>NC_045713.1:33700117-34003708 GCF_009834535.1 Camelus ferus | reverse complement strand
TTATTCACATATATAAATATATATTCGTTTTCATCAGAGGTTACTACAAGCCACTGAATATAGTTCCTTATGCTCTATAGTAGGACCTTGTCGTTTATCTATTCTGTACCTAGTAGTTTGTACTTGCTAATCCCAAACTCCCAATTTATCCCTCATCTGAGCTCCTCACCACAGTCCCCGCTTATCGCTCTGACCTCACTGCATCACTCACTCCCCTCACTAACTGCGCTCTGGTCACTTTACCTTTTTTATTCTCTCTGAAGAAAACAAGCTGCTTCTTACCTCCAAGGCCTTGGCACTGGCGCTTCCTCCGCCTAGAATGTCCCTCTCTCCCATCCTGGGACAGCTGGTCCTTTCTCAGCTTCCATTACCTGGTTTAAAGCAGCGCCCTGGGCCCTCTGTCACCTTCCTCTCCTGCCCTCTAGGGGTTTATTTATCTCCTGTTTGTCTCATCCCAGCTAGAATGCCAGCATCATGAAAGGATGGGTCACTTCTGTCTCTCTGCTATTTCTCTAGCAACTAGCACAGCACCTCCACATAGGAGGGGCTCGATAAATATTTGAGGCTGTGTAACCCGGTGCCTGCGAGCCCAGATTCTGGATCCACACGACCCGACTCTGCATCCTGGCTCCAAGATCTTGGGCCAGCTACTCACCAACCTCTTGCTGCCGCAGTTTCCTCACGCCTCATGGAAATGCCCATCCCTACCTCACACTGTTGCTATGAGGATTAAAGTTAATTCACGTTGAAAACAGCTGGAGCGGTTTCTGGCATGTAGGAGGTGCTGTACCTGTATTTGCTATTATTATTGTTCAAAACTGAATGAACGGGGTGGGGGAGGGGAGGGGGAATTGGAAGAAGGAGGTCAAAACGTACCAACTTCCAACTGTAAGATAAACGATGTCATGCACAACCTGTCGGGATGTCATGCACAACGTGATGACTTTAGTTAACACACAGTATGATACACAGGAGAGTTGTTAAGAGAGCAGATCCTAAGAGTTCTCATCACAAAGAGAAGTTTTCTTTCCTTTTTACTGTCTCTATATGAGATAATAGATGTTCAATAAACCTACTGTGGTAATCATTTCACAATATATGTATATCAAACCATCATGCTGTGCACCTTAAACTTACACAGTGATGTATGTCAATTACTTCTCAATAAAACTGGGAAAAAATTTTTAAACAAGAAGCTAGTTGGGGGTGAAATGAACAACCCCAAGGTACATTCTATACGCATCTGAAAGACGGAGAATGAAGGTTCGAAGATATTCTGAGTTCTTGCACCGGATGAAACAGCAACCAAGCCCTAGAATCTGGTTTTCTGATTTCTAAGCCAGAGCTTTTCTCACCACAGCAAAATGTTTCCTTGAAATACAGAGAGACAGGTGACATTACAGCTTGTGCCCTGCAGGTCCTGGCATTTTAAAGGTTAAGCCTTCTCCAGCTGACTGGCAGCTCTGGATTGGTGGAGTCAGGATGAGGCAATGGACAGAAGGGACGTCTGGAAAGGATACTTTCAAGTTCTGATTTTATTCCATGCACCAGCCTTCATCCCGCCCCTACCCAGGCACTGGCCTTGGCTGCCAAGCCTGACAGCTTTTGGCTGGCACTGAGGCACAAGGCGAGGCTGAACCTGGCCTCTGCTGGCTCCCCCTTCTCACTCCATCTCACTCCAACCCTGCAAGGACATCTATGGCTGGATAAATTCCCCGTCCCCTGATGTTCTCCCCCGTGGGGATTTGCCTGGAACTAGGCTCCATCCAAAGGCATCAAAATCATTAAACAGCCACGCATATGAAATAAATATCCCCAGGAACCCTGGCAGCTGGCCTGGTCTTCAAAGGCTGCCACTGGAACCCAAAATGAACGGCGAGGATCCAGCCAAGTTTTACCGCCTGGATGGGCTTTGGCAGCCTCATGGAGCTCTCCGGAGAAGAGGCTGGGGCGGGGGTGCCGCTGCAGGCTCCGCGCTCTGCCCGGAGCGCTCCGGGGTGACGCGTCTCCGCTTCCATCTCCTGACCACTTGGCTGGAGTTCTGCCTCTGCCCACATCCAGGGTCAAGGCCACAATCCACCGAGCCCTCACCAAGCACTGTGCTAAGCATCTTACAGCTGACTGGCACATGCCAGTCATCATTTCCTTCTGTCCCCACAATACTCTGTGAGGTGGCAACTGAGGTCTACACATAAGTAAATCCGGGTTCAGAAGAGTAACTTGCCAATATAGCCAATGGTCCTTTACATCTAATCCACCAGCACATTCCAGTGACTCTGCCTACATAATTATATCCCACCGAGTTAGTTCTCTGAAACCTTTCTGCCAAGTCACCATCACCCCTCCCCTGGACCAGCCCCATAGCCTCACAGATGGTCTCCCTGGTCCAAGTCACCATCACCCCTCCCCTGGACCAGCCCCATAGCCTCACAGATGGTCTCCCTGGTCCAAGTCACCATCACCCCTCCCCTGGACCAGCCCCATAGCCTCACAGATGGTCTCCCTGGTCCAAGTCACCATCACCCCTCCCCTGGACCAGCCCCACAGCCTCACAGATGGTCTCCTGACTCCCCATCTTGCTCTCCTACAAACCATTCTCCACTCTACAGCTGGAATGCTATTTTAAAACATTATCCAGATCCTACCACTTCCTGGTCAACACTTTCCAAAGGCTTCTCAACGCACTTAGAAAAAATTGCAAGCTTCTTATCCTATGGTCTCTACTTGGGCTGCCCTCTGCTGCTTCTCCAAACTCACATTGCCTTCCCTGATCGAGATGTTTTAGGGTAACTGGTAACGGGGGAGAAGACAGGAAGGGTGTTCCTGCTATTCAAAGTGCGGCCCTCACACCAGCACTGGTGTCATCCAGAACTTACTGTAAATAAAGATATTCAGGTCCCATCTCAGACTTATGGATTCAGAACCTGCACTTTAACAAGGTCCCCGGGTGACTCATACACATGTCAAGTGGATGGTTAACAGTGAGGAAGGCTCTGGAACCAATCAGACTGAGTGGGAAGCCTGGCTCAACCACTCACCAGCTGGGTGACTTGAAACAAGTGACTACTTACTGTGCAGTGAAGAATTCACCTACCCAAAGAGAGGTCTGCGGTCTGCCCTTGGCCCCTGGGTGGTGATCTCCGGGCCCCTGGAATGTCCTGCAGGAGTGCCTTTGTTTGCCTGGGAGCTCTGGCCATGGGATTCTCTCACTAGGTGATTTATGATGGGAGCTTTCGGCTCAGACCCCTGGAGAAACTGATGACTAAAGGCATTAGCAGGATCTCCAGGAGGTGCTGGAGACTAAATGTCAGTCACTGGACAGGATGTGGTCAAGCCCCAGCCGAAACTCTGGACACCAAAGTCTCAGTAAGCTTCCCTGGCTGGCAACAGTCTGTGCACATTGTCACTCTGAGTGACCAGGAGGAGGTACCACTGCCCATGACTCCGTGCGGAGATGACTGGACCCTTCTGGACCCTGGGCTGACTTTAATCTGCATCCTTTCACTATCGCCAAACTGTAGTCACAAGTCGTGCTTTACTGAGTTCTGTGAGTCTTCCTGGTAAATCACTGACCCTGAGGGTGGTCACAGGGATCCCTGAATTTGTAGCTAATTGGCCTGACGTGAGGGTGGTCCTGGGGACCCCTGAGCTTGAGGCTGGCATCCGCAGTGAGGACAGGCTTGAGGGGATGATCTCTCAGTGGACACAGATCATCACACTTCCCTTCCCTGAGCTTCATCTTTCCCCAACTGAAAAATGGCCACAGAGATTATACCTTATACGTTTGCGGAAAGATTAAATAAGATAATGAGTACATGGTAACTACAAGTACTATTACCCCTACTGTTCAGACATGGAAACTGAGGTTCAGAGAGGCAAAGCAACTTGCCCACAGTCACACAGAGCCAAGTCTGGCTGACTCTGACCACAGACCAATACCATCTCCTCATGACTTGCTGATGCTTTTCTGGGAAGAAAAGGATGGTAGTGGTTCTGCTGAGCTGGGGTCTTACCCCTGGTAAGGAACTCACGTCTTCTGGGGGGTAAGTCACCCAACCCCATCCCAATGCTCCCCACCCCTCTCTCCTTCTGGGATTCATGTGATAGAAAAACCAGATTTTTAAAATATTTTCCCATAGGTCTGGTTTTTTTCCCCCTTCTGTTCCTCTTTTCTCCAAATCTTTTTATTCTCCATTGTTCAGATTGCCTAATTTCTCTTGATCTCTTTTCAAGTTCACTTTCCTCTGTCACCTCCATTTGGCTATTGAGTTCATCTAGTGAATATCTTCTTTCAGTTATTACATTTTTCAGTTCTAACATTTCCATTTAGTTCTTTTTTTCTATCTTCTATACCTGTTATCTGCCGATCTCTATCTTATCATTCTTTTCTAGAGGATTCACCCTTACTCCCTGGAGCATGGTTATAGGAGCTACATTAGTATCTTTGTCTGATAATTCCAGTATCTGGGTCATCTTGTGGTTGGTGTCTGCTCATTATATTTTCTCTAAGAACTTTCCAGATTTTGTTGGTTCTTCATAATTCAGGTAATTTGGGGTTGTATCCTGGACATTTTGAATATTATATTATGAGATTCCAGGTCTTATTTAAATTCTATTGAATATGTTGATTTTTCAAATTGTAGCGGGCAACCGATTACAGATTAGGTTCAGACCACAAGTTCTAACCTGGCATCATATGCTGTTATTCCAATGCCAGGTCAGTTTTCAAAGCCTCTGCAGTGCTATTCCTATCTGTCCCTCATGTGTGTCCCCCAGGGGCTAGCCTGGGACCTGGGCGGTGGTCTACCCTGTGGTTCAGTTCTCAAAGTCTCCGATACACTGTTTTTGTTTTAATTTTAATTATTTTTGAAGAGGGGAGATAATTAGGTTTATTTATTTACTTTTTTGTTTTAATGGAGGTACTGGGGATTGAACCCAGGACCTCATGCATGCTAAGCATGCACTCTGCCACTGAGCTATCCCCTCCCCAACCCCTTCTGATACACTGTTTAGGGTCATCTCGACTCACGTGCAGCCCGGGGATGAGCTCAGGAGTTCATACATAAGCTTGTGGGATCCCTTCTGGAACTGATCCCTCTCTGTAATCTTTCTCACTCTGGCTCCTCCCGGGGGCCCACTTTCAAGGCCCTTTGGCTAGAAAGTGGAGGCTTCAATCTTTCCACTCTGCCTCCCACTTCCCATGACGGGGTCTGGGGCCAAGTGCCTACTGCCAGCTCCTCACACACTGCCAACCCCAGGGCACTGCAGGCAGCACAAACCGGCCTGGTTGTGTGGCTGAGTCGGCACAGCTTTGTGTCAATCCTTGGCTCCTGGACGCTGTACCAGCTGGCAGCTTAGGGGTGATGGTGACTAGGTGAGGGAGACAGAGGCTGGGGAGAAAACCTCAAAAGCGCCAGCGTTTCCACTCTCACACACACACTGCAATTATTACAACAGCAGGCATGAATTTCCAAAGAGTCACTTCTGGGATGGACAGGTCTACAGGCTGATTTGGATGAGAGGAACGATCTGTTACATTTTACACAAGAGAGAGTTGGGACTCAGACAGCTGGACTCATTTGCTTGAAGTCACACACAGCGGATGAAGAGTGGGGCCAAGATTCAAACCCAAGTCTGGGTAATTCCACTCCTTGATGGCGGGGTCCATCCATCTCACCATCTCCATCACCACCACCACCACCATCATACCTGGTATTTATTGAGCACTAACTATATTACAAGGCATTGTCTTAAGTTTTTTATGACTGACGTATTGAGACTAGAAGGTTATAACAGAGGAAGAAACAGAGATTCAGAAGAGGGGTATCAACTGCCCACGATCACACATACTTGCTCAGTGGTAAAGGTGACATTTGAACCAAATTATATCACCCTTCAATCCATGCTCTGAATGGCCCATGCACCCATCTCTAGGAGGCAGAGCTGGGCCTGGTGCCCAGTGAGTCGGGCTGGGAGGGGAAAAGTCAGAGGCTGCGGGGAGGCTACAGAGAGGAGGTGGGGCATAGTGGTGGGCTGAGGCCAGATGCTGGGGAACATCTGTGCCCCAGAACAAACCCACAGCATCTTGATCTCAGTGGAGTTTCTGGCTCTCGCAGAAGGCTATGCCCCTCTCAGACGGGGTTGCCCTTCTCTCCTCTGCTGGAAACCCTCAGCTTCTCCACACCGCCCCGCTTCCCAAACCCAGACACTCTTCCAGCATGTCCCCTGGTGCCCACTCAACCCTGAGGTCTTTCCAGGCAAGAGGGTGGCAGCCCTGGGTTCCAGACCTCCCATCTCATTCTCCTCTACGCCTCCCCATCTCTCTCACCAGCAGATTCAATTAACCAATTTGATGCTACAGCTGCAGAAAGCCAAGCAATTATGGAAAACAGACCAGGTGCCTTGGAACTCATTTTCACAGAGGGGCCTGGGAAGCCTCCAAGCAGACAGCGGGGTGGGGAGGGGGGAGGCAGAACAGTACAGGCAAACGCTTGCCAATCCAGGCTGTGCAGAGAACCACCTGGGGAGCTTTGAGAAATACAGCTCCCCGCCCCCTCCACAGATACAGATGCCCTGGCCAATTCAGTTGCTCTGGGCCAGAGCCTGGGCATCAGGATTTTAAATAGTCCCGACATAACACCAACGTAAGATGGGGTTAGGACATCTGACGACGTGCAGAGGTGAGGGTCACTGCCGGAGAGTTGGATTCTAACATAGGCAGAAAGACACTGTCGCTCACCCTGATGCACTTCCTGGGTCTTCTATGTATCTGCTCCCCAAAGCACGGTCTGCAGACCTGCAGCATCGGCGTTACCTGGGCGCTGCTAGAAATGCAGAGCCCCAGGGCCCACTCCAGACTGCGTCAGAATCTGCATTTTAACCAAACCCCGTGGGATGCCTAGGTCTGCTAAAGTCTGAGGCATTGATGTTGGGCCCATTGACGTCCTTCAGAGTCCGACGACCCCCCATTCCTGGGCTCTCAGATGTCTGACATTCTTTGCTGGGTTTGGTTCCCTAACAGACCAATAGCCCCGGGTAATGCCTACTTTATCAGAGTCAAACCCCACTGCCCTTCATGGACCCTAAACCTCTGACCTCACCTACAACCAATCAGAGACGTGTGCACAAGCCGATCAGGCACCCGGTGACCCTACCTTATAAAAGATCTCCCCACAAGCGGCCCTCGGTGCTCACACAGGCACCCCTCGCCTGTGTGACCCGCTGTTGTCTAAAATAAACTCCTTTCTATCCTTACCCTTAACCTCTGGTAAATTCTTTCACCAACCTGCGTGTCACTGGCTCACTGACCGGCCACCCCCCTGTGTCCACAACAATTAAGACAATTCACACCGTGAAGTCATCACCACCATCCATCTCCAGAATCTTTCATCTTCCCAAACTAAAGCTCTGAACTCATTAAACAAGAACCCCTATTCTCCCCACCCCATTACTCTACTTTCTGTCTCTATCGATTTGACTACTCTAAGTACCTCATATAAATGGAATGACACAGTATTTGTCCTTTTATATCTTGCTTAATACTTAGCATAAGGCCCTCTAGGTTCATCCATGTCACAAATTCCTTCCTTTGAAAGCTAAAGAACATTCCACTATATGTATACACCACGTTTTATTTATCCATTTATCCATCCACAGACACCTGGGTGGCTTCCCCATTTTAGCCGTTGTGAATAATGCTGCTATGAACACAGGTGTACAAATGTCTGTTTGAGTCCTGCTTTCAATTCTCTTTTTTTCTATTTTAATATATTTTTATTGAAGTATAGTCAGTTTACATTGTGCCAATTTCTGGTGTACAGCACAACGCTTCAGTCATATAGGAACATACATATATTCATTTTCATATTCTTTTTCATCGTTAAGTTACTCTGCCTTCAATTCTTTTGGGTATATACCCAGAAGAAGACTTGCTGGATCATATGGCATTCTATTTTTAATTTTCCAAAGAGCTGTTATCGAGCTGTATTTCTTTTTCCCCCTACTTCCAATAACAGCCCAATCACCTCAGTGGCCAACTACACTTTACCTTCCGGAAAGCCTCGGGACCGCATGCTGCTGTCTCAGGAGCTGAAAAGCAATTTCCCCCTTTCTTTTCTTTTCAACTTCAGCTGCAGAAATCACCTGACTGAAAACTGCAGAAGAACCCTCATCCCACACAGGAGCGGAACTGCTCAGAAAACCCAGCCCACCAGCTAATTACAGGCTTTTACCAGGATTCTCAGCGACTGCTTAAATTGCAGATCAACCTTCTTTTTGTTCTGAAGTGTTTGGAAACAAGCTAATGGGCTGGGTTTCAGATCCTTAGCCTGGAGGTGACAGCTCTTTCCCCTAGTTGATAAATAAAGCAAGTCAGAACCTTACAGATTTGAATTCAGCAGGATCATAGCTTTGCCTGGATAGATACCAGCTCAATTCACAATTCTTTATCATTCCAGCCAGTGGCCTTTATATAAAATGCCACCCCCAACTGGGATTTCCAGTCACAGCTGTGGTTCTGAACCCTGACTGAATATTAGAAATATCTGGGTTGCTTTAAAAATATAGATATTTACAGAGCGCTCAGGACCCCAGCCTAGTCCAGTTGAATCAAGAGTCTCTGGAGGGGAGATCTGGCAACACTTTAAAGCTCCCAGCCGATTTGAAAGTGCAGCCAGGTTACTTAAGGGGGCATGGGCAATCCTTCCTTCTCCATAAAGAATATTTTCTTTTCTTTTCTTTTCTTTTCGTACTTTTTATTTTTTTATTATTTATTTATTTTTAATTAAAGTACCATCAGTTACAATATGTCAATTTCTGGTGTACAGCACACTGTCCCAGTCATGCATATACATACATATATTCGTTTTCATATTCTTTTTCATTAAAGGTTATTACAAGATATTGAACATAGTTCCCTGTGCTATACAGCAGAAACTTTTTTAAAATCTATTTTTATATATAGTGGCTAACATTTGTAAATCTCAAACTCCCAAATTTATCCCTTCCCACCCCCTTTCCCTGGTAACCATAAGATTGTTTACTATGTCTGCAAGTCTATTTCTGTTTTGTAGATGAGTTCCTAGTGTCCTTTTTTTCTTTTTCTTTTTTTTAGATTCCACATATGAGTGATATCATGTGGTATTTTTCTTTCTCCTTCTGGCTTGCTTCACTTAGAATGACTATCTCTAGGTCCATCCATGTTGCTGCAAATGGCATTATTTTATTCTCATAAAGAGTATTTTCAATGGGCTTTCAACCTGAGGTGAGAAACCAGAGCTAGGGGCCCACAACCCCCACCTTTAAATGAGAGAATCAGGTCTTCCACACGAATGGAGAGCACAGGAGGCCTTGTCTGCTGGGCGCAGCTGATGACTGTCCCGTGAAGTTCGGGGGTCAAGTGAGAGATGAACAAGGGGTGGGGCTGGGAGTCCCGCTCCAGCTTGGAGCTTCTGCCATGTGGGGGTCTCATATGGGATTCAAGGGGTTCGAAAAACCTTTGCACTGTATACAAAATTTTCTGTCCTTCTGTGTATTTTTCTGGGGAGGGTCCTCCAGAGATCCTACCACTCTCTCCAGCTCTGTCACACACCTCTCAGCTCTCCCAGGATGAACTGCCTCTGCTTTTTATCATAGTATACCACGTGATGGTATATGATGCAATTACTAAAAATAAAAAATTACAGCCTTGCCTATTGGCATTGACCTGGAGGAACTAAACACACTCACAGTTACTGAAACAAAAGCAAGTTTCAGAGTGATGTCCGCAGAATGGTCCAGAAACCTCCACAAGAGCAGGGATTGTGTTTTATTCACTATGACATTCCCAGCACTTGGAGACAGTGTCTGGCACAGTGAAGGTGCTTAATACACAGTTCTTGAATTAATGAATCATTTTTTAAAGGAGCCAAATCTTCCATATGTGGATGATGTTTGTGTCAACAAGGGAAAAAGTGTGGCGTGATACACACCAGTATGTTAAAAGGGGTGACTTTGGGGAGAAGGGACTAGAATGGGGGTGAGGAAGAGAGTAAAATTTCCTTTTAATAATAGTTAACCATTAACTGAGGGCTTGCTCTCTGCTAGGCACCATGCTCAGCACTGACTATGAAGGGATCACATTTAATCCACCTAACAATCCTTTGAGGTCTCCTTCCATGGTTATACCCATTTTATAGATGATAAAACCAACGCACACAGATCTTGCCCCAGGCCACAAAGTCAGGACCCAGAATATGCATTTAACCCCTCTGCTCTTCTGATTCTCCCTCCATACACATCTTTCACTTGTGCCACTCACAACAAGCATGTGCTACTTCTAGCATAAAATTTTAAGTAACATATACAATCCCACTCCTGGGCATATATCCAGAGAAAACCTTAATTCAAAAAGACACATGCACCCTAATGTTTATAGCAGCACTATTTACAATAGCCAAGACATGGATACAATCTAAATATCCATCAACAGATGACTGGATAAAAAAGTTGTGTTATTTTTATACAATGGAATATTACTCGGCCATAAAAAAGAATAAAACAATGCCATTTGCAGCAACGTGGATGGAACTGGAGAATGTCATTTTAAGTGAAGTAAGCCAGAAAAAGAAAGAAAAATACCATATGATATCACTTATATGTGGAATCTGAAAAAAAAAGACAAATGAACTTATTTACAAAACAGAAACAGACTCACAGACATAGAAAACAAACTTACAGTTACTGGGAGGGAAGGGGGTGGGAAGGGATAAATTGGGAGTTCGAGATTTGCACATACTAACTAATATACATAAAATAGATAAACAACAAGTTCATATTGTATAGCACAAGGAACTATATTCAATATCTTGTAGTAACCTATGGTGAAAATATGAAAACGAACATATGTATGTTCCTATATGACTGAAGGATTGTGCTGTACACCAGAAATTGACACAACACTGTAAACTGACTATACTTCAATAAAAATAGAAAAAAGAGAAAAAATTTAAGTAAAGTATAAAAGTGTTAGAACTTTCCATCTGGGCTCTCTCTATGCACCCCCCACCCCGAATCCCCTCCTGATCTAAACCTGCAACATTAAGTCCTTTGTTCTCGGTAAGGATGTAGGAATCGGTATTCCATGCTTGGACCCAGGCTTAGTTCAATATTGTTTCCACTGCCTGCTTGCCACCTCTAAGGAGTCAGTGGAATTACTGTCTTCTGTCTTGACCTGAAACCTTGTGGAGAGGGGGGCCCTCATCTATTGGTAACTCAATCAGGACAGAAGCCATGACAGGCTGTATCAGATAGGAGCGTTACACCTGCTGGGGCAGGCATCCTTCACAGGATGCAGACTCTCTGGGTGACAGACCTTGAGAAAGCCCAGAACCAGCCTGCCTCAGAGGGGTCTTGGAGCACAGAACACTTGCAATCTCGGTGATGAGAAGCAATAAGCTTGTGCAGAGGAAGACTTGTATGCAAGAATTTTCAGCCATGGCCTGCTTTCTTGGGGGACCTACAGCCAAGGACTGTAGACTAGATCTAAACAGATGAGGGTTTCCAATTACTCTGGAGCAGGACTCCTTCAAGTATGATGTCAGACCCCCAAAGCCAGCACTACTTGGGTGCTTGAGGAAATGTGGATCCCTTGATCTTAGGAGCTAGCAAGACCAGAGCTTGAATCCTGACGACCAGCTTGAGACCCTGGGTGGACTGCTTATGTTTTAAGCCCCAGTCCCCATCTCTGTAAGTTGATGAGGATGATATTGACTTGACAGGGTAGGTTATGATGAATACTAGCAATCATATAGGTGAAGTCTGTGAAGAGGACACAGGAAATAATAACCATTACCTCTATTAATTCTATGTTGTGAAAGGCAGCTTCTAAAATGGCTCCCAATGATCCCTATCTCTCAGTATTCCTACCCTTGGGTAATCCTCTCCCCTTGCATGTGAGCTGGACTTAGTGAGTTGCTTCTAATGAGTAGAATATGGCAAAAGCAATAGGATGTCATTTCCAAGGCTAGGTTACAAAAAGGCTGGCTTCCATCTTGTTTGCCCTCTCTTACTCCCTCACTTGCCAACTCTAGTGGAAACCATCTGCCATGTTGTGAGTTGCGCTGTGAAGCAGCCCATGTGGAAAGGAATTGGGGATAACACCCAGGAAAAAAGTGAGCCCCCCCCCCAGCCAACAGTTTGCAAGGAACTGAATCCTGCCAACAACTGTGTCAGTGAGCTTGAAAACAGATTCCCCCTCTCTTTCTTCCCAGTTGAGCCTTCAGATGAGACTACAGTCCCAGGCAATACCTTGATTGCCGCTTTGTCAGAGAATCTCAGCCAAAAGCACCCAACAAAGCTATGCCTGGACTCTTGACCCACAGGAACTATGAGATAATAAATGCTCATTGTTTTAGGCCACTAAACTTGGGGGTGATTTGTTTGACAGCAATAGATAATTAACACACCTAGAAATAGTAGATTAAATTACATATTGGAAATAATAGATTCAACCAGAGTGTCGCACATGAAGCTTCTACTTAAATACCATGTCCTCTGGGAAGCCTTTCAAAATCCTCCTCTCTGAGTTAGGTGATCCCACTTTCTCATGTTTCCCTATTAGACCATAAGCTACTTGAATCACATCATCAGAGCTAACATAGTGAGCACTTACTATTATCTCAAAAGTTGTAAGCCACTTAACCTTCACAACAAACCTATAAAGCAAATACTATTATTGCCCATATTTTATAGATGAAGAAACTGAGGCTCAGAGAGGCTAAGCAACTTGCCCAAGGCTTCAGCACTTACGTAGAAGTACCAGGAAATCTGGCTCCAAAATTTATATTTGTAAAGATTATAGTTTATAGTTCTATGAATCTTGTCCAAGTCCACAAAAGATAAGTGAATTCAAACCCAGGTAGCTGAATACCAGACATGAAGTTCTTAAACATCACCCTCTTGAATGCCTTCTACCTCTAGGACAATAGGCTGATTATGCCTCACCTGGGGTTCATCAATGTCTGGAATGCTAACCTACCTGTAAACACGAGGCTGGCATTTTCCAGTTCTTCTTGGGGAACTTTGAAGCTGAAGGATTCATTGTAGAAAGGATCAATTGTGCCTCTCAAGAAGGATGTCTTCTTTGTTTTCACAAGCTTGAGTCCATGTACCAGTTGGATTTTCACAAAGGGGTCTAAGAATTGGACACAGAATCATAGAATGTTGGAGATCATGAAATCCAATCCATTCATCCATTCATCCATTCCAACCTCCTACCCATCCTTTACTCATCCATTTTTCCATCCATCCAACTTTCTATCTTATCTGACAGCCAAATCACCTAGCCATTCTTCAAATCTTCATTTTTCCGTCAGTCCGTCCATCTTTCCATTCATCTGTCCAAGTATCTACCCCTCCTTTCATTCATCCGTTTTCCCATCCATACATTTCTCCTTTTTCCCATGCAGCTGCTTATCTGCTCATCCCTTTCTCTCTTCCTCTAGCCAAGATTTATCAAGCTCCTCCCATACATCAGGAATTGCATTCATTTTACAGATGAAGAAACTGAGGACTCAAGATAGGAAATGATTTGCTTTAGTGCAAAGTGGTGGAAGAAGAGCCAGACCCAAGGCCTGTCTGTCCTGGTTTTCTATCCTTAGAAACCCATTACCATGTCAGTGAGCCCACAGCCCAGAGACAGCAGAATTACAACTATCATTCTTAGATTACAGTTTACAAAGAGATTCATGTGCATTATCTAATTTTGTATTTGTTTAAACAACCCAATGAGATGAGTACTGTTATCACCCCAATTTTTCAGATGGTGAAATTGAGGCTTATAGAGGTTAAGTAACTTCCCCAAGGCCACACCATTTATAAGCAGAACTAGGATTTGGTTCTAGGCAGTTTGCTTTTGGAATCCTTAATCATTTTATCATACTGACTCTCCCATTGTGGTGAGTCTGAAAATCTCCAGTCTTAATACCATCCCTTCAAAAACCTATTTTTATAATGTGGTTTTTGAGAATACAAGTTGTCTTCTAAATTCAGCTGTCACTTTATAACAAAAGTAATTTATTTTAGCTATTGCACTTAGAGAAGACAGTATTTCCACCACTGAGCTGAAGAGATCCCAGCAACCATAGCTGCTTTCATGATAATATCCTTTGCTGTCATGGGAGAAGCTACATACAGATGGAAAGTAATCTGTTCCATTTCATTAAAAGTCATGTTTGAATTGGTGTGCTATGAAGTAGACACTTTAAATACAATAGGCTGCTCAGAGCTGGGATTTATAAAGATTTATGGTACATTTGAAATGAGTTGGGGGAAAAAACCTCAGGGTGTGGCTGCCGCTGTCTCAGGTTAGAATGCACGGTCCACGCACGCTACCGCCCCCTGGAGCATGTGGTCTCCAATGCAGGCATAGCGTCTAAAAAGGCAACTTCCCAGGGGGCTGCATGTGTACAAAGAGGATCTAGATTTCAGTAGTTATCACACCTGGTCTCAGTCAAACCCCACATTCAAATGGGGTTACTGAGATGGCATCACATACCTGCCTCCTCCTAAGAGACATCTGATCGTTTCTTTCCCTCTTGAACTAACATCCTAATTCTGGACGCTATTTTACCCTCACGGGGTCTTATTGTTCAGTAGTATCCAGAATGCAGCAAAAGAAAATCAGGTCCCTTGTGTCAAACAAACATAGATGCCCTGTTAAAGAAATGGGGGAAGGAGGGCTCGCACTGTACCTGAACCTTGGCTCACATCCGTCTGAAGAAGTTGCTTGGCTCGAATGACATCGACGTTCAGTCTCCCAGCACTTGGGAGATAATTCAGTGACAGAAGCAGCTCCCCCAGTTCTACCTCATTCTGCAGAGAAAGGATATGGTCAGGAAGTTGCATTTTTCTTGTATTCCTTTTGTATCCACCATGCAGGAAATTGATTCCAGCAGCTCACGAACAGACTTCTGTGGGTGGATCAGCTGACAGTGGGTGCCTCTTTCTTTGACTTCTTTTAGCCTCTACCCCCAATTATTTTCTTCCGTCTATCTCAGAAAGTTCATCCTGCTCTAAGGATGTTTAATAGCAGCAACAACATAGTAGTAACAAAAGCATCAATAATGGTAATAAATGCTACATGTCAAATACTGTGCTAAGTACTTTACATATGATAATCAGTTCAGTCTTCATAATGAGTCTGTGAAATGTGAGCATTCCACTTAATAGAAGGAAAAACAGAGGCTCAGAAACATGTCCAAGGCCACACAGCTAGAAAGCGGCAGTGCTGGCATTTGGACCCAGGGAGGCTGATTCCAGATACTCTGACCACTAACCTCTTCTGTCTCCCAGCAGGATACCTGGGAGGCAGACTGCCCTGCAGAGCAACTATCTGGGTGAAAAATCTGTTCTCAACCTGTAGGTTGAGTCCACGACAGAGACCATGCTTCTAGCCCCACCAAGGCAAGCTTGAACTTTTTGACATCCCATGTTAAAGAGTACCCACTACCACACCTGGGGGAAAGTCACACACACACACACACACAGAGTGCGTGACTCCATAATTCCTAAAGTACCAGAAAACAGAAGGCCCCCACTTCTCTGTCCCTTTAAAAAATTTTTTTTATTGTAGAAAATTTTAACCATATGTAAATAGGCCAGTCTGATCAATCTCCATATATTTGTCACTCTTGTGTCAATGATCAACATTTTGCTGGAGGATGTTTTGTCTTGTCTTAGTCCGTACCGGCTGCTATAATAACAAAACAACTCACAGATCAGGTAGGTTATAAACAACAGAGATTTATTTCTCATAGCTCTGGAGGCTGGAAGGCGAGGGTGCCTGCATGGTTGGACGAGGGCCCTATTCAGGGTCGCACACTTCTCACTGTATCCCTAGCAGAGGGCTAGGGAGCTCTCTGGAGTTTTAATAAGGGTACTAATCCCATTCATGGGGGGGCTCCACCTTCATGATCGAATCACCTCCCAAAGGTTCCACTTTCTAACACGATCACATTGGGCACTAGGATTCCAACATGTGAATCTGGGGTCAGGAGGAACACATTCAGACCTTAGGATATTTATCCTCTGACTTGTAAAAAAAATTTGAGCTGAATATTTTAAACCAAGTCCCAGACATGGTGTCATTTTACCCATATTTCCTTTAGCGTGCATTTCTAACTGATAAGGACATTAAAGCAAATATTTTTAGTATGGGAAATTTCCAAACAGTCAAAAGAAGGCAGAGGAAAAGGAACTTCCTCATGGCCACCATCCCTCAGCTTCAACAATTATCACTGCCTGGCCAATCTTGATTTACCCATACCCTCATTCAACTCCCCATATTATTCTGAAGTAATTCTGAGAAATCATATTATTTTATCTGTAATATTTTAGTTTGTATCTCTAAAAGATAAGATGCTTCTATCTATCCATCCATTGATCTAGCCACCATCCATCCATCCTCGATCCACCCACCACATCCATCCACCCTCCATTCACCCACCATCCATCCATCCATCCATCCATCCTTCATCCACTCACCTGTAATTTCTACCCCTTTTGATGTCAGTCATGTCAACAAAATAATGCCAAGTGGCAGCTCTAGAACAACGCTTGGTACCTAGTAGATGCTCAAAAAAATGTGTTGACTGGATGAAGAGCCAATCCAAAAGATTTCTGAACTGAGTGAGTTAGTCCCCAAACAACAATCTTGCACATTAATTCAAGAGGCTGCAGACGGCAGCCTGCAGATGCATTTTGTTTGGTCCACATCATATTTACACAGATCATTACTTGCTACTTTTTATAAAATTCAAGAATCAAGATTTTTCACACTAAAAAAGAAATCTGGATTTCTTGTTTTTCTTGAAAAACAGAAAGGTCTGGCAAGGCTAGGCCCACACTCCCACCTGGAAACATCTGGCCACAGTGCAGTGCCCTTAGATGGGACTTGCCTCTGCATGTCATGGGATCCCCACCTTTACAGTCCTGCTGTCCTGCTCTGGGCACACAAGCTTGCAGGTTTTTCAAAAAGGAATGGCCCACTCAGTTTCCTGAGTGATCAAAGACGTTCAGAGCCCTTTACACACAGTTGTTAGCGGTCTTCTCTTTGTTCTGGAAGCCTGGAAGACTGCAGCAACTCCTGAGCACCACTCTGCAGACATATCTGTCCCCAGGCAAGGAAGGCTAAGGACTCTGCTGGTGCCCAGGCCAGGGAGAAGCCAGTTCTGTCCTGTGGACTTTGTTCCTCCCAGCTTTGTAAGTCAGAGCGATGCCGTCCCTGCTTCTAAAACTAACCAGTATCTCATCTCATGATGCAGGTACAGAGACAGGGATCAGGACTCGTAGCATTGTCAGCTGAGCTGCATATACAGAGTAAAACAGATAAACAGCAAGTTTCTACTGTACAGCACAGGGAACTATATTCAGTATCTTGTAGTAACTTACAATGAAAAAGAATATGAAAATGAATATTTGTATGTATATGTATGACTGAACTATTACACTATACATGAGAAATTGACACAACATTGTAAATTGACTATACTTCAATAAAAAAACTTTTTAAAAAGAGTAAAAAAAAAATAGATTCAACAAATCTAGTCATCAAGGGTAGTTTGTTGAGAGATGGGCTCAGTTGAGAAACAATTTTGGGTGGCAAGAAATGAGCCTTCGTATAGACAGTGGTTCTCAACTGTGGAAAATTCTGCCCCCAGGGGACATGTGTCAATGTCTGGAGATATGCTGGGGTGGGGATGGGGAGTGCCACTGGCATCTAGTGGGTGGAGGCCAGGGATGCTGTTCAACATCCTGCAATGCACAGGACTGCTCCCTCCCTGCTGCCAAAGGATGCTCCAGTCCAAACTGGCAACAGTGCTGAAGCTGGGAGACACCGGACAGACAAGAGAAAGGGGCAGAGAGGTCTCTTTTGTGATAACAAAAATAGTAAATGGCCTCTGACCCAAAAGTTCCATTTCTAGCAACTTACTCCACATCAGGATGTGCCCACAAGGGTAATGAATACAGTATCATGACTTCCATAGATTCATTGTGGGCCTACTATGTGCCATAGATTGACTGTGGGCCTACTATGTGCCTGGACTGGGGAGCAAGATGCAGCCCCTGCCTTCATGGTGGCGGAGACAGACAGTAAACAGACTAAGCACTAAACAGAGCACTGAGGGAATTTTAGAGGATGCTGAGTACCAGGAAGAAAACTCCAGCACGGTAAGAGAGATGAAGGGCCTTTCTGGGGAGAAGGAAATACTGTGCATCTTTATTGTGGTGGTGGTTACACAGGTACACTTGCCCCCAAATCAACAAACTATATATTCACTTTTCTGTTGTTTTTTTTGGGGGGGGAGGTAATTAGTTTTATTTACTTATCATTTTATTTTATTATTATTATTTTTTAATGGAGGTACTGGGGATCAAACCCAGGACCACTTGCATGCTAAGCAGGTGCTCTACCACTGAGCTATACCCAACAAACTACATTATTTAAAATGTATATTTATTGTATATAAATTATGCTTCAGTAAAATTGATTAAAAGGGGGATCTGAAGTAAGCAAATAGGGCAGAATATTAGCTCTTGTCAAATGTGGGAGATGGGTCCAAGGGTGTTTATTATTCTCTGTTAGAAACATTTCCTTTAAAAACATAATAAATATTAAATAAGAAAGCAAGAAACACTAGGCAGGGTAACAGTGGTTGACCGATGGGGGCCATGTGGGGGCCACCACGTGTCAGGCAAGGCCTCTGTGCACGGCGGTCTGAATCACAGGACGTGGGGAGGGGGACACACAGGCAGAGGGAACAGCAAGTGAAAAGAGCTGTGTTCTGGGACGGAGGGAAGGCCAGTGTGGCTGGAGGGCGGTAAGAGCTGGATTCTGGAAAGGTGCATGGGAGCCTGAGGAAGCTGCCCCGGTGGCTGGCTGCCCACCCCAGGTGCTCATCCCACAAATGGAAGGAGAGAGGATCAGAGGCAGGCAACTGGGCTCTCACCGCCTAAGGGGCCCTGAAGCCCTCTTCAGAGTATGAAGAGCTTTCCAGAGTGGAGAGCTACTCCCCTCCCAGGAGCCACTAAACATAACCCCCCACTGCCGCCCCCGCCACCCACTGTCAACAAGGCCACTTCCTGGTGTCAACTTGTTTCTAAAAAGGTTGTTTTTCAACTCAAAAAAAAAAAAAAAAAAAAGCAAAGCTTTTATTCTTCCTTCACTTTGTGGGATATTCGCTCGTTGCCCCCTCCCCGGCCCCCCGCCCACCGCACCCCGAGCGCATGCGCAAGTCAAGGTTCTCCTGCGGTATTTTTTCCGGGGAAGCTGTCCCACTGAGTCAGCCACTCTATCCCACTGTCTTGGGAGTGATCGATTTGCAAGACAGTTGTCTGGAATTCGGGGATCAGTTGGTAGACATAAAAAAGAGGGCTAATTGAGCAATATCGAAGGGTTGATTTATTTAACAAACATTTATTCAACAGTTACTGAGTCCTAGGCACCAAATGTCATGATCGTGACAATAACAGCAAACCTTTCTTGAGAAGTCACCTGAGGCGAGGCAGTGACCCCAGCAAGCTAAGGCTGAATCTCCTTTTTCCCCTCCATCGCCCTAGAGGGCCCCATCTTACAGATGAAAGAATTCAGGCTCAGAGAAGCCAAGAGACATCTTCAGGATATCGTAAGTCAGGGCAGGCTGCAAGTGCAGCCCATGCATTAACTCTTTTTTAAAAAATTAATTCATTTAAATTAAATTCAACTAATTTTAAAAACTGAATTATAGTTGGTTTACAATGTTGTGTGAGTTTCTGGCCTGTATGAACTCCTATATACCACGTCCCTGGTAATTAAAGCACCATCCAGCCATCAACAATCCAATCTGCAGGGAAGATAGACTAACAAATCAAAATTCTAAGGGCCTCAGACTCACTAGGATGGCTATAAAAAAAACAAAAAGGTAATAAACATTGGCACAGATGTGGAGAAAATGGAACTCAATACACTGCTGGTGGGAATGGAAAATAATGCAGTCACTGGGCTAACACTTTGACCTTTTCTTAGAAGATTAACCAGAAAGATACCTTATGACCCAGCAACTCCACTCCTTGGTATATACCCAAGAGAACAGAGAAACTCGTACATCGATGTTCACAGTTGCACGACCCACAATAGCCAAAGGGCGGAAAAGAGCTCAAATGCCCTTCAATGGATGAATGGATAGAACATGTTATTATAAAAATGTTATTCAGTCATAAAAACGAAGGAACTACTGATACACGCTACACTATTGGGCAGATGAACGTCAAAAACATTATGCCAGGTGAAAGAAGCCAGACACAAAATCACATATTGTGTGATTCCATTTATGAGATATCCAGAATTGGTAAATCCAGAGAGACAGAAAGCAGAATGTGGTTGCCGGGATGTGGGAGGAGGGGGAAATGGGGAGTGACTGCTTGATGGGTACAAGGTCTCCTTTGGAGTGATGGAAATGTTCTGGAATTAGACAGAGGGAATGGTTACACAACATTGAGAATGTACTAAATGACACTGAACTGTACTTTCAAATGATTAAACTGCTGATGTTTTGTGAATTTCACCTCAATTAAAAAAATCATAGGTCCTAAATATTAAGGAGCCATATGGACCAGATCTAGTGCAAGACAGACTGAAGCACAACCCACTCTTGGGAGGGGCATGGTCACGGAAAGCTTCATGGAAGAGGCATTTGAGTTAAGCCCTAAAAGATAGGTAGGATGTGTTAACTAAGCTTATCACGGTAATCACTGCAAAATATATGTGTATATATATCACCATGTTGTACACCTTAAACTTACACAATGTTTTATGTCAATTGTATCTCAGTAAAGCTAGAAAAAAAGAAAGAAAAATAAATAGAATTCTGTCCAGCAAATAGAGCCGGGAAGGGCACTCCATACAGATGGAACAGAATGAGGGAACCCTTCACGGTGGCCTCATCACCCTTTGTTGCCCTGTTCCTGAATATTCTTGATTTCATAACATAAAGTCCCAAGTAACTTGCTATTAATAGTAAAGTAACCAAAGAGGGTTAACCATTTGGATTTCAAAAATAAATTAGTGGGGGAGGGTATAGCTCAGTGATACAGCACGTGCTTAGCATTCACAAGGTCCTGGGTTCAATCCCCAATACCTCCATTAAACAAACAAACAAACAAACACACTCTAAGTAACACCCCCTGAAAAAAAACAAAAAATTAATAAATTAGTGAGGATAAGCACAAATAATATTACCCTAACTCATGTGCATTCTTGGTTTTTGTTTTTTAAGCAGGAAAGACAATGCTGGCTTCTCACTGAGGCAGAACAGGTGTGTGGCTCTGGGCCCCCGAGAAGCAGGGGATGCCCCCCACCTCTACTTCAAATGAAAAAGGGAGAAATCTATTTCTCAGCAAGAATTTGATATTTGATATTTCAGAAACAATATTGCAGGGAAGTGAGACCACTTCTGGGATTAACAGTTAAGAATTATTTTCGTGGAAATTAAAGAAGACTTTAAAAAATGGAAAGATATTCCATGCTCTTGGATTGGAAGAATCAATATTGTTAAAATGGTCACACTGCCCAAGGCAATCTACAGATTTAATGCAACCCCTATCAAATTACCCAGGACATATTTCACAGAACTAAAACAAATCATAATAAAATTTATATGGAACCATCAAAGACCTAGAATTGCCAAAGCATTACTGAAGAGAAAGAAAGAGGCTGGAGGAATAACTCTCCCAGACTTCAGACAATACTATAGAGCTACAGTCATCAAGACAGCATGGTATTGGTACAAAAACAGACATATAGACCAATGGAACAGAATAGAGAGCCCAGAAATGAACCCACAAACTTTTGGTCAATTAATCTTCGACAAAGGAGGCAAGAATACACAATGGAATAAAGACAGTCTTTTCAGCAAATGGTATTGGGAAAACTGGACAGCAGCATGTAAAACAATGAAGCTAGAACACTCCCTTACACCGTATACAAAAATCAACTCAAAATGGATCAAAGACTTAAACATAAGACAAGATACAATAAACCTCCTAGAGGAAAACATAGGCAAAACATTATCTGACATACATTTCAAAAATTTTCTCCTAGAAGAAATAAAAGCAAGAATAATCAAATGGGACCTAATGAAACTTACAAGCTTCTGCACAGCAAAGGAAACCAGAAGTAAAACAAGAAGACAACCTACGGAATGGGAGAAAATTTTTGCAAATGAAACCGACAAAGGCTTGATCTCCAGAATATATAAGCAGCTCATACGACTCAATAAGAAAAAAATAAACAACCCAATCAAAAAATGGGCAGAAGACCTAAACAAGCAATTCTCCAAGGAAGACATACAAATGATCAAAAGGCACATGAAAAAATGCTCAATATCACTAATTATCAGAGAAATGCAAATCAAAACTACAATGAGATATCACCTCACACCAGTCAGAATGGCCGTCATTCAAAAATCCACAAATGACAAATGCTGGAGAGGCTGTGGAGAAAGGGGAACCCTCCTACACTGCTGGTGGGAATGCAGTTTGGTGCAGCCACTATGGAAAACAGTGTGGAGATTCCTCAAAAGACTAGGAATAGACTTACTGTATGACCCAGGAATCCCACTCCTGGGCTTGTATCCAGGAACCCTACTTCAGGATGACACCTGCACCCCAATGTTCATAGCAGCACTATTTACAATAGCCAAAACATGGAAACAGCCTAAATGTCCATCAACAGGTGACTGGATAAAGAAGATGTGGTATATTTATACAATGGAATACTACTCAGCCATAAAAACCGACAACATAATGCCATTTGCAGCAACATGGATGCTCCTGGAGAATGTCATTCTAAGTGAAGTAAGCCAGAAAGAGAAAGAAAAATACTACATGAGATTGCTTATATGTGGAATCTAAAAAACAAAAACAAAAACAAACAAACAAACAAAAACAAAGCGTAAATACAGGACAGAAATAGACTCACAGACAGAGAATACAGACTTGTGGTTGCCAGGGGGGTGGAGAGTGGGAAGGGATAGACTGGGATTTCAAAATTGTAGAATAGATAAACAAGATTATACTGTATAGCACAGGGAAATATACACAAAATGTTATGATAACTCACAGAGAAAAAAATGTGACAATGAATGTGTATATGTCCATGAATGACTGAAAAATTGTGCTGAACACTGGAATTTGACACAACATTGTAAAATGATTATAAATCAATAAAAAATGTTAAAATAAAAAAAAAGAAAGAAAAAGAATTATTTTCGCAGACAACATGTGATGAGAGGTTCCAGAATGATCAGAACTTGGGGACTCAAGGTCAAATCTTAACCCAGCCCTGGAGCAAGTGGAGGGTCCGCCCTACACTAGGGCCTCTGCTCCGGAACATATGCACCTATGAACAACATCCACTCGGGCATCAAAAACTGCAGCTTTAATAACCTGAGGGCAAAAATGTTCCTGGAGAGTTCCTGGAGCCAGAGTCCTCCTGGTCCTTCTTCCCTAGAAGAAACATCGATACTAAATTTAAAAGCAGACCAGCAGCCAGCTGGTAGGGAATTTCCAAGATGGGAACAGAAAAACCGGACCACCTAGTTCAGTATCTCCCCAACCTACCCTCCTCCCCCAAAGGATCATGGAATTTACGGTGATCGCTGTGGACACCTGTGAAGTACTGGCACATTAAACTTACATCAACCTGGGGCAGTTCTGCCCTCCCATCAACTCCAGGAACATTGGCAACGTCTGCAGACATTTTTAGTTGTCACAGCTGGGGAGGGGGGTGTTCCTGACATCTAGTGGGTGGAGACCAGGGATGCTGCTAAACATCCTACAACGTCCAGAACCCCACCACCACCTCAACAAAGGATAATCTGGCCCAAAATATCAACAGCGCTGAGGCTGAGACATCTTAGTGAAACCTATGAACCTTGGATTGGTTCAGATTTTTCTCTTATACATGTTTCTAGCCTGAACAAATGTTAACAGCAACCAAAGAGTTTGTATTTTTCTCCAACAGATATGAGGGAAGCCCATTCACTACCTCAGCTGAACTTGTCTTGGGTCGTCTCCTTCAGACTGGAAGAGGCCACAGCACAGCTGCAAGCCAACCTACGATTCCAAGACCAAGATCAAGACCAAGCTACGATTCCCATCCTTCCGCTTCCTCCTTGGGCCTTTCTTCTTTGCTGCAAGCAGAAACCCAAGCACCAGACAAAAAAGTCCTCCAGGAAGTGGGCTCAGTCGTCCCAAGGAGAATGGATTGTTTATTCTGAGCTCTCCAACACTATGAAGTCTTCTTTCTCCAACCCAAATTTAGACCGATAAGGTTGGCATGTCAGAGCTGGAAGAGTTGGGTCCAATACTCTAGGTTTATAAAAGAAAACTGAGCCAGGCTGTTCTCTCACTTCTCTGCTTACCACTCTCCATCACCCTTAGAATGAAATCCAAAATCCACAGCCTAGTCTTCAAAAGGATTTGCCAGCCTCAGCACTATTGCCATTTGGGGCTGATCATTCTATGTTGTGGGGCTGTCCCATGCATTGTAGGATGTTTGCCAGCATCCCTGGTCCCTACCCAGTAGATGCCAGCAGCATACCACCCCTAAGGGTGACAACCTGGAATGTCTCTAGACATCACCATGTGTCCTCTGAGGGCAAAATTGCCCAGTTGAGAACCACTGGTCTATCAGGATCTAAATAACCTGACCTCTGCTTACGTCTCATACCTCATCCACCTGCCACATCCACTTTCTTTCTATTCCTTGAAAACTACAGATCCTTCCTACCCCAAGGCTTGCTATTCCCTCAGCCTGGGAATCTCAACTCAAGTGTCACCTCCTCATCCAAGTTTTCCATGACCACCAATGGAAAACAGACCCCTGCCTCCATCACTTTCAATCACATTACCTTGTTCAAGTTCTTTCATGGCACTCTGTCCTTGTCAGATGTTTTCTCGTTCTCCCTAAAGGCAAGGACTGTGTCCATCTCTCTACCACTATATTCATAGCACCTGGAAGATCTTCAATCCAGAAGACCATGCGAACAACCTATGTGGCCCCCAACATGGAGGCTCCCCACTCCCATGTCATGGTTCAAGAGGGGTCTTGGCATGGCGTCTGTCACTTGCCCTATCCGACCTCAAGAGAATTGAAGCTGAGGCAGGAGAAGGAACTGGTGACTGGTGTCACTTCTCCCTTTTCCTCTGTCAAGGCAATGTCACAAATAAACAAGGATCATTTCCTTCTTTAAGAGTTTGATGAGCTTAATTGGGTTGAACCACATGGGGTGGGCTTGGAAGAACATAAGTAGACTGTCTGTAAATTACTCAAATGAACCCAGAAGACACTCTGCCAGCCCCCCAGCAGCCAGCTTGTGCCAACGTTGCTCTGCTCTCCACCCAGAGAAAAAGTCTGTCTCCCTGCCACCACTGAACACAAGTAAGTTCGAATCAATAAAAAGGAAATCAAAGAAAACCATGTGGGACAGAAGACAATTTCTGGGGAAAACAACAGCCCGGCTCTCCTCCTGACATCCGTCCTTTGAAGTGTTTCATACGGCACCCTTGCTCCTGCTCACCTGGCAGAGGGTTTCAGATGTGTGCACACACTTTAACTGATGCCCAAACACAGCTGCTATGTGCTCGCTGCCTTTGTTCCCGTGGGTTGGGAGAAACCTTTTGTCTCTTAATTTACTGCACAAACAACATTAAAATAGGAACGGAATTTTTTAAAAGCAAAATCCAACAACAATCCAAGTGCGTTACACATTTCATCAAACACTTTCTTTGGTCCACACTCTCCCCTTCAGATTCTCTTCCAGTCCTTGTCAATAATCAAAACAAGATTTGCATAGCTTCACTAACAACACAGGCAAATTATGAAATACCATCCCCGACACTTTTTAAACTTAAGTAGACACACACATTTTCCAAGTTACTACCTGGACATCACAAGAATCACCTGTAATGTCTACTTAGAGTATTCCATTAGCCTGAAATACTGTAATTTACCTCCATCATTTTCCTATTGCTAGGTACTTGGGTTATTTTAAATGACCTAAAATAGGGCACTTTGGCGTTTTGCTTCTTTTAGGTTACAATCCTCTAATAAAACCCAGGGGTAAGATCACTGGGTCAAAGAATATATTAAGATATATCCAAATATTCAGATATTTTTCTGCCATTCAGTATGAACTTCCAGACCGTTTGCCAAAAGGGCTGAACTAACTTCACAGCCACCAGGACTGTCACCACAATATCACCAGCACCGGGTATTAACATTTTGACAAGTGGGTGCGGGCTCAGTGTTGTTGCTGAAATATTTTTTGTTTGCATTTCTTTGATTGAATACCCAGTCACATATCAGTTTAATTACACTTCCTCTTTTGCATGGAAACACTGACTTTCTCTGTGAGTTCAATGCCCCTCCTCAGTAAGTCCAGGGCGCGGCTGATAATAAACATTTAGCGCTGGATTGTATTTGTCTGCTACTGCCAGGCTTTCTAATTATTCCTGTCTACTGGATATCTGATTACGGATTTAATTTGTATTTCCCGGACTGCTAAAAGGACAGAGCATCTTTTCATGATCATCAGCTATTCACTTTGTCTCTTCTATGAAAACCCTGTTCATTTCTTTTGGCCCATTTTTCTATCGGGCACCTACTGATTTATAAAGGCCTTTAAATATTATGGCTAATAAGTTATTCACCAGTTACGTGTTATAGGTTGAATTGGGTCCCTCCCAAAATTCACGTTTAAGTCCCATCCCTTAGTGTCTCAGAACATCATATTATTTGAAAACAGGGTCGTTGCAGATGTAATTACTTATGAGGTCACAGTGGAGCACGGGGGTCTCTAATCCAGTATGGTTGGTGTCATTATAAAAGGGGGAAATTTGGACACTGCAGGGAGAATGCCATGTGAAGTCTGAAGTTTTGCCGCCACAAGCCAAGGAACTGGCAGAAGCCAGGAGAGAGATCGCAGATAGATCCTTCCGAGAACCTTCCGAGGGAGTATGGCCCCGTCAACTCCTGGACCTCCGTAACTGTAAATTTCTGTTGTTTAAGCCAGTTTGTGGTACTCTGTTATAACAGTCTACAAACAAATTCATGGGTATGGTCCTCCCAGTTTGCAGCTTGTTTTTAATCTTCTTTTTTACCATGTTTTCTGATGAGCAGAAGCTCATAATTTTAAAGTGGCAGAATGCATTCATCTTTTCCTCTCTGGTTCACACTTTGTAACTTTTTCAGAAATGTTTTGCTAAGGTTAGAATGGTATTCTCCTTTTTTTTCCCCCTAAAATTTAAAGTTTGGCCTTTCAAAAGGAAGTCCTTGGGCCATCGGGACGTGGTTTTGGTGTGGGGTGTGAGATAAGCTCTGTTTTTATTTCTGATGTCATGACCAGTTTTTTCTTCTGTCTTTCTGCCCCACGAGGCTGTGAGCTCACAGAGGGTAGTGATTTTATGTCACCTCCACCCATCTCCCTAGGTACGGAACAGACCCTGTGGTGAACACTGGCCAAGAGAAACATTTGTTTATATCCAGCGTATGAAGCTAGCTAAACCTTCCAGGGAAGATGGGAGAGAAGCTCAGTCATTTGATGTCTGAGAGTTTATGACCAGGGCTCAATGGCCGTCCAAATGAGATCAACCTACTTCAGATCCACTCAAGCATCTTAAAAGAGTGAGATATTGACTCTATTCTAAATTGGGCTCCCAGTGAGCGTCTTGAAGCAGAGACAGCTGTTCTAGCAGAGATTGCTCCAGAACTTGCAACACTATCAACCCAAACCTGACGTGGCAGGCATGAAGCCTTGTCTCCAGCTACCCAGTACCTACAGTGAAGGACCAACAGGGGACAGTTAGGAGAGTCTCCCTCAATTAGAAGCGGCAGGAGCAGCCAGGATGGGCTAGGACACCAGTGGCTGGGAGAAGCTCTGCCTGCTAAGGGAGGGATTCCGAGTCAGCAGGGTCCAGCCCCCAGCCCCTTCTTCTGTCTGTTGATTCCATTTCTGCATAGAAAGCCCCCCTCTGCTTCTCTGTGCCTTAGTCACCTAATTAGACCAACCTCTCCCCAGCCTCAGATCGAGCCCAACCACCTGTCACAGACAGTTGTATCTACCACCTTTTGGGCACAAGGTTAGCATACAGTAGGTGCTCAATAATTATCTGTTACCAGAGCAATTGTGTGAGACACAAAGGACACAGTAGTGAGCAAGACGGTCAAGGTCACTGCACTGCAGTTCAACATTATTTATTACACAGAATGAATTAACTATGAAATGATTTAATTAGCCCTGTGGTGTGTGCTATGAAGAACAACAGGGTGCTGTGGGAACTGACCTTCCTGAGACTCCCCTGCAGAAGCAGGACCAGGAGTCAGAAAGCCAAGGAGCAGGCACATGGAGTAACAGGAAAGGCTGGGCGCAGAGCTGAGGCTGGGGGAAGACAGGTCAGCTCATGCCATGCTGCCAGGTTAGGAGTTTGGGCTTATCCTAAGGAATAGGGAGCCACAGAAGGCTTTAGACAGACACCTACTTTGATGGGCATTTTAAACAGATCTCTCTGGCTACACCTCCTCTTCGGATGGAAGCTGTCTCTCCTCCTGACTCCCTCTTCCACTCGTGTTGTAACTGTTGCATGTCTCTGTATCTCTTGGAACAAACCTTTCTACGAAGTTATTTTACTTTTCCTGTCCTATCATTTCTGCCGGGAGGGACTGCACCTTCTATGTTCTCACCCACCTGTCTTTCCTGCCCTCATATTCGGAGGTAGGGTGGCTGTTATGCATTGAATTGCGTCCCTCAAAAAGATCATGGAACAAAATCTCCCTCAGAGCCTCCAGAAGGAAACAGCCCGGCTGACACTTCGATTTTGAACTTCCAGCCTCCAGGATGTAAGCAAAGACGTTCCTGTTGTTTTCAGACACCTGCTTTGTTGTCGATGTTACCGCCGTCCTGGGACATGAATACAGTGGCGCGCTGAGCAGAAGGATGGAGCCTCAGCCCCCATCCCAACGCCAGCTCTCCCAAGTACTGACTGTGTGGCCCTGGATCTGCTGAGGAACCCCTCTGAGCCACATTTCCTTTCCTCCTGGGAAAACAGAGGACATAAGAGACACACCAGGACGTCCTAGTGGAGACCAGCCTGTCTTCCGCTTCCTCTGTTGCCCCACCTGACAGCGTCCTCTCTCACCTCCCCTCTCCTTCTAGCTTCTGTTTCTTCGTCTTCACCATTCCTAACCCTTCCCCCTGCCTTTAAATGCAGTTCTCCCCAGAATTCAACTCCTGGTCACCTTTCCCTCTTACATTACACAGTGTTTCCTGGTAAATGCTGTTGATGGCTTGAGTTTCAACAATCGTGTTTACTGTCTGTCTCAAATATGCTGATTTCTTTCGAATTCCAGTCCTGCCTAAGCCTTACGTGTTTTCTTCCCTCTTTCCCCTTTCCTTTCTTCCTTACTTGCTTCCCTTCCATGTATATTTTTACTGAACATCCATTATGTACCAGGCGCTGGAGGACTAGCTGTGAACAAGACAGAAAAAGTCCCCATCCTCTTGAAGCTCACACGGTAGCGGAAGAAAGAGATAATAAAGAAATCGATGTGTAATGTCTGCTAGTGATAAGTACTATCGAGAAAAATAAAGCTGTCTAAGGAAGTAGAAAGTGATCGGCTTGTCAGCCAGCCAGCCAGGCAGGGGACAGGCCTAGGCTTGTAAAGTTCAGGGTTTCCAAAGCTGCCTTCATCAGAAGCATCACTTGGGAGTGGGGCGGGGGTGTGCTTGTACAACACAGGTTCCCAGGACCTCCCCGAACCTACTTGATCAGACTCTTCAGAGGAGCAGCCTGGGAATTAGTATTTTTAAAAAGTGCCCCAGAAATACTGATAACGGGTGTTTCAAGTGATGGGATCAGGTAAGAGCACGTAGGAATTTTAACTTCAGTTTAGTCCACAGGAAGTCACCACATGGATGCTCCACGGTCATCCTCAACACCCCGCACCCCAAAATGAACCACTCTTCGCCACCGCCACCCACCCCACCTGCTCCTCCCACCTCACTGTCCAGCACCCCAACCAGCAAGCCCCTCAAACTGAACAAGACCCTGGAGGCCTCCAATGATTGACTTCACGAGCCAGTGCAAGCTGGCTCCAGTGTGCCGTGTGACCCCCATTTTATAGACAAAGAAACGGAGGCTTAGAGATGATAAGGTAACTCTCCCAGGCTCACACCTGTAGAGGGTGGCAAAGCCAGGACTTAAACCCAGGTCTGTATGACTCCAGGGCCTGAGCTCTTAGCCATCATAGGTCCTTCCCCTGTGGGGTAAAGCAGTATGCCACAGTGGAAAGAACTCCTGCCTGGTGGTCAGGTGACCTAGCTCTCCTAGTATCTCCTTCCTGCCACTGAAAGCTGTGTGACCTTGGACTACTCACTCAACCTCTCTGTGCTGCAGTTTTCTCATCTATAAAATAGGATTGGTTCAAATCATTCCCCTTCCAGTTCATATTATAACCAGGAATCAAAAGCCTGAAATGTAACCTGCATTTCTATTTTAGGAGGAGAAAACAAGAAGGACCACATAAAAAGAAACTTCTGGTTAATGTTGCCTTGTAAGGCTCTGGCCTGGGCCCGGCCCTGGTTGCACAGTGTTGCCCAAACACTGCTGTTCAACAAAACCTGGGCAGGAAACCCTTTTGACACACACACAGAGGCCAGGATTCTGCTGAGAGAGTCAAGGCTGACAGCAGCTCAGGGCAAGTTAAAGAGGGATTCTCATTAAAAAAACTGACATCTGCCTTGTCGAGGGCCTTGCTTGTTCTGGTTTCAGGTGGTATGATCATCAAATACAAAGTGCTGTCAGGAGAGGCTCGGGGCATGACTCGCCCCAGGCAGATTCCAGGCAGCAGGCCCCATCAGCACGTGACTCTGGGCACCTCAGACCATCACCATTTTCGCTACTAAAAAATGTCCTAAATTCCTTCTATGTTCATCTGCCTGGGGCATGGTTGAGACCAAAGTATCACATATTGAAACACAAATTGGATTCTAAGGCCAAATCCTCACGGCTCAATCTCAGTTGCCCCCTAACCTCTCCTCCTTTTTGGACCCCCTCCTCTCTCAGTTCCCACTCTCAACCTCCTGGTCACCACTATTCAGTGTATAGTATTTGCCAGGCACTTTCCCTGCCTGATCTTGGTTTATCAAGAGGTAACGAAGTGGAGTAGCTCAGTGCACGGCCTCTGGAGCTGGACCAGTCTGGGTTCAAATCCCAGTTCTGTAGCCTTGGGCATGTAACTTAATGCATGCCTCAGTTTCCCCATCCATAAAATGGGATGATGGGATAATGATAATGGTGACGACAATAAAAGCCTTAGCACCATGCCCGGCACATGGTGAGTGCTCTGTGGGTCAGCTCTCACTGTCATCTTCACAAGAATGCAGTGAGCATTATTATCCCTAATTCACAGGTGAGGAGATGGACCCAAGTCCTGGCAGCCGGTAAATGGTGAAGCCAGGACCTTAACCAAGTCAGTCTAACTCAAAAGCTAACATTCTTTCCACAACGATATATATTTAATTCAAAAAACATCTACTGAGTTCCTTCTAAGTGCTAAAGATACAGAGAATCAATATCAAAAACTGATGTTATAGAGGGTCCGGCCACGCCTTGTGCAGGGACAGAATGCACAGGGGGACTCCTCCTGTTGACCCCAGAGCCGGCTGCCTGGGCCCAGTACCAGGGAGCCAGCAACAACTGAGCCCAACACCTTGCTCTGGGATGGTTAAGGGGCAAACACGGATCCTTCAGTATTCAAAACCATCCCCATTCCCCGCCTCTCTAAGTAGAAGGGGAGGCATTAGCCAAGCAGGGAGAACTGGGGCTGGGCCCTGCCCATCCACATAAAACAGAGAGAGATGGCTGCCAAGAGGGTCACTTGCATAGATGAGCCGCCTCCTCCAGAAGGGGAGACCGGCCCCTTTCTCTCCACGGGCATCTGCTTAGCCTGGGGTCTTGCTCATCTGCCCTGCACCTTCCTGACCAGAGGAACGGAGAAATGGAGCAGGAAGGGGGAACATGGGAGATTCTGCACTTGGAGCCCTCGAGATGGCAAGTGTGGCGATGCTGAGAGTGCACCCCGATCCCGCCCTGACCTCAACCACTGCTGGGGATGGCCGAGCTCCCTGTGGCTGGCCCTCAGACTCTGCCTGAGTCATCTCTGGCCACTAGAGTGCTCTCTCCTCGGGTGCATAAGGCAGGCTCAAGGAGCCAGGGAACGTGCGGAAGGACTCCTGGATGCATCCTTCAACTCATGCCTGCTGGGAGCTAGGGAATGCATGCCCCGGCGTCCCCACCCCTCGGGCAGCGGACGCGCAGCATCAGGATCAAGCTCCAGACGCCCACAGTGGGAACTCACCTGATAACACGCCCCTTACTGGAGGTCTTGTTTCCCTCTTCCCTCTGGTTTTTCTTGGCACCACCCCCCAAACAAAAATTTTGGTCTCAAGGTCTATTTCCAGGGGAGCCCAACCGAAGCCAATAGATGACTTTCTCATGGGTCAGTGAGCCCCGAGAGGGTGGCTGGGATTGGGCCCACCCTCCAGGGCTGCTCCTCCAGTGAAGGGACCCCAACAGGAAGAGGCCGTGGGCAGGATGAAGGAGGCCAGGCCTCTGAACATCTTCCCTGGGACTTCTGGAGCTTTCGGAAAAAAGATCTATCTCTCTTTCCACTTGTGTGCCCCGCTGGTGGGAGGCAAGCCCGGGGCAATGGGCAGCCACTTTTGCTTCCCAGGGGAAGGGTCTTCCTGAGAAGAAAGACAACTGAGGAAGGCTGAGGGACATCCCAGCTGAGAAAGGTCCCAGGACACAACCCGGACCCCAGGCTCAGTGGTGCCTGGAGGCCACACAACCGCAGACTTTCCTCTCTGGCCAAAGCTAGTTTGAGAAGGGTTCTGTCAGATTTGGGGGGCCACCTAAGAGAGTAAATCTCTTTACTTCAGAGTCATGGAATTTTCTTTTTCTCTTGCTCAACCGAAACAACAATTCCCAAACTGACACCCGCCTTGGTTACCGAATCAGATTGTCCTTTGGGCATTTCCAAAAATCCGATCAGTTTGGTGCTGCTGAGGGAAGCCACCAGCTCACCCCTCAGACTCTGACGGCTCTCCTAAGAGGCTGTGAGCAAATGCAGAATCCCTTTTAATAGCGGGGAGGGTCTAGCTCAGTGGTAGAGTGTGTATTTAGCATGCACAAGGTCCTGGGTTCCATCCCCAGTACCTCCATTAAAGTAAATAAAAAACTAATTACCTACCCCCCAAAAAAAGAACTGTATTAGAATTCCTTTAAAACGAATTCCTTAAAAGGAATGACTCCAAAGGCTGCAAGAAGCAAGACACACACTGATAAAAAAAATGTGGGTATACTTATGAGAAATGCAGTCTTACCACATTCAAGTTACATGGGGTAAGACAATTTACAAAGTCCTCAGCCAGGACCTTCTCCTAAATAGATTATTTCACAGCGGTTATGGATGTGGGCTTGGAGTCAGTCTCAGGGTTAAGTCCCTATTCCCACTGCGCAACTTTGGGTAAGTTACTTAACCTCTCTGAGCCTCAGGGCCCCCATCTATAAAATGCAGGTGCCAGTGCTACCCATCTGATGGGGTAACATAAGTATTACACTCTGGTACGTGGTGAGGATGCAGAACACACTTATTGCTAACCCCTTCTGAATCCTATGTGGCAAAGGCCACACACACAGACTTCACTTCCTATGCCACAGGGCTCTGAAATTACAGGCATCAAATGTCTACAAGGCGTTCCTTTGGACAAAGCAAATCTCACATTAAGGCAGTTTTCAGAAACATAAATATCCAGCAGCTGGGTGTGCAAATATCACTTTTGACTAAGCACATTTTCTTCTTCTGGGCTCAAAGCAAACAATCTTCCTCAGCAGGCAATCTGGCTTGGTAATAAAAGACACGACACCCCACACGACTCAGAATTATCCCCCAAGAACAGCTAGGAGCATATAACCCGAGTCTGTTCCTTCCCCGAAAGGCTCCACAAAACATAATTCCAATGGCAGCCCAGACCCGGCTTGCAGGCAGCCACGCCAGCTCATTAAACCATCACAGCAGCCAGCCAGTGAGACCACACCTCAGACCTGTCCATCCAGCTTGAGCACAAACCCTTTCGACTTGCCACTGGCCACCCAAGTGCTTCTCAGAATGAGGTCCACAGTTCACCTCCAGCAGCATCTCCCAGCTCATCCACTCAAGTGCACATTCACGCAAGACTGAGGAAATCAGAATCTGTGAGGCTGAGGCCTGGGAGCCCCACGGCCACAGCTCCTGCCGACTCCGAGGCTGGTGAAATAAGACCACAAGAGCATCTCACAGGAATCCCCCGGTCTGAGAGCCCCTGAACCTGGTGTTTAGTCTAAGGGCTGGTTCTGGGCATCCAAGACTCTGCCTTCAAATTGTCTCCCAAGCTGGTCACTCATCCATGCCACCTGACATCCGGGTCCCGGTCAGCACCACCTCCCGCCGGAGAGACCGCAGCATATGACCCCTAACTGGTGTTCCCCAACATTTTATTGTGAACAGAATCAAATACAAAGAAACTGAAATAATAGTAAAGTGAACCCTTTTAAATCCATCACTGAGATTCTACAATGAACAGTAGCTAATATTAATTCTACAACTAATATTTTTAAAATATGCTATATTTGCTTTATTACACATCTATCAGTCTTTTTTGAGTGCACTTCCCCCAGAACACTTCAGCAGCAGTTAATATCATTAACCAGATTTCAGTGTTTATGGCTATTATTTTCCAGATAAAATACATATGCAATGAAATGTACAAATCATAGGTGTATCTGATGAGTTCAAATGCATACACCTGTGTATGCAACGCCTTATCACAGTTAGTCCGGAAATTTCCCTCTTTCAGTCAGTGCCCTTTCCCACCATCCCAGGCACAACCACCGTTTTGATTGTTGCACCATAGATTAGTCTTGTCAGTCCTTGAACTTCATGTAAATGCAATCATGTATACGTGCTCTCTTGAATCTGGCTTCTATTTTGCATAATGACTGTCTGCATAATGTTCCACTTAGCATACTGTTTGTGACATTCAGCCAAGCTGTGTGTATCAGTCCTTTTTCCTTCTTATTGCTGAATAATGTTCCATTAAGTGAATATAGCATCGTTTGTTACCCTTTCTCCTGTTGATGGACGCCTGGGAAATTTCTAGTTTGGAGCTATTGTATGTAAAGCTGCTCTGAATATTCATGTACACATTTTTGTGTGGACATGACACTTTCATTTCTCTTGGGAGTGACACTGTTTAGTTTTACAAGAAAACTACTAGGATTTCTTCCTAAGTGTTGGCATCACATGATACTCCCACAGCACTGTCTGAGCGTTCCAGTGGCTCCTTATCCTCACCAACACTGGGTGTCAGTCTTTGTAATTCTAGACATTCTGGTAGGTATCTTACTGATGTTTTAACCTGCATTTCTCTGATGGATAATGAAGCTGACCACTTGCCATGTGCTTACAGACCACCTGCATGTGTCTTCTTCTGTGAAGCATCTGTTCAAAGCTATTGCCCATTTTAGAGTTGGGTTTTGTCTTTTATTGTTGAATCATTGGAGTTCTTTATATATTTTGGATGTAAGGACTTGTGTGTCCCCCAGAGACAGTTCTCTGCAGGCAGCCTGACTGGGTCATCCCTCCTTCTCAAAACACTCCAGGGCTTCCCATCACACTTAGGAAGAAAATCCAAATCTTCACCTCAGCCTACAAGGTCAACGTGATGCAGTCTTTTATACCAGTTCAACCTCATCTGCTGCTCTCCCCTCGCTCACTCTGCTCCGGCCTTCAATACACCAAGCCAGCCCCTGCCACAGGGCCTTTGCACTTCCTATATTCATTCACTGTTTGGAATGTTTGTCCCCTGGACATCCTCCAGGTTCACTCCCTCAACCGTTCTAGCTCTCTAATAAATGTCATTCCTCACCCATCTAGAACAGCTTTCTCACTCTCACCACCCAAATATTCAGTGACTATAAATGAAAGGTTTACCTATGTACAATATTTTTATTGTATATTTATAATGTACTGTATATTTACAATTTCCCTTAATTTGAGGGACCTTCACATCCAGAAGCTACTTTCTCCTGAGAAGACTTTAGGTTTACTTATTTTATTTATTTTTTAGAGGAGGTGCTGGGGATTGAACCCAGGACCTTGTGCGTGCTAAGCATGCACTCTACCACTTGAGCTATACCCTCCCCCTTCTCCTGAGATTTTGTATCTCTACAGATGGACTGAAAGGGAGGGAGGTAGTACTATGTCTCCACTTGACATGATCAAACCAGGACTCACGAGGTTACATGACTCCAGTCACAACAGAACCAGTGAAAGGGCTGGAATAAGAGCTGTGGACCCTCCTAATGCTGTGTGAGGTTCTGGCATGTGCCCGCCCCTCTGCCTGCTCCCCCTCCTTTGTCCTTCCTGCCCCAAACCACTTGATCCCAAGAGAACATGAACGTTCTTCATCCTGAATATTTTTCTGGCTCAAAAACAGACTGAAGAAATATCTGTGCATCCATGTTCAGCAGACTTATTCACAATAACCAAAAGGTGGGAACAAACAATCAATGGATGAATGAATAAACAAACAAAATGTGGTCCACTCACACAATGGAATATTACTCAGCCTACAAAAAGAAGGGAATCCTGCCACATGCTACAGGGTGGATGACCATTGAAGACATGATGCTAAGTGAAGTAAACTGGTCACAAAGAGATCAATACTGTATGATTCCACTTATAGGAGGTACCCAGAGTAGTCAAATTCAGAGAAACAGAAAGCAGAATGGTGGTTGCCAGGGGCTGGGGGCAGTGGGGCGTGGGGAGCTATTGTTTAATGGGGACAGTTTCATTCTTGGAAGATGAAGAGTTCTGAAGATGGGTGGTGGTGATGGTTACACAACAGCATGAATGGACTTAATACCACTGAACCATACACTTAAAAACAGATATGATGGTTAATGTTATGCGTTTTGTAACAATTATTAACAATTGTTTTTAAAGAGTTGAGCCTACATGGACTTCACCTCTAAATGGCCAAAGCATCAATTCACTTCAGTCCACTCGGATGAGAGAACTTCTCTCGGTGGCCAGTATGACTTCCTACCACAATAATCACCCAACGCGCTTCGTATTCCTCTCTGCATTTCTATTACCTTTCAGCCCAACCTTACCAATGAGACCAAAAACTCTGCAGTAGCTCCAATAGTTGCTAATTTCCTGAATGCCAAGTTCAAAGGCACAAAACAGCTGGGACATTCTGCCATGAGCCGGCGGCTGCCTATATGCTGTTCCCATAAACCCGCCCTTCCCACGGGTCCTCGACGGCAGGGACCACAGAACTAACAAGACCCTCGGGGTCACTCAGACCCGCCCAGCATGAAGTCCAGCTGAAAACGAGAAACTGCCCAGCTTTGGCCTCCACCAAACTGCATCTTCCTCTCCCGTCCAACTGACCGACTGAGTGCTTTGGTGAAGGCAGACGCCGGCCATCGATGGAAATCATGGCGATGACATCCATTCTAACGGCCTTGGTGCACTGGGTGATGGGGTTTGGGTTTCTGTCTCCAATGCAGGCCTGTTTTGCTTGATGTGGATTTTTGTTCAAAACCAGTATCTCCTTTTCCACATTTAGAATGAAATACAAAACAGCTCCCTGGAGATCTGCCCCACACGCCTTCTGCTCTCTGGCCGTCCCCTGACCCCAACCGCTGTCTCTCCCTGCAAAACCCTCCTCCCCACAAAGGGACCAGCCCATCCTCCTCTTCACCCATGGCAGGCACTATGGCACTGTGTTGGGGGGCTGTCTTGTGCATTGCAGGATGTGAGGCAGCACCCCTGGTCTCTACCCACCAGATGCCAGCAGCATTCTCCCATCCACCAAACCCCAAATGTCTCCCAGCACTGCCAAATGTCCTGGGGCCAAAACTGTCCCCATTCAGAAGCACTGTTCTATAGTATAGGAGCTTCAGGGAGGCCCACGGCTGCCTGACGGAAAATAAGATTTCCCTGTCTGGTCCCCGCCAATGATTGGCGATCTGGGCTGGCTGCAGGAGGAAATGCTGCAGTGAGATCCAGGACCCAGAGTCCCCTCCCCACCACAGATCACCAGGCTGAGGCTCGGCCGTGCTCAAGACCATGCCTCGCTCAGCTGTCACCCTCCACCTAGACCGCTTCGTGCCCTCCCTTGCAGGGTTCTCGCCTGCGTCCCGTTTTGGGGTGAACTGTGTCTCTCAAAAGATATGTTGATGATCTAACTGCCAGTATCTCAAAATGTGACTTTATTTGGAAACAGGGTCGTGGCAGATGTGATTACTGAACATGAGGTCACCCTGAAGTAGGGTGGGCCCCTAATCCAACATGACTTATGTCCTTCCAAGAAAAGACACAAACACACACAAAGGCTATGTGAGGAGAGAGGCAGAGGGCAGAGTGAGGCAGCAACAAGCCAAGGAACGCTGAGGCTTGCCAACAACCACCACCAGCCACCAGGAGCTGGAAAGAGACCAGGAAGGACCCCCTCCAGGTTTCAGAGGAAGCACAGCTCTGCCAGCACCTTCCAAACCTCCAGATCGTGAGGCAATAAATTTCCGTAGTTTTAAGCCACCCGATTTGCGGTGCTTTGTCACAGCAGACCCAGAAAACTGACCCACACCAAAATCCCTATTTCAAGCGCTGCTTCCAGGGCCCCCAACTGCAGACAGCTGACCTCCCACTCAGTGTAAATTCCAGAGCAAGCTTGAGACGGGAGATGTGAGTCCACGCTTCCCTCAGTTTCCATAAGCCTTTCTTTACACGAGAAGGAAGAAGAAAGAGAAGAAAGGGAGGAATGAGGAAGGAAGGAAGGAGAGAAGAAAGAATGCACTTTAAGGATCCTTCTGTCCGTCCATCTTCCACCCACTCAATGAATATTACTGAGTGCACGGTGGCACTTTTCCAGGAGTAGGAGACAAAGAAGTGAACAAAACAGACAAAAATCACCACCCTCACTGGGTGTACATACTAGCAGGGGAGACAGACCATCAAATGTACAGTCTACAGGATGATGACAAGCACCATGGAGAAAAATAAAGCAGGAGGGGGGGGGCATGGATCTCCGGGGAGGGGGCTGCCAGTGGGGTCAGCTACAGATGCTCCCACGGGCCCATCTGGGCCAGGTCTCAGCTCGGGCAGAGAGCAGCACACCTGGCCTCCTTCTCTCTTCTGCCCCACTCTTCTGGGAGGTTTGGAAGCCCACCTGGCCAGGGTGCAAGGACGGGTTCCACACTCCAGCAGAATGAAAGTCCATGCCACCCCAGTGCTTTCAGAACCACCACTGACTCTGACCTCCATCCCTGTCTCCTCCTCAGCGCTCATTCCTGCTTCCTGGAATCACCTTCTAAATTAATGAGCTGCACCCAGGCCCCTGCGTTGGCCTCAGCTTTCAGGAGAAGCAAACCAGGACAGATGTGCCTGGAAGACTGTCCACTTCAGACCAGGTGACATTTCAGCCAAGACCTAATGGAGCCAAGGTGTGGGGATGTCCAACCTCTCCACCTCCAGGGCCTTCACAGATGTGGAGAGTGGAGCTGGCAATATGGATTTTATTTTGTCAGGTGGATCTCTCTCATTCAATGCAATTTTCTTGATGGTTGAAAATCCAGTCATATCAAATATCGAGAGGCATACACGGAAAGCATCAAATCTATCCTGATCGTGTGACGGGAAGGAGGATCTGGGATTACAGCAGACACTGTCAACATTGTGCCCACCTTCTCCTGGCCGTAGCCACTTCAGGGTGCATGGGCCTGCATCCACCTGCCAGTCCCTGCACTTTTTCTGCATTTGTGAATGTCAAAGGTCTCTTTACCTGCCAGTGTAACAGGCCAGAAATGCCAGGGAATGAATCTCTCCACCCCCCAACAGCCCTCATTCAGTCAGTGGCTGAAAGGAGGTGGTGTATAAACACCCCAGCTCCCTCACCCCTCAGGTGGAAAGGCTCTTACGCATGTGTCGGACACTGGCTCCCAGTTTCCCCAGCAGATTTCAGTTCCAGTCAGCCAGGGCAGCCAGCCTAATAACTACATCCTTTATGTGACTTTCCCACCCTCTCCTAGTGTTTTCTCCAGTGTCACCTCCCTAAAAAATGACTTCCCCTTAAAGTCTTCGCGGGGTCTTCTTTTTCTTAGGGAATCCAAACTAAAAGAGCAATAGCTTTGAAGATGTACACACACACACACACACACACACACACACACACACACACGGAGTGAAGCAGCCCTTCCAGTCCTCATGTTTAACACCTGCACCTTGAATCTGATGTTGGATCATTAAATCCCTGCCCAGCACAGCTCAGCTTTGAGAAACACCTTGGTGTATTTGATACAAAATAATCCTATCTGCATTACAGAGGATCACTGTGCCCTGTGTGGATGGTCTAGACCAGTCTCCAGCTGGTGGGGCCTTTCCCTTCCCTCGGACCGCCCCCACACCTTTCCACCCACCGTGGGTACACGGCTTTCCTGCAGCCAACAGAATGCCCAAGGCAAGGATCCTAAAAGCCCACTGGAGAGACGGTCTGGTCCATGGGTGGCTCCCCAGGCAGCCAACTGCACGTCCCTCGGCTGAAGAGGGAAGGATGCTAATCTTACAACTCGTGTGAAAAACATCCATCTATCACCCTGTTCTTCAGCTCTCATTTTATTTTTCCCAAGTCAATTTGTGAAAGTCAAAATGACTGATAGCTTTACACCCTGAACAATCATTCTCCTTAGTAAATAACCCAGCATCGATGACAATAAAGCTCCCAGGGCAGCGATGGTTACATGAATCTATACATGCAATAAATTTCACGGAATTACACACACACCCACACCCACCGACACACACACAGGGCAGCGCGTGTAAAAACCAACGAAAATTGCCTAAGGTCTGTAGTTTAGTTACCAACGTCAGGTTCCTGGCACTGCTAATGATTACATAAGATTTATAAAATTATGTAAGATTTATCATTGGAGAAGATGGATGAAGAACACACAGGACTCTGTTCTTGCAACCTCCTATAAGTCAAAAACAATTTCAAAGTAAAGGTTTTAAAATGCAAAGAAAAGAGTTAAATGAGATAAAAGTAATTATTATGTTTTTAAAAAAAGCTCCCAGAAAGAGACACAGCCAACCCACCCCTTACCTGAGTACTGGGGATCAGCGCCTTCCACCAGTGTCCACCCTTCACCAGGTCGACCTCGCACAGAGGCACGGACACCTTCCCAATGACACAGTGGCGTGAGAACTTATCAAAGTCCAGCACGGTCAGGAGCAGGGTCCTCCTCTGCGCCTCCAGGAAGGGGATCTCGAAGGTGTAGCGCTCCTCGAACACCGGCTTCTGGGTCTTACGTTTGACCCCTGTCTGCTTGGAGTTCTTCTGGTCTGGCAGGAGGCAGATCTTGACGTAGGGGTTCGAGTGCGCCATGTCCTGTCGCGTGCCGTCGTGGGAGATGGGGGGCGGCAGGTCCCTGGCCTCGATCACGCGGACCGTCAGGTGGTTGTGCAGCAGGTCGTACTGGGTGCTGAAGTGCAGCATGCCCAGCTGGTACTTGGACAGGATCTCCGCGTCAGTCAGTAAATCCACGTCGTCGCTGTTGGAGTCGAGGGAGTACAGGTGGGGCTCGAACTTTCTGAAATAGTCATCTGGGGTATAGGTCCGTCTGAGCACCGAGGGCTGGATGGGCTCCTTCTTGGCGCTGAGAACGCCAAACTCGATGGGTTTAATATCGATGAGTGGGGAGCTGGGTCGTCTGGACTCCAGACCTAAACAGCCATCAAAAATAACAATTAACACCGCCACGTACAGGACGGGACCTGGGCCACCCGGTGAGATCAGGGACATTTCCCAGGTTCTCACACGGTTCGCTGCGCTTCATAGCGCTCTGTGCCATGTGCTCTCCACTCCTTGAAATCCTCTTGTTTATTCTAGAAGAGGCAGCATGGCGGCACAGCCATCTCCATCACCGTCATCACGGCAGGCATTGTTCCAAACACACTGCATCTAGTCACCTGATCTTCACAAGGTATTAGCTGGTGGCTTTTACCTCCACTTTACAAACGGGAAACAGAAACTTTAAGTAACTCACCAAAGGTCACACAACTCGTAAGAGGAAGAGCCAAGAGTCTAGCCCTGCCTGTCTGGCCCCAAAGTCTGGCTCTAAACACTACCCTGAAGTGCCCCCACTTTCACAGGGTGGATTCTGGGGCCAGAGGGCCTGGATCAAATTCCAACCCGGCTACATCCTAGCGAGCCATGTGACTCCAGGCACATTTTACACTCAGCTTCCCATCTGGAATAAGACTGTGGTGAAGATTCACTGAACAACGCGTGGAGAGGACTCAGCACCCAGCAAGCAGTCACTGAACGGTAACTATTGCACTTCTTCAAGGATCAGTCACAACTTGTCACTTACAAGGTGCCTCTCCCCTCCCCGCCAGCCAGCAGCGTTCACTGCTCCCAACTTCATCATTCCAATCTTTGCTCATCCCTCTCTATGAGCAATGAGCTCATGGCATTCTTTTTTCTTTTTAAAACCACTTTTTTTAAACCCAACTGAGGCATGATTGACATACCGAAAGCTGTACGTATTCAATAAACACAGTTTGATGAGTTTGGAGATCAGTATGCACCCGCGAAACCATCACCACAATCCGTGCCATGAACATACCCATCACCTTCAGAAGTTCCCATCCGCTTTCTTTATTTCACTAGCGTGTGTGTGGTGAGAACATAAGCTCTACTCTCTTCGCAAATTTTGAAGTCCTCAGTAAAGTCCTGTTGATTTTATGCGCTATGCCGGACAGGTCTCTAGAATGCACCCACCTAGCGTAGCTGAAACCGACACCTCCCTGGCTCCAGCGCCCCCCGGCACCACATTCTACTCTCTGCACTTACGGGTTTAACCACGAGACTCCTCATGTTAGGAAGATTATGTGGTATTTGTTCTCAGCATCCTTGTTAATTGCCCAAATGTCTGTCTTATCAGCTAAATTCAAGAGCCTCTGCCTGGTGCTTGGTCGCATTCTGATAACTGTGCTACGTCGAGTCATCTCTCTGCAGAGCAAGGTGCAAGACTCAGGAGTCACCTAGACCAGTGCTGCTCGAGAGAAAATAAACTCAAGCCAGAGATACAAGACACACAGGTGACTGAAAATCTTCTAAACCTCTCACAATCGTTTAAAAGTACAAAGAAACAGGTTAAGTTAACACAGGATTTTATTTAATCCTATCTATCCCAAATCTTATCATTTCAACGTGTAGTCAATACAAAAACATTTTAGTGAAACACTCTAAATTCTCTTTTTTTCATACTGGCTTCAAAATCCAGTGGGTATGTGACACATGCAATGCATCTCAACTCGGCCACGTGTGGTGGTGGCCACCACACTGGGCAGTGCCGGGCAGACCGGCACTCCCATTCTACAGATAGAAAGACTGAGGCCAGAGAAGCCCAACATTCCCTCCATTTCACTATTTCAAGCCCTTGAGCTTTTCTCTACTTCTTCTTCCCCATCAACTCCCAGGAAAGATCAGACATCGATCATTTCCACCTGAATTTAGGTTTTATCCCTCTTTTATGTGAATTTCAGACAGCAGCTGAATGAGACAGGGGAGATATTCTGGGGGAGTGAAAAAAGGTCAGGAACCTTTGGGCTTTATCGTCCTTTTTCCTCCCCACCCAAACTGTACCATCAGGTCAAACATGCAGGCCATACTGCAGAGTGGACAAACCGAGTGGCTTGAGAGTCAAATTCAACCCATACATAGATTTTGTTTGTTTAAAAGTAAGGAAGTCTCATTTTAAAAGCCCAGACTGCCAGTTTCTCTTTAGAAAGAGCAGGAGATACAACCCCACGTGACCGGAGCTGAGTAGCCACTGTCCCCTTTCAATGAGACAGCAACCCCTCGACCGGCCCCAGTCCCCACCCTGCCCTAGTGCAAGGCCGAGAGTCAGCTGCCATTTGTCGCTGGGTTAGGGGGATATTTCCTTCTCTCCAACCCTCTGCACTCGGTCACTGACACAACCCACCTGGCCCCTGAAGTCATTTGCATTTGCAGGCCCTGCTGTGCAGAATGGTAACTAACACTTGCCTTTCAGGGTCTGAAATGATATATGCTGACAATGTTGTCAACTGAGCCAATTCAATAAAACCTATGATCAGTACAAACACAAATCAATCAAAATGATCGCTTCTGACCGAGCTCGGCAGAAATCTGGTGCAACGCCCTCCTCCGTCACACTGCCATTATCTCTCCGTCATCTTGTCTCCAGGGCTGTCACCCCACTACGCCCCCTCCCCTGCCCTTCACATCTTTCCCTGGGGACGCTGCTGAGTGTCTGGGAACGCCAGCTCTCTTCCTCTGTCCCAGGGCCCTAGCTGGTGGGAATGCACTTTGCAAACCCTGAACGGTGGCTGAGCAGACCCAGATGTCCCGGCAGAGAGGCTTACTTGAAATCCTCCGGGTCAGGCTGTAAGTGGACTTAGATGTGTCTGAGGACGAGCATCTCCGATCTGGGGAGTTGGTCCGTGGGGTCAGCGGGACTTCACTGGCTGTGTGAACGGAGTCCCCGTCCTTGTCACTGCTCCGGCTGGCCAACCTATAAGAAAGAAGAGGTCTCAGTGATTGTCAAAGAATTCCCCAGGGGCAGGCATCTCCGTCCCGCAGGGGATAGACCTGTGACCAAACAGCTCTCAGACCCAGCTTAGGCTACTCGGAATAATACAAATTTGAAATAAACTCTCAATAGCCCTAAACTCTCAATAATGCTCTTTGCACAAAATGTGAAATGATACGAATATTCCCCAATTTAGAACAATGTGTCAAAAGAATTTGCATAATTTCAAAGCTGAGGCTGGTAGGGGAGGGAGGTGTAAACTTATTCAGGATATTGCCACAGGGGGGCGCCACTATGGCTAAATCAAGACAAGACTTGTTCTCTTCAGTCTGGAAGGAACCATGTGGCCGTTTACATGCAGCAGAATTTTCTGCAAGTGGCTTTTGGTGAGAAGTGTCCGCCTATTTCAACAGTCACTGTGTCTGTAATTTAACATGTTTAAAAAATATCCTGTGACAATGTCATTCAAGGGTTCTTTTGAGTGGCAGAGCTAAGGCTACAAGAAGGCCCTGAGAATCAAGGATTTAAGAACAATAGTTCGATGTGAAGAACAGAAGCAGCAGCCAGGACTCAGTGTGCTCCCCACAGGGATGAGAAATGCAGAAAAAAAATGAAGAGCAGTTCCGGGGCGGGGGGATACAAGGCAGTAATTAAGAGTTGGTTCAAAGCAAGTCCCTCCCTCCTTCTTTCTGTGCCTCCATCTCCCCATCTGTAAAATGGGACTAGTAACAGTCCCTGACTTACACGGTTGCTGTGAACACGTACAAAATGCTTAGAACAGTGCTTGGTACGCTGTAGGCAGGTGTGCAACACATTTTAGCTGATGTTATTACAGCAGAGGTGGCTTTAAAATCCCCCAGTACTCACAACAGCTAGTAAGGAGGCGGTGGGGTGGGGGGAGGGCTGGCAAAGTGGCCATGAGATTGTTTCTGCTGATAACAAACCCCTAAGCCGTCACGGCCATAGACCAATACCTTCCAAGGCTGCAGCCCACAACTTGACATTTAAAACCTGCGGAGAAACTAGGAGTCTGGAAAAATGCAACCTGCACGTTCTGTGAGGCCTTCAGGTGCATGATGCTGTGCATAAAATGAGACTGATCTGATGTTCTTCCAAAGCCAGGGTCACAGCCAGGACAAGGCCGGGCATGTTACAAAGGGAGATGCCCAGGCCCTGCTTGCCTCTGGCTCCTGGTCTGGAGGAGGAGGATGGAGCAGATGAAACGCTGAGGGGTGGACAGTGAGGAGTACAGAAAAGGGATCCTAGTACATCAATCATTCTCTCTCTTCCTTAAGTGGAAGCAGCAGCATCTTCCAAGGCAGGCAGGACCAAGGCATTGGCCGCTGGGGTACCTCCACCTGCACAGCCCATTTCCCGGCTGTCACATCGCACCGCCGCAGCTGCCTCCACCTGAGAAGCCCCATCAGTCTTCAGGGATCAGCTTAACTGCCATCGCCTCCTGAAGCCCTGGTTGAGTCCTCTCAGACACGGCACCAATGTGTGCTGAGCCACCTTGCCCCTTCTGCAACCACCAAGCCTCCATGCCCTCTGTTCCTTCTGCCTGGAAAGCTCTTCCTGTCCCCATCACCTGCCTCGTTCTGCCTGGTCATTCAGGTCTCAGCTTCAACAGCACCTCCTCAGAGAGGCCCCACCCTGTCCCGTCCCCGCCTCCCGTCCCCGTCAGCCCCATCCTTGCGCCCTCTTCCCACGTCAGCACACACCTCTCCTTCAGCGGTGGCTCGCATGCTTATCCCCTGTGTCTGACACTAAGCCATCGCTCCCTGCGGGCGGGGCAGCATCTGCCTTATTCACCACTGCCCACCCTGCCCCAGTGCGCCACCTGGCACATCTGGGGTATTCCAGTGTGTTTTTTCAGTGAATGAATGAATAAATGAATACGCCTTTCTTGTGGTTCTTATCTTGTGTCACAGTGATCTGAGTGCGTCTTGTCACCCCTCCTGTAACAGCGTACAGTTCTTAGTGGTGGGATCTGTACTTATTATGATCAAAGGTACCAGGTACCAGTAGGTGCTGAGCACCTACTGAGTGTCAGGCGCTGTGCTCAATGCTCGTATAAACTCTCATTTCATCCTTGAGGCCATCCAGGAGTTAGGTGTTATTAACCACCCCACCTCCTTTACAGACAGGGAAATGGAAGCCCCAGTTGGGTGGAGGGAGGGACGGCGAATTCACTGGCACCACTGTTAAATGGGAGGACCCCAGTGGAGTCCAGCACTACCAGACTCCAGATCACATGCCCAGACTCCAGATCACGTGACCGAGCTGGGCAGCCCCTGGGAGGCCTGTAAGAGCCTTGCACATAGTAGGTCCTCAACACATGCTGTTAGACAAAAAAATAACCACTCTTCAATAAGGGTCTTTCTGGCACTGCCCAAAAGGAGCCAGCGGATTGTATGGTTTTCCTGACCCTCACAGTCCAGCCCAGCCAAGGAAAGCTGGGGGACCCAAAGGACAGAAGCATAGGTGATAATTAATGGCTTGTCCCCCAAAATCACACAGACAGAGGGCCAGCTCATCTGCCACGTGCCACCCCACAGAGAGGCACGTTCTGTGGTTGCTGGCTCAAATGTCACAGTAGGTCTGGTACGGCAAAGCCGGTACGCTTGACATTTCTACTCCCTGCCTGTTTGACAACATGCAACTGCCCACTTGGTAAATAAATCTGGGGAAAGCACAAGCTGTAAATTCTCTTTTTGAAGGATTTAACCTGCCTCCCCTTTACAGATTCCTCTTAACACTGCATCATGCTGACTGCCAGAAATGCACTGAGTGCTGCCCAGGATTCAAGGAAGACCTGGGAAGCATGAAGTTCATGTACAGTAGTTCAGACCGTACACTGCACAACTCTAGGTGGTCCCACTCATAATGACCACCAGGTGAAGGGTGCCTCCTGAAGCTGTGCGGTGTGTTTGCTCTGCTGGGAAGGTCCCAGCCTACTTCTCTGCTTGTGGCAAAACCAAAACAAGTGTCTTTCCGGTGGTTCCCAACCCAGAAAGAATCCCTTGCTTGCACAAAGGGTCAGCAGCCTAGACAAAGCACAACCGTCCTTCAAGTCAGAAGCCAGGCATCTGTAACACTCAACACCTGGAACAAACAGATACCAGGCTGCGATTTTCAGTGTCTACCATGGGTCTCTCCTGGTTTGGAAGAAAATTCAAATTCCTTAATCTGCCATCGGAGAGCCTCCACGACCTAAGCTCGCAGGCTCATTTTCTATGAAGCCCTCAACTCTTCCTAGATATAGTGTCCATTTGTGGTGTGTCTGCTACCCAGGTCAGCAAACTACAGGGCCAAATCCATTGCCTGATTTTGTGGAAGTGTTACTGGAACACAGCCACACCCATTCATCACTGAGTGGTCTATGGCTGTCTTCCCACAACAATGACAGAAGTGAGCAATTGCAACAGAGACTAAACTTGTGAGGCTAAAATATTTCCTATCTGGGCCTTTACAGGAGAAGTTTGCCAACCTCTGTTCGACTAGCTTATGTTTCAAGTGGAATAATCCTTCCCCTGGTTCCAGGATAGTCAAGCAACGCAGGCAAGACCTAGCACCTTTTCCCCCAAGCAAAAGTGATTGGATCAAGTGACTGGCACATGACCCAAGCCAGGGCAATGAGAGCCTTTCCTGATAGTTTTGCTGCTGTTAAAAATGAGACAAAGAAAAAAGCAAGCTTAAGAATGAGGCTAATACGGAAGAATCAGAAAGAAAAAGAGAGAGAGGGCACATGCATGCACGCCAATGACATCATTTGAGCCCCTGGATCCAGCTATGCCTGAAGCCATTCTCCCAGGATTTTTCCATAACAAAACTCTATGCAGGACTGCCATACGTGTGCAGGGTTTCAATGCACAACTGAAATTATGTACCCGCTTCATCTCCTCTACTAGATATTAAATCCTCTGAGCATGGTAACAGGACTCTATCTAGCCTTGTGCACCCCACAGTGCCTGGCACCCAGGGTGTGCTCAAGAAATAACTACCAAAGAAACTGAGATTAATCTTTCAACTAGATGATTGGTACTTTCAGGACTCAGTGTCTGCCTGGAGGTTGGTCAGCTGGTCAACAACTACTTTTTGGAATGAACAAAACAGATAATAGCCCTGCCATCACAGAGCTGGAATTATTCTGAGCATGGTTTTAAAGACACCAGATGGGCTGAGCCAGCCTCCGTCACTGGAAAATGGGAATGATCCCTTGATTAACGAGTTGGTTTCACCAAACATTTCAACTCTACGCCCACCTGCAGGGTTCAGGCTACGACCTATGGATAACGGAAAGTTCCTTAAACTGACTTTCCATCAGTTTAATGGATCTCTATCAATACCTAATAATGACAGAGATGAATACTTACTACTGTGCTAAGCAATCCTATCAAGGAAGTTCTATTACCCTTCCCACTTTATGGATGGGGAAACCCAGACCAAAATAGGGTAAAAAGAATCACTCCTGTTTATGATTGCCAACAAGGCATCCGCATTCTTAGGTGCTTTTCCATACACTAATTCACACAATCACCACAACAACCCCATGAGATCAATTCTTTTTATCAGCCCCATTTTGCAGAGGAAAATCACGGCACAAAAAGATCAAGCAACTTCCCGAGGTCACAGAACTAGAAAAAAGGAGGAGAAATAGACTTGAACTCACAGAGCCTGACACAGAGCCATTTTGCTATGGAAATATTTGACATGTGCTTTTAAGAAAAGAGGATGGAGGCATGACCACCCCCCCCCCAACTTGGAGAGAAAGATGAGGCACCAGAGGCTTTTGGGATCTTGGCCCAGGAGTTTAGCTGAGACAGCACTGAAACCCCACTGAGGATCCGGCTGTGGGCCATCACACTGTCTTTCCACCTCTCTGGGCCTCCTCCTCTGTATCATGAGAAGCTGCAGTTGACGGTTCACAGCCCTTGGCCCTCCACATTCGACCCAGACTCTCTGGCCACGTCCCTCTCCCAGCCACAGAGAGGTGGACCAGACACATGGCTGAGAAGCTTCAAAACCACGTTCCCAAAATATCCGAGCGACTGGCAGATGGAGATGCTGTATGCAGGCGCGGGAGGAGAACGAATTGGAAATAAAACGAAAGATGCCAGAGAGAACATAAACAGCGTTGGAGGACATGACGGAGCCTGGAGGGGCTTTTCTGCCTCCCTGTTTCTGAAGTTCTTGTTTGAACCAGCAAAGAGGCACTTGTTTGTTCATTCCATCCACCCATCCATGCCACAAACACTTAACTGAGCATCTACCACGTGCCAGGCACCGGGCCAGGTGCTAGGACAATTTCTGACACTGACTTGGCGGGAAACCTTTAGGATTTGGACATCCCTTGAAGAATATAGATGCTCACAGATCTCCTTCTTCGCGTGGAACCACACTCAACATGATTAAAAGTGCTCATGTGCTTAGCATTATACACAGTTCATATCTCAGAAGGCCCAGTGTGAAACCCACTGAACTGAAGCCCCGCTGCCAGCTGGTCTCCCCAGCCTGCCGAGCAAAGAGAGGCCCAGAGCACCCCAGCAGCAGCTGAGCGGTCAGTGGAAACTCAGCCCTTTCCTCTTTCGTACCCCAAATCCTCCTTCCCGGGGCCCAGACGCCCTCTCAGAAACCACGAGAAATGAAAGGTCTTGAGACTGCTTTCCAGGAAGTTCGGAGCAGTCCTACTTACAGCCAGGGAGGAGTCTGGGCAGGGAAAGGTCCCAGAATTTCGACTTCATCCTCGCTCGACTGGCAACAGCTGGACTCATAGCACTTCTGACAGCAGTGCCGGCAAGTCCATCTGCAGAGCAGCAGATCGGAGATTCTAGAAAGAAAACCCTGAGGCCATTGGGGGAGGCGGGCAGCGGAGAGGGGCAGAGGGGAGGTGGGAGGGGTGGAGGGGAGGAAGAGGAAAAACACCCAAAATTACAGGCAGCCGATCGCTGGTGAGAAAGAACGACATTCAGGAGGTCTGTCTCTGCTGCTGATCACTTAGAACAAAATGTTTTCCGTTTCTATTTACCAACTGCAGGCACAAAGATGGCAAACACCAACTCGCCGGAGCCACTAACGGCGAGCAAAACATTTGCAGGTATTTTCTTTTGTAGTTTATGTGAACGTCTTTCTTGACAGGTGGGTTGTTTATTCAACACCACGAGGGCCATGCAATATGTTCTCGAAACACAATGAATATTACTCTGTCTTCTTGAAAGCAAAGCAAAAATATATTTTTAAAATAATCTCATGACATGAAAGTAAATGGACATAATCAAATGGAAAAAGGAGGAGGCGGAGAAGGAAACCTATCTCATCGACCAGTGCCCTTTCCCCGGGATCTCCCTTCCAGAGAAAGGCATCGGAACTGCGCCGTTAGCAACATCCGGGTGCTGTTTAACAGTCCATCCCCCCGCACCCCCACATAAGGCTCCAAAATGAAGAGCAAGCATTTCTTGATTAGAAGCCAGACCAAACAAAACCATAGAATTAACTCACCTCATTTAAAGGTTCCAACTGCCCTTTTAGAGATCCATGATGAAGCCATGGGGTGTTGGGGGCGAGGGGGTGACACAGAGAGAGAATGAGAGAGAGAGAGAGAGAGAGAGAGAGAGAGAGAGAGAGAGAGAGAGACCAGTTTAGCAATATTCCAGCAACTTGAAAAAGAAAAAGAAGGAAAACAAAAAGCAAAAAAAAAAAAAAAAAAAAAAAAAAAAAGCCCTGCTTCTTTCCACTTACCATCCTGGGAAGGGCGCTGACTTCCTAACAAGGTGTTGCTACCTTCAGGGCTGCTGGTAGCCTCCTGGCTAACCAACACCGAATAAATGGGAAACTTTAGCATTTCGATTTGATTTGCACCGTATGCTGTTATGAATCAGAGCGGGCGGATAGATAGTCATGCTATCCAACGCAGCCACACTTCGGGAGAGGAGCAAACCCTCCTATACAGAAATAGCCATGAAGCCAACCCAAGAGGACACGGTTAGCTAACACGCAGGCAGGCGAAGTGTGGATGTGACTTGGCTCCCCCGCCCTCCCAGAGTCCCTACCTTCCAATTCTGCTCCAATGGTGTTGGTGGGGAGCCTCATATGACCACCCACAAATAGAGGGAGCGAAAAGAAAGCCATAATCTGGTCCTGGGGGCCGGGTGCTCCTTCCTTTAATCAGCTCCGCCCCCACGCCATCTTCTCACAGGTTCCCAAGGCATAGGCTCCCTTCTCCTCTTCCAGGGAGGAGTCTAAATGGCTTTACAAAAGGGTCACCTTTTGGAACCAGGTAGGTTAAGGGGAGTCTCCCATCAAACGCAGAACTTTGACCCAAGAGGGATAAAGTTAATTGTTCAATTCTCTTGCAAGGAGGAGAAAATCTTAACTTGCTACTATTGTACGTAACATCTTTCTAACAGCTGCAAATCCCACCCACCCTCGCTTCCCTTCCTTTTTAAACAGAGAGCAGACCCCAGCTCAGAGCTTTGGAGACAGCGTATCCGGCTAGAATCCAAGAATGTGGCATTCTTCTCATCGTGTTTATTTTTCCATTTGCCTCTGGTTTATATCAAGTGATCCTGGATTTCTATTATGGTAGTGACATAAAGTTTCTTTTTCATATTATTTTTTGAAGTTTAAAAAAACGCAAATCCGTGTATTAAAAAAAGTAAGTAAATAACAGCACAGGTGGAACGTAGCTCATGAAAAACTCAAAATCTTTGAAGTGATTTATTGCAGTTTGGGAAACAAAGTCTTGGGCACTAATCACATACTCTTCTGAAAACAAAACTCAAATCACTCACAGAGCAAGACCTAGAGGTGCTGGGGGGCAGGGAGTTGGGGGCCCACGCAAACTGAGTGGAGAAGTGCTAGTTCTGGCCTCACCACTGGCCAATCACATCACTCGGGCGAGTCAGGGGGCCACTCTGAGCCTCAGTCACGTCTTTTCTTTAGTGGAAGGGCTAAGCTAGGGCACTGACTATGAAAATACTTGTGTGCTACCCAGCTGCAAAGTATCTGTACCCTTTCTGCGGCTTATGAGTACCAGGCAGGGTGTCCAGTCCAACTGGAGGCTGCTAGGCATCAGAGACTATCCTGGTCAATACAGCGGTGAACAAAGCAGCAAAAAGCTGTGCCCTCGTGGGGCTTATGTGAGAAAGTGCTTTAAAATGCTTGCGGTAAAGTGCAAGGATAAAGTGATGCTTTTTCACAACAATCCACGCTCATAGGGGCACGTTTCCTGAGTACGTAGAGACCAGAAGAGAACCATTTCTAAAACTATGACGAGCAGAGACAAGGCCACCTCACGGCCCCTGCTGAGGAACGACTGTGCAGCTTTCCCAAGGCCCAGGTGCAAGACGAACATCAGGAAGAAACCAAGGAAGATGAAGAAAGAGGAAAGGGAAGATGCTCTGAGGCTCCCAAGCATGCTGAGTCTCTTTCCACATTGGGTTCATGTGTTTGATCTAATGGAGAACTGATTCAAGCCACAAAAAAAAATAAAAAAGAGGAAGGAAAATCCAGATGTTCCAGATCAGGGGGTGTAAGCTATGGCTCACAGACCAAATCCGGCCCGCAGACTGTTTTCCTGTGGCCCTCCAGCCAAGAATGGTTTGTACATCTTTAAATGGCTGGAGAAAAAATTCTAAAGGCGATGAATACTGTTTGACTCATGCAAAGTGTATGAAATTCAATTTCACTGTCCACAAATAAAGTTTTATTTAAACATAGCCACATCCATTCATTTATTATTGTCTATGGCTGTTTAGTGCCATAGTCCAGAGGTGATCAGTTGTGATACAGGCCATGCAGCCCTTGAAGGAAAAAAAAACTTACTATCTGGCCCTTTGCAGAAAAGTTTAACACTTTATTCTAGAAGAAAAGTCAACATCACCGGGCCATCCTCATACTAGAGGCTTAACAAATTCCCGCCAATTCCCACCATCACCCCTATTAGGCCTCACCGTCACCCCCTAAGCATGTGTGTGGCTGTGGACAAGTTACTTCATTTCTCTGTGCTGAAGGTAGCCATGAGAACTGTAGAAGCCTGTTCTAATGTTCATATCTCACTGGGTTGTGTGTTCCGAGGGGCAGGGATGGTGCTGCCTTCCCAGCTCTGTCACCAGAGCCCACACATATCAGGTGGTCACCCAAGTGTTTGTTGAGTGACTGTTGAACAGCCCCCTCAACAACAGCCACATAGTAGGTGAACAGCAAATGTGACCTTCACCAGGCTTGAAAAGATGACCTCAGGACTCCGTGAAAAGGAAGTCAATGGAGAGAACCTAAGCCAGGAGAGGGATGGGGAGGCTACACCAGGTGGCAGAGCGGAGTTCCTGGCCGGTGGAAAAGTCTGATGACAAGATGAGGGAATGTGTGAGCCAAAGAGGAAGGAGGGGACCGGCAGCCCCCCAGCTGCAGCCAAGGGGAGAAGTGAGCCCAGATGCACCCTGAATGTGGGAGCCTGTAGATTCCTCTGCCAGGCTCAGAGGGGCCAGCCTCAGAAGCAAGCAGCTCAACGGGTCTGACTGCGTGACCTTGGCGCTGACCTGCCGCCACTTCCTCCCTTGTACTGGGGAGAAAGGTCTTTTAGTCAAGCAGCCACCCTCTTCCCAAATAACGGGTTTGGAAATTATTTCAGCCTAATAATTCTTGAGGAGGTGTCCCCAGGATGGGGGTCCACAACTCCCAGACCCCAATGCAACGGCCTAAAGTTATCGGCTGCCCCCCTACCAAACACCACCAACACGCCTCTGATATGTCCCCCGTCCCCCAGCCCTCAGCACCCAGTGCCCGGGAGGGACGACGTCCTTGTCCCTCCTGGCCGGAACAGCTGCCTCAGGCTCGCTCTGCCGGCCAATTAGCCCGAGCCGTCACCACGGCAACGGCAGCTGGCGGGCCGGGCTGCCGGCGCGCCCCGGGCCGCCCTCCCCGCGGCTCCTCCCCTGGGGTGGGGTGCAAGAGAGAAGGGGGGAAGGGGGAAGGAAAGTCCGCCCCATCCCCCATTCCCTCCCCAGGAGGCCAGGGCGCGCGTGCAGAGTCCACTTCGGGCCCTTCTTCCCGGGGTGTGGGGGTCCTCAGCCTCCTCTTCAGGGGCGCACCCCTGCCGCTGCACAGGTTGCCTGCGCTCGGGTACCCTTTTTCTCGAGGCAAGTTTGTGGCAGCCTAGCCATGTGCCCTCCCTTCCACGCGCTCACAGGCGGAGGGGGCGCGGCACCCCCCCACCCACACCGCGGACCTGGCCCCCAGACTCAGCCCTACCTGGATGTACGCCATTTTCGCCCGCGCGCACTCACTCCGGCCCGGGCATGGCGCCGCCACGGCCACTTTGCCCTCGCCAACCGGAGAAGGGGGAGAAAGCAAAGGGGGAAAGGAAGAAAAAGGCAGCCGGGTGGCCCCAGACGTGACTGGCGTGGCTGATGAGCGGCGCCCGCCCCTCCGCCGGCCGCCCCGTCCTCGCCTTCTCCTGCGTTCCGGCTCCCCGAGTCGGGTCCGCCTCCCAGGGTGGGAGAGGTTGGGCGCCCAGGGCCCCAGCTCGGCCTCCCTCGCCGTCCCGCGCTCCCCCTGAGGCGCTCCCCAGGCTGGATTCAGGCCGGGGCGCCAAGGGAGGGAGCCCGGGGCAGCCGCGGGGACTGCAGCGACCCCGGCGCGGGCGGGGCCGGAGACGCCGGGGCCGGTGCGCGCTAGAGGCGGGGGAGGGGACCGGGATGGGGAAGGGGGTGGGAGGGGGCGGTGCGCGGGTCAGCCCATCCGGCCAGCACCGGGGCTGGCATCTACCGACAGCAGGGACCCCGGGGCGGCCGTGAAGCCGAAACGGCACGGTCCAGCCCGCCATCGAGTCTAGAGCTGTGAGGGTCCTCCTCATCCTGCCCTCTCCCAGACCAGGTTGGCAAAACTTTATTCCCGCCCCACCCGACGCGCCTAGAACTGTCGAGGTGAGGAACGCGGGATCAGAAAAATGGGAGACTCAGGTTAAGGTGGGGCCTAGGGGGCCCCCGAAGGAGGTGCAGCGGCCGGGGCGGCAGGGGCTCCCGGACAGATCTGAGCGTCCCTTTACCCTAAATCTGCCCGACTTGCGCCCCGGGCGCAACAGGTCTGGCGCGGGGCGGCCCAGCAGCGCCGCCCAGCGTCGCGCCCAGCGTCCTGCGCGTCTCTGCCCGCTCCAAGCTCCGCGCCAGCGAGCGTGCGCCCCCGGGGCGTGTCCACCCGCCAGCCCGCCTGCCCGCGTGGCTGGGGCGCCCTGGGCCTGGAGGCCTCCGCCGCACCGGTCCTCCCACCCCAAGGCCACAGAGCTGGGGCTGACTCTCCACTGAGGGATTTGAGGTGGAACATTGCCCTCCACCGGTTCTCTTTTTAAAATGCCCAGCCATCTCCAGTTGTCAGTCACCAGTTTATCAACCTTTTAACATCCCAGCGCCTCTGTCTTTTCATCAGTAAAAATGGTATAAAATCTCTGCCCTGCCTGTCCTCCAGGGCTGTTTTGTGGGAGTAAATGAGGAAATGAAGGTACAAGTAATAAACAAAAGATGTAATATACATATGTGTGTAAATATTTTGTATAAATGTCTAGCACGCATACACATTTCTGAGTGTGATGTAATATTCCATTTGTAGTACGTGGCATGTAATGTAAGTCGAGCACTTAAAATTTTGCAAGATTTGTGCTCAAGCATTATTTCATTTTGTCTACCTCCACCTTGCTCACTGTTTCCTGTACCTTTAGCACAGTGACTGACCAGTGTAGGCACTCAATAAATGTTTTTGTTGTTACTATTGACTCCTCTTAACTTTATGCTGCAACTATTCCCAATTTACAGATGAGGGAACTGAGGTGCACAGAGGTAAAGCCACTCAACCAAGGCGTGACAGCTGGCAGCTGGTGGCACTGGCACTTGAACCCACGTGGTCTGAACTCCATACCACTTCATGGTATGTATCCACAATGTTCCTTCAGCACTGATGGGGAGGGGTGCTTGGTGGGGAGTGGGCTTCTCAGAGGAGGGGTGCCGACTGGGAGGGGTGCTCCTTAGGAGGACTTATGGAAGTGGAGGACTCTGCCAGGTGTTCCCAGGAGAAATAGCTAAGCTTTTTGAGACTGTGTGCCAGTCTTTAAACCTTTTCAAACCTTTTGCAACAAATTCAGTCTTAATTCTCTGATAAGCAGGAGGTGGGCACTATTACTGTCGCACTCTTTAGATGAGAAAAAAGGAGGCACAAGGCAGTGATGTTGCCCAGGGGCCATATACGGTGACGAGGAGCTGGAATCCAAACCTAGACCCCCTAAGCCGAAATCCTTCCCTAGCCACTGCCCCAAACTGCTACACAGTGCCAGATCCCGGGGGAAGAGGGATGAAATCCTTAGGGTTAGTTTGGTACCTTAATCCCTGAAGACTGAAAACTGTCTCAGAATACCAAGCACCCCTCCGCCAATGAAGGAGGTGATTTTAAATTTTAAATGGGGGTAATAGAACCTACCTCTGGGGTTATCAAATAATTTCAGGTATGTAAAGCACCCGGCATGCAATAGGTACTTAATGAATGCTTGTTGAATGAATAAATGCATGATATTAATACCTAATATGGGTGCCTCCAACTCTGGAGCCCCTTTTATGACTGAGGGCTGAGCATGTCATTTGCATTCTTGGATCGTCATCTTCACCAGAGCCCTACAAAGTGGGGAGGCGCATCGTCCCATTTTACAGGTGAGGAAACTGAAGCTCTGGAAGGGGAGGTGAGTCGCCTGAGGGAAACAGGTGAGAAGTGACAGGGACAGGAGAAGAATGCAGATCTGTTTAGCTCTAGAGGTGCACCATCCTGCCTCCAATGAAGGAATAAACAGGAAGTCGGTCCTAAGTCATTCAGCAGGGGACTGCCAGATGTCACTTTCAGGGTCCCCAGCTCTGCTAGCCTCTCCTTCACGGGGACCTGCCATCCAGCTTTGAAGTGTCACCTGGACTCAGACCAAGGCTGTGCCTGTTCGAACAAGGCAGCTGGCACCTTCCAGCTCTCAGTGGGGAAGGCCCCAGTCCAGGGCACTGATGCATGTGTGAATTGCATGTGACCTGTGGTGGGATAAAAGGAGGCCCGGGGGTTGTTGGGGTGCAGAGGAGGGGCCCCAATCTAGTGTGGTGAGGGTCAGAGAAAGCTTCCGGAGCAGCTTCTGTGACCTTAAGCTGAGTCACAGAGAACCAAAGATGGAGAGAAGATTGTCCTAGAGCCCACTGGTGCTTATTTGGGATGGGGGAGTCCATGAACTTAGAAAGGAATAAAGTTACATCTTCACTGTCACTTACCTGGGGCTTTGTCACCCATAGAAATCATGTATATTCATATCACATTACAGCTGTTGCAAATAACTTAAAATGTCATTTACACTCTTTACTGCTTGAAAATTACAACAGTTATTAGGCTCCCACTACTAGATTTTTCTATTTGATGCTTTAACAAAAAAGCACATACATTACTATACTTAAGGTTAAATTGGCTTTCATATTTTGTTAAGTGTATATCAATATATTATAATTTCATTATAATCCTATGTATCTTCCTCTGGTATTTAAAAGACATTATTCTGAGATAAGGGCTTCAGGTTTCCACAGACTGGCAGGGGGTCTGTGTCACAGAAAGGATTAAGAACCTAGAGGTGAGAGTGGGAACTCCAAGTAGGTCTCTAGCTGAAGAGCAGGGAGGGTGGTGCCAGGTGAGGTTCAACAGGTGGGAAGGGCCAGATGTCCGGCAGCCTTGTGAGTTACCCCGTGGAAGAGCAGGAAGGGTCAGGGTGAGAGATTTCAGTGGGTGTGTATGTGTGTCTGTCTGTCTCTGTCTGTGGATGTGGAGTAGACGAGCCTGGAGGCAGGGAAGACACTGCAGCAATCCAGGTAAGAAGCGATGTGAGTCTAAACTAAGGTCATGGCAGTGAATCCGTGGCCAAAACCGAATAAGCAGTGTTGAAGTTGGCAAAGGCAGGGGAGGCCGGAGGAGGGCAGGTTTGCTGGTGGAGGAGGTGAGGCTTCGTGTTTGGATATGTTGAATCTCAGATATGTATTGTCTAGGGCTCCTGAAAGAACCCTGTTCAATCCAGCTTGAGCAAAAAAGAGCTTATGGCTTCATTAACTTGGAACTCCAAAGGCGTGGATGTAGGGATGCAATGAATTCATAAGGACTTACCTGCTTTCCATGTTTCACCTCTTCACACTCTCTCTCTTCACAATGGATTTTCCCCCCTGGAGTAGGTTTGCTTCACGTGGCAGAAAAATGGCCACTAGTGCCTTAAGCTTATGTTTGAACGGTTTATGCTCCAAGAGGAAGAGAGACTTTGTGTGAAATCTTAGGGAAAAACTTTAACCGGTCCTGCTTGGGTCAAGTGCCTACGTCTAGAGCAGGCCCTGTGTCCAGAGGATCCAGCGCTCTGCTTGAGTCAGCCTGGACCAGGTGATCAGACGTGTGTGGGTATCAGGAGTTCCGAGAGTGGGCGGAGTGGTTCCCTAAGAGATTTCAGGAGACAAAAACGCCCACGATGATACGGCAGTGGAACATCCAGGCAGAGATGCCCAGTAGGCAGGTTAGATGGTTCCAGGTTCAGCCCCTCTTAACACAAAAAGACACTCAGAGTAGAAGATCAGGAGACGAGGCTTCCGTCACCTCCTGGTGGCACTCCTGGGCTCATCTCAGTCTACAGTGTGCAAAAGAAACATGGCCTCTCACCTACTCCCCTGAGAGACCCAGCCCTGGATGGCAGATACAGGCATGTCATAATGGTTTTCTCTTCGGGATCCTTAAGAAGGTGGGTACAGGTGGAATGCAAACCACAGACCTCAGGATACCCATTATAACTAAAAAGCCCCAGAACAGCAAAAGCAGTGGCTGGCATCCATGTGGGCAACACACATTCTGGTTAGGTGACTTTCTAATTTTGCCACACAGGCTGACGGCCCTTGTCTCCTAAGTCAGTTTCAATTATACAGCTTCTAGAACATTCCATTCAGCTCCTGTTTTAGCTGTGCCCATAATCCTGGGCAGTGTTTCTGAACACTGGGGAAGTTAGAAGTCTCCAGGCTAGTTAAATAGCTGGTATGGAAATAGAACGGGTGGCCCCAGGGCTGACGTTACAAAATAGCTCTTTGAATAACCCTGCGTAGGAGTCAGATCCCCTTCATCTCCATCCTCACCAGGGGCAGTGTGGTTTGATGGCTTCCAGTCCAGCCTCACCTACATAAGAGCTGTGTGGCCTCAGGCAAAGCCATTTCATCCCCGGGAGCCTCAGTTTTCCTCCCCTGCAGAATGGGTATAATGCTTCCCTCCCAGGGAAGGTGTGAGATGTGGCAAATGAGAAAAATGCGTGTGAGATACTAGTGCATGGTTCAAGACTAGTGGCTTCTTTTCCCCATAGCATACATTTAATCTGTGGCCACAGAGCCTCTTCTCGTATTTTACAGTTGGGAGGGAAGAGTGTGTCAGAGGGGAGGAAGGGATAACATGGGGGTTAAAATCCTGACCTCTGGAGTCAGCCAGGCCTGGGTCTGAGTCATGCCGCCTGCCACTTAGCGGCTATGTGACTTCAGACCTGTCTCTCCTTGCACCACAGCTCCGTCCTCCATGAATGGGATGCTAATAGCCACTGTTTCATGGCGGGGAGGATTCAATGTGCCAATCTCCATTCATCCCTTAGCGCAGTGTCTGCTGCCGAGGAGGTCCTCAAGAAATGCTAGCTATGACTGCTTTTTATTTTCAAAATATATACACACCACAGAGACAAGACGCTATTATTAGTAGTAGCTGTACCAGATGCTTTGTTTACCCTGAACCATTTTCTTTTTCTGTTCATGGTGCCAAGAAAGAGAAGGGAGAGCACCGTATCGCACACTAGGACAGTCATTCTCCAACCTGACTGCGTAGAAGAGTGGGGTGGGGGCTGTCTTGTTAATGTCCCCATTCTCGGACTCCTCACCAGAGAGTCTGGTGCAGTAGGTTTAGGAGTGGAGTCTGGGGAGTCTGCATTTCCTAGCAAGCTTCCTAGGAGATGCTGGTGCAGGTGGTCTGAAGTTTGACCTTGACCTGGGCACGCTGGAGCATCATCTTTCTGATGATCAGCACCAGCCAGGCTGCCCCATGAGTGCTGTTTCGCTGGCGAGAAAGGGTCAAGTGGGAGACTCATGGAGGTGGGGTCAACCTGCTGGTGCCCTTAATCCCTGAAGATGTTTGACTTACTGGTGATGCTTGACCTCCAGTTGATCCCTGCATCCCACCAGACATCTCCTTATCTTGCACGCTGTCTGCTGGCATCATTTCTAAGGATCTTGCTTAGATGAAGGAGTCTGAAGGTCTAGCCTTAGAAACCCCCCGAAGCCCCCACCCCACCTTACCTCCAGCCCCCACACTGGCTCAAGAATTTCTGCCACACATGCTCCTGACCGAGGCTGGTAGCTCTAGTCAGCCAAACCCTCTCCACCCCATGATTCAGAAGAGGGTAGCTAATTATTTAGCCTCCAAGAAGGAGAATCTGAGAGCAATTTAATAATGGGCTGTAAACATATGAGGAGTTATTAGCAGGGAGCTGGTGGCCACCTGTTCCCTCTCTCAGCCGTGGCTAGGAGAAACAGAGATGGGATTTAACTGCAGAAATTAAATAAGACACCAGGGTGGGCGTGAGCATATAGCACTGATGTGGTTTCAAGGGGCAGCAATATGAAGTCAGCCTTCCTAGGATTTATGACAAGGAAAGAGCTTTGGATCTGATGTGTCATCTCCCCCCAGAGGTCAGAGAAAGGCTGAAGCCACGAGCCACTTCAAGACAGGGGTTTGTCTTACCCAGCCCTGGCTCTGGGCACACCATAGGCTAGCGGTTCCACCATCAAGGGCCTTGAACCAGCACCGTCAGCGTCAGCTGGGATCTTGCTTGAAATGCAGAATCTCAGGCCCCACCCCACACTTACTGAATCAGAAACTCTGGGGGTTGGGGGGTCCACAAGCTGGGTTTCAACAAACTTACAACATGGATCACCTCAGAAACATTTTACTAAGTGAAAGAAGCCAGACAGAAAGGACCATGTGTTTTATGACTCCATTTATACGAGACGTCCGGAAAGGGCAAACCTAGAGAGACAGATGAGGGATGAGAGATGAGTGGTTGCCTGGGGAGGGCGGTGAGAATAGGGGATGAATGCAGATAGATAAGTGCAAGAGATCTGAGGTGAGGGCGGTAATGGACATGTCCTAAAACCACATTGTGGTGATAGTTGCATGATTCTGTAAATTACTAGAAATCATTGAATCTGCATTCAGAATAAGTGAATTTTATGGCATGGAAATTGTACATCAACAGCGCTATTTTTAAAAAGAAAAAAAAATGGAAAGTCCTTCTGTGTCTAAAGGGCCTCCTCGCAACTTCCCTTTGAGAATTATGCTTCCTCACTTTTTAGATGTCTGTTTCCATGAAAATCAATGAAAAGCACCCATTGGTGTCCTAAATAATATAAATGAAGATAACAGACAGGCTTTGTTTCTGCCTCAAGACAATAAAAAGGTCATAACATTCCGACCTTTTGAAGTGGTTTTCTGGTCATATGTGCAGATCCTTTGTCATCTGACCCTGTCACTGAGTGAACTGCACCAGCTCCAGGGCTCTGTGCCCATCAGAGTAACTGAAGAATCCACGTTCGTACGTACAGGGAACAGGAACAGTACAAGCAAAATCTCACATTGTGATGACAGGAGATTGGGAAGAGTGAAGTACTCTGATTAATCTGTCTCTTGATGACCTGCAATTTCCATTTCAATGCAATCAGAGGACAGAGGTAGATTCAACTTTGGCAGCCCCCCGGAGCATGCTCAGATGCAAGGGGGGATGTGGCACTGTTTGGCCCACCCTGGGTCATGTACCCCTGCGTGCTCTGGGGACAGCACACCATGATCGGCACCCCACTGGAAACACGTGGAAAAGAGAAGGGAAGTTCCCACAAAGGAAATGAAGATGATGAGAAGGCAGAAACACCAGATAGCCTTTATATTCCTCCCATAAGCTGAGAAGTCCTAACAGAGGGCAAGATGTCCTATGGGCAAAGACAGCCAGTGTGGACTTCAAAGAGCACAGGTCTAACAGCTGCTCCTCGGAAAGTGCCTTCTTGGTTATATTCAGATCCGCCTTGATCAGGGGCAGCAAGATTTTCCCTTCTTAAAGCTAGCCCCATGCACATCCAAGTCCTCTCGCTCCATTCAAGGGGACTTGAGCATTCTAGGATAGCCTGTGGTCCACAGGTGATGGTCACTGGATTATCTCCCCCATCCCAGGCAGCGGAAAAACCTCGTTTAAAATAAAATAAAATAGAGGGGCCAGCAGGGGGCGCTCTCATGCCCTGCTACTCCATGTCAAATGCATGCCCCACAGGAAGAAGGTACCTTGCACACCCAAACAGGAAGTGCATTTACTTGACTGTCCCCAAGGAAGAATTTCTCCTTACTCAGCAACAGCCCAGCCAATGAGAAACTGCTCAGCTAATGAGAAGCCGTCACCACCCTGAACTCCTACTTTCCTCCAGTGAACTGTCCTTTAGAACAGCCCCTCCCAGCTCCCCCCTTATCCCTTCCTTTGTTCTCTGGATGTGCCTGCGGTTCACCACAGATTGCGTGTCCCCAATCACAGTCCTTTGCACTTACCAAATAAACTCATTTTGCTGGTAAAATAACTTGCTCTTTTAATAATTTAAGGTCAACAGTAGGCAGTTCAGTGTCCGCTTGAGTTCCTTCCACCCCTCAGCCTTTTACTCATGCAGGACCATCTACATACACAATTTTCAGGGCTCAGGGGAAAATGAATATTAGTGTTTTTACACAGTGTTGGCTTTAAGAAGGGAAAAAGCTTGCTGTCCCTGACCAAGGTGGATCTGAATATAACCAGGAAGGCACTTCCTGGCGAGCAGCTGTTAGACCTGTGCTCTTGAAGTCCACACTGGCTGTCCGCAGTTAACGGTGGCTCCTCTTTGTGGCTGGTCTGACTTCACTGTCTGGGGGACCACATTTGCCTTCCTGACCACCATAACCACAGACCTCCCTGATGAGATCAGATGCCCCATCACAGTCTCAGAAAGGATGGCATCTGACACACAAGCTAGTATCCCTTGTATGCGGGTGTATGATCAGGCCACCCCAGGTGGCCGTTCTCTTGCTCTCGGTACATTCCCTGCGACCAGTCCTGCTTCACCTGCACCCTACTCACATGACTGACCTTCCCTCTTAATCAGAGAGCCGAATCAGGAAATGCCTGGCCCCAGATTGTGATTATTCTAATCTTTAGATCAGAACTATCTCCACTATGATAGTTTATCAAAGGGGTGGGCCCCTGTGCTGCTCTCCTTGGTAACGGATGAGCCAACCTGACATCAATCTCCTTTATAACTGGTAACCCCCAGTCCCCCTGGTAGAGAAGCCTGCTGCTATGTCTGCCAGACATGGTGAGGTGTCGCTCTGGGACCTTGCTCCAGATGCGTAAGATCCCCCATCCATTAAACCAGTCCGAATTGTCAGCTTACTAAATACAGATGGCTGGGCCCCATCTCCAGAGTTTCTGATTCAGAAGATTTGAGGTTTCGTCCTAATAATTTAGATTTTTATTTTTTACAGGTTCCTAGGTGACTCTGCTGCTGGTGGTCTGGGGGCCACACCTTGGGAACTGAGCAGGAAGAAAACAATTATGAGGTAATGATGAGAGATGATTCCTACCAGACATAATGAGGAAGTGGACTTGACTGGGAGGAGGAGGGGACGGAGAGAGGAAGTGAGGTAAGAGATTAGATTTGAGAGTCCTCAGTCCTTACTTCCTGGAGGAAGTAGCAAAGTGAGTAGTAGAGGTCGCCAGAAAGGTTTTGGGGGATCTGGGAGAATTGGAGGTGGTATCCAACTTTCCATGACACAGCCTAGAGGCACTGTGGTTCTCTTAGAGAAACCTGCTTGGCATGGCGCCGCAGTCCAGGTGGCTGGAGAAAGGTAGATTACATCGCCTTTAACCTAGAACATCCAAGATATTGACATTTCAACACGTGGCACTGGGCACACTGCCAGTGTTCACTGGCCACATCCAGCTAGTGTTTGGGGCAAAGCAGACCCCCTACACGTGTCCCTTCCAGAGAACAATGACAGCAGGAGTGAGTCAGAAACAGAAGGAGCAGAAAGAGCTGAGCCTCTGCCAACCCCAAGTCGCACTGAATCTTGACCCAAGAACAATTATGCCCAGCATCTGCCACTTGTAAGGCATCTGTTCCTGCTGTCTCCCTGCCCTATACTTCTTCCCCTTCCGCCTGACAGCTCAAAGGTCTCCATCTCTGTGAAGCCTTCCTTGAATGCCCATAGCACTAACTTCAGAATTCTAAAGTCGTTCTTCACAGCCTATCCCAGGGAAAGCTACCATTTATGTATCACTTACTCTTGTGCTTAACCTGAATTATACCATTTGATGCTGACACAACACCCTGAGTAAGAATTATTACCCTCATTATGTTACTGGAGAGTAGGTTCTTGTCTCATCACAGAAAGAATTCAGAGACAGATGAGACATGGAGGTCTAGAAAGCAAAGTGAAGATTTATTAAGCAATAGGACACTCTCAAGGGGAGAGTAGGCAGACTCAGGTGAGTAGCTGCCCTGAGTGTCCTTGGCAAGGACATATGGGGTATAAATGGGGTATAAAAATTATATGGGCAGAATATTCATTGGGGAGGGAGGGGCTTAGGGTCATATTTCCTGATTTTCATCCCAGCTCCACGTTCCTGAGGGGAGGAGGGATTTTTGTCCTTATGTAGCCTTGATCAGAGGTGTCATGGCCTTGGTGTGTGATGGGGACTTCTAATCTGCAAGGCTAATTTTATTGTAATGAGAGCATAATGAGCAAAAGGTTACATTCACATGCCAGAGATTCCTGCCCTTTCCCACCTTTCTTCGTCTGCTTCTGGGATCCTTGTCACCCCCAAATGTATGGTTTCCTGTCAGTTCCTGCTTTTCTTTGCCCAAGGACCCCTGTTGTTTACAAGATGTATGGTTTCTTTTCTTTTCTTTTTTTGGCTGTAAGCATCACCATTTTTAATCTTTTTTTTACTTGTGTAATTTTTTATGTTGAAGTATAGTCAGTTTATAACGTGTCAATTTCTGGTGTACAGCATAATAGTTCAATCATGCATATACACGCATATATTCATTTTCATATTCTTTTTCATTATATTAATCTTTTTTTTAGTAAAACAATTTGAGGCTGTATAAAAACTTTATATTCATTTTCGTATTCTTTTTCATTATATTAATCTTTTCTTTTTTAGTAAAACAATTTGAGGCTGTATAAAAACTTTATATTCATTTTCGTATTCTTTTTCATTATATTAATCTTTTCTTTTTTAGTAAAACAATTTGAGGCTGTATAAAAACTTTAGTAAAAAATTAGTTTTGAGAGCCCACAGACTTTTACCATGGACTATTGCTGGCTCTCTTCCCCAGCCACCAGAGCTTTCCCAGCCATTCAGGCCCAAGGCCTGGGACTGGAGCACCACAGAAGAGGGGCGGGCTGGGTCAGGGTGAGGCTGTGGTCTGCTGGGACAAAGTGACCAAGATCAAGTGAGGAAGGAGCATCACATTATACAGATGGGGTCTGTGTCTGCATCATCCCTAGGCCACCAGGTCCCCAAAGGGCGAAAACTGCACCTTTTGCACCTCTCTGTTTCCTGAGCACTGACCACAGAGCTTGGCACAGTAAACTGCCAGGAACGGTATTGACTGAGTTCTTGTCCCACTCATAGAAGTTTCTGTCAAGTAGCCTACTTCCTTTTTTTCCCTCCTTTAAATCCTGCCTAGGGGGAAGGAACCAGAATACATTGCATAAGGCCAATTTACCACATCTGCCTGTGTTTTCAACAATGGCCTGTTCCACTTTCAAAGGCATGACGTTGCCCTGGGGTCCCTGGTTGCAGAGCTAAACCCCCAGAGCTGCTGGAAGCCAGATCCAGGACTCAGTTTCTTTCTCAGGAAAGTAGTCTTTCTGATTGGAACTTACTCGTCTACTTTAGGAAGTGTGAATCTGCAGACGCTACTCAGCAGAGGTGGCCCCACCCAGAATTTTTATTCAAGGAGAAGCGTTGGGACTCTGGTAGGAAGGACTTGAAGATGAGAATGTTTAATAGCACATCAGATTAAGAAAATAAAATGTTGGCTGCCTATAGTAAAGAGTGGTGGGCTGATGGAAAATGAGGGATGAGAAGGTAGCCCCTGCCCCGCCCCCAACACACACAATGCTGTCCGCTTGGAACCACCGATGGTATTTGGGTCTCAGGAAGCCAGAAATCGTCGGAAAGATAGGAATTTGGGGTCAGTGTCGATCCTAATCAATGTAGTAGAATTGTAGGATCTTAGAATATCAGAGCTGGCTGTGACATGGCACAAAATGAAATAGTTCTTAGAAGTTTAGTAGGAGTTAGCTTGGGTTGAAATTTTACGCATCTTGTAGATGCTGTTTAGACCAGGGATCCAGGAATGCCCGAATCTTGCTCCTTACGCCTCCCCTCCCCTCCCCCTCCCCTCCCCCTCCTCACTAAAGTTCCTTAGGGAGCCACTTGCAAGGAATAGTAGATTGGAATCGAGACACTTCTTTATTAATAGTTGAAGCCAGACCTAATAATCACCAGTGTAAATTTCCCATTAGAAAGTTAGACTAGAGCACTTATTTTAAGCTCTAGAATAAAACGAGTTTCTTAATCCCCACCCCCCAACTCATGAATATAAATCTTGGAGCCCGCCGAGCCTCAGGGGTGGGGGCCGGCAGAGCAGAGCTGCAGCCACAGCCTCCCAGCAACCCCTCCCACTAGTGACGTGTGGTCCAGGGAGTGTCCTGGACTCTCAGGGAGCCGACTGGCACCCTCCCCTCAGAGAGCTCAAAGAGTGATGGGCAGTGGGCCTGGCATGAACCCTGAAGAGTCTTCTCGGGCACATCAATCAATCAGTAACCTCTCAGGCACCATCCCACCCCCTTCCCTTTGCATGAGAAAACCGAGATCCCCAGAGGGAGAGCAACTGGCCCAGGGTCACACCAGGGGACCACTGGCACAGCTGGAGTGAGAGCGGGCGTTTCTGGATTCTGACTCAGAGCTTGGCTCATGCATTCTCTTCCTGCCTGGACTCAGCCTCCAAGACCTATCATCTCCTTAAGGGAAAAGAAGGGGCTCAGGTGTAATCCAATCTACTGCAAATGAAAGCAGCACTCCCATTGGCCAAAACAGGATCATACGGATACTCCTACTTGCAAAGGAGTCTGGGAGAGCAGGGAATAGCATTTCTGATTGATTGGCTTAGTGACCAACCATGATCCACAGTCTAAGGTGAGCCCACTCCTACCTGGAAAAAATTCAGAGTAGGCAAGAAAGTAGGGTGGAATGGGTAATTTGTAGGTAACACTGTCCAACCTACTGATAATATTATGTTAATAATATTATAATATTATATTATTGTAATATTATGTTATAATAGTATATTCTATTCTAAATGAATTAGCCTGATATTAGAGAGGTAAATTGATTTGCCTAATGTCGCAGCTAGTTAATGGTCAAATTAGATTTCTCCTTTGATTCCCGAGTGTGAGCTCTTAGCTGCAATGAACTACTGACTTTTAGAAAGAAAACAAAAACATGACACTCTTGAAAATTTGAGCATCTGTCATCTTTAAATCATCTCAGTTCAAGGTACTTGAAATTTATACACATTTTTCACTCAAAGCAACAGGAGATCATTTTTCTTTCACAATGGAAGCATGTGGGGCAATCAAACCGCACACCTCCAGGAGGCGCCACTCATATGGGGTCTGTGTGAACAGCACCATCTAAGTTGTGCAGTGCACAGCCTGCCCAGCCACAGATATCAAACGTTGCTAAATTTAATCTGTCTGGGCTCCAATTTCCTCATCTGCAAATTAAGCTGGTTGTTCTAGAATGATTCTGAGGTCCCTCATGGGACCTTATGATACTGTGACAAACCATGCGCATTCACTCAGGAGAATAACAAACAGGCAAGTACAGAAGGTATCTTTTGCTTTCCCGGGAAGCCTTGCTGGCGCTTTGCCAAAGTGCAGCACAGAGATGGTTCTGAAATTCCCCATATTGCCCATAAAACAGCCCTTTTGGTTGTAAAACTCCCTTGTCAACAAACCCAGAACCCTCCGGAGCTTAATTTATCAGAGACAAAGTACAGTCACATAAAAATGTTGCCTCTTCCTTGTCAGACTGGCAGAGAACAGGGCGCTGATGCTTGAAGGGCACTCTTACCGGGCACGGTGCCCGCTGTGAACCGGCACGGCCTCTCCCCTCATCTCTGTCTAGTTCCCGGAGGGACAGGCCCTCTCCTTCCATTTCCTCAGCCTGGAGTTCAGCTCCACAGGCAACCTCCTGTCATTTGTGTGTCTGATGGGTATTATTTCTTCTAAGAATCTAATTAGGATCTTTTAAAGGGTTCAGCCTGGGAGTGAAGGAATTAAATATGACTCAGAGTGTGTGCTTTCCAAAGCCAGGCAAAAAAATGAGATGATCATTCATTTCATTTATTCATGTATTTATTCAGTCCACAAGCCCTGACAATGCACCATTTTTATGCCAACCTCTGCTGGGAGTTCAGGCAAGTGGATAGAAATGGATGATTTCTTTCCACCTTGGAATTGTTTAGCCATATATCAGCAGTGTGCTCTGCTTAAAGGAAAGTGATTAAGCACATGGCACACAATGCCACGTGTCCACCAAGTCCCCTTTTACTTCCTCCTTTTTTGAAGGTCAGAGATTACTTTCCACGGCCCCTCTGCAGCTCAGTGAAGCCATGTAACTAGTTCTAATCAAGGAGCTGTATCAGAAGTCACCAGTGTCTTTAACAAGCAGGGTGCAGCCTTCAGTTCTCTCTTACCCTGGTTTGGGGACCAAGAGTGCAGAGGTGGAGGTATCTGAACATCTGTCTGCCAGAGTCTCTGAGTGACTGAATGGAGCAGAGCCCCACCCCTGCCCCTCCCCCCTAATTCAGACTTGTTGCAGGAATGAGAAATAAACATTTGTTTTCTTAAGCCCCTGAGATTTCAGGGATTCACTTATTGCCCCAGCATAACTTAGCCTCGCCTGACTAATTTAAAATCGAAACTCTTAAACCAGTTAAACTGGAGGTGGTGGACTTGGGAGAGCACTTGTATACCTCATTTATTTGGTAAATATTTACAAAGCACAAACTATATGCCAGATGCTATGTTGGCAGTTTCAAAAATGAATAAAGGATTGTCTCTGTCCTCATGAGGCTCATAATTTGATCATAATCATAATATCACAGTATCTGGCACATAGTAACTGCTCAGTAAATACTATTACTACTATAATTGAAGCTCAGATGCAAGGAGATAGTCACACATGCAACGCATTCCCACTGGCACAGCCAGATTGTAACAAAATGAAAAAGCATTGAGAAGGAATCTGTGCTTCAGATTATGTTCCTTTAGCTGAGCTGTCCTACAAACATTTTGCTAGCCTGTGAAAACTTAAAATAATCATTTAAAAAAATCTCAGGAAATTGCCCTTTCATAAAAAAAGGCAGATAAACACACTCAACCTCACTTCTGAAAATATGGAACTTCAAAAGAAAATCAGAGTTATTAAATGCAATGCATTATGCCAGAGTGGATCCTGGAACAGAAAAAAGACATCCAGTGGAAAACTTGGTAAAATCCAAATAAAATCTAGAGGTTAGTGAATATCACTGTGCCAATGTGAATGTCTTAGTTTTGACAAATGCACCACGGTTTTGTAAAATGTTAACGTTGGGGAACTAGGTAAGGATATGTTGGAACTCTCTCTACTATCTTTGCAACTTTCCCTTAAATATAAACTGGTCCAAAAGATTCTTAAAAATCAGTGATGTTTGCCAAGTTTCTACTCTACAAGTGGTATACACGAGCTGAGTCTGTGTGTAGAGTTGCCAGAAAAAAATACAGGAAGCTCAGTTAAATGTTAATTTCTGAAAATCAATGATTTTTTTAGTATAAATATGCCCCCAATATTGCATGGGACATATCTATACTAAAAAGAGTATTCACTGTTCATCTGAAGTTCAAACTTACCTAGAGTTCTGAGTTTTTATTTGCTGAACCTGGCAAGCATATCCAGATGTGACATTGATAAAGAAGTAGAAATAAACTTTATTAGTTAAAGTGATACTACATAGACTATAGATTTTAATGTGTTATTATTAATATGAAAAGCATTATTGCTCATTTCACTTGTTTGGTATTAATTATAATAGTGAGGCATTCTATCTGAATGAGTGATTAAAGGAGTTAATGAAAGAAAGATAGGAAGGGAGGGAGAAAGAGGACAGAGACATGAATGGGTGAATAAATAAATAAAGAGTGAGTGAGTGAATAAGTGGTACGTGTCCCCAAATTCCAAGAGAGAAAAATACATACGTATTAAAAATATGATAAGGCTCTCTAAAATGCCTGCAATCCACTTTATAATTTGAGACAGATTGGGATGAATTGGGAGTCCCAGTTCTGTCTGTTTCCAAGGGGAGCAGTGTTGCAATTTTTTTACTCAAGAAGGAAATAAAAAGCCAGGAACACCGTGAAAACTACTGTGAAAATGGTACTCCGAGGAACCGTGTACTCTTCTCCCCACGAAAGGATAGAGTGCTTTGCTCATGATTTTTATCTCCAAAATTTAATACAAGAATTTCCAAACATACCAAGAAGTAAAGAGCTTTACACTGATCACATAAACTCTACCCTTAATATTTTACTCTACGTGCTTTATCACAAATCTATCCATCCCGCTTTCCATCTGTTAATCCATCTTGAGTTTTGATGCATTTCAAGGGAAGTTGCAGTTATCAGTTCACTTCCTCCTAAATACTTTTCAGCAAGATTATCATTCCCTCGAATTCAATATTTGTTTATAAAGTTCCAAATGGTAGTTTGCACCAATCTTAAGTACGTCATTCAATGGCTTTTGACGAAGGCACTCAGCTGTGCAACCCAAACCCCTGTCGAGATACAGAACATCACTCTCACCCCAGAAAGTGCCTTCATGTTCTTGATTTTTCTCATTCATGCTGGTCTTCCACCTTTGTAAAAAATATCTAAATGGGTAAAATTAAAGGTAAATGCATATAATCGAAAATAGCAACTCAAAGTCCTGCAAGCCATGGATGGCAAGCCAGGAGGGTGGGGAGGTGTGGGTCACTGTGGGTCTAGGAGTTCGGGGGGTTGTTAGTTTTCTGCTGGAAGCGTGTCACACCATCTACCCTTTATCTTATACTCAGGAGGGTACAGTTGAAACAAGTAATAGAGAAAGAGACTACTTCCTCTTTCCCCACGTTTGCAGATTTTGCTACTTTGTTATAAACAGGTAATAAGTACTCAGGAGGGTACAGTTGAAACAAGTAATAGAGAAAGAGACTACTTCCTCTTTCCCCACGTTTGCAGATTTTGCTACCTTGTTATAAACAGGTAATAAAATACCTGCCACATCATGACCCCACAAAGAGACCATTCCCCCTCGTGTCCAAGGTGTCAGGAATGTCAGGTGCTTTCTCCCAAAACACAGTCATTCAGCCAGCGTTGTTCCAGCATCACCTCCAGGCCAAGCCAAAGGATACGGAGGTTGCAGGAGTGAATATGATGTGGTTCCTGACGTCTAGCATCCCTCAGTCCAGTGTGAGAAACAGACCCTTGTGTCCCCAGGCATAGCTGGGTCCCTGGCTCAGTGCCTGGCGCTACGTCATAGCTCAGGTACATTGATGGGTTGAATGGCTGCATACCTCATTCATTTAAGACACACTTATGGAACATGTCCTGTGACCCAGTCACTGCAACAGTAAACAAAACAGACCAAAAAAAAAAAAAACAAAAAACAAAAAAAAAACCCTGCCTTCACAGTGTTTATATACCAGGATGGGGGCAATAAACACATAAATGAGCAACTACAGATTTCCAGATAGTGATAAGTGCTACAGAGAAAAACAAAGCAGAAAAGGGAACTGGTGGTTATGAGGCACGAGGAGGCGGCGTTGCAATTTTAAAGAGTGTGGTCAGAAAGCCTCCCTGGGTGACAGTTAAGCAAAGGCCTGCAGGTGGCGAGATGTATATCATGATGTGAAGGAGGAAAAGTGAGAGCACTGATCTGCTAGGGCGGCCGTACCAAATACTGCAGACGGGGTGGCAGAGGGGCTTGAACAACCAATGTTTTTTCTCAAAGTTCTGGAGGTCCAAGATCAAGGTGTCAGCAGGGCTGGTTTCTCCTGAGGCCTCTCTCCTGGGCTTGCAGACGGCCACCTCCTCCCTGTGTCCTCACATGGTTACCTCTCCATTTACGCGTTGTCTGAGTCCTAATCTTCTCTCCCTGTAAGGACACCGGTCATCCTGGATTAGGGCCCACCCATCTGACCTCATTTTACCTTCATTAGCTCTTTAATGCTCCTATCTCCAAATTCAGTCACGTTCTGATGTACCAAGGGTTAGAACTTAAACATGTGCTTTAAAAAATTTTTTTTAAATTTATTTTGGGGGAGAAGGCAATTAGGTTTATTTATTTATTTTTTAGAGGAGGTGCTGGGGATTGAACCCAGGACCTTGTGCGTGCTAAGCATGCGCTCTACCACTTGAGCTGTACCTTTTCCCCTAACGTGCATTTTGAGGGGAACACAATTCAGTCCATAACAGTGAGTGAGTGAATGAATGAATGAATAAACAAATGAACCAGCCTGCTGCTTTGCTTCTGGGTGGGAGAGTGAAGGTAGCCAGAGAAACACAAGCCTGGAGGAACAGGCGACAGGGGCCAAGCAGCCACATTCAGGAAAACAGAGGATTTGACATGTGTTGTTTTTTGAATCCCTCTTGGACAATTCAAAATGTGGGTTGTTTTTTTTTCCCCTGACATTGGCCCTTAACTATTTCCAGAAGTGGTTTTATTAACTGCTGGCCTGCAACAGGATATGGTAGAGGAATGCCCTGAATTTGGAACCAGAAGAGCTGGATTCTGTATCTGCTCTCCTGAGTGACCTTGAGGAAGTCACTTAACCTCTCTGAGCCTCCTTTGCTTCATCTATAAGATGCAGACTCCTGCCCCTTCACAGAACTGCCAGAGAAGTGACGTGAGGCAGTCAGCGGGCTGATGAGGGTGTGCAGCAATAGGCTCAGTAAACAGGAAAATGTAATATAAATAAAAGCAGAAGGTATTAGTGTGACGCTTGCAGTGAAAACCACGGCAGGCAGCTCAGAGCTGAGGCCTTCTGGCCATTTCCAAAGGGAGTTTATTAAACTCCAGACCCTCTCCTGGTTGTTTCTCCTAAGCCCCCAGGGCAATCAGAGAGCTGAGGATGGGGTGCAGGCTGGGGAGAAGAAAGGCTTATAAAAGCAGGAAGGGAGGCTGACCCCACCTCGGGCACAGAACTGCTGGCCATTCCGCCTGCCTCACCAAGGATTCTTTATACACACGCGCATATATAAAGCTGTAGATGTTTGACGTGTACAACTTGATGTGTTTGGGGATAAGTTTATACCTGTGAAACTGTCATCGCTGTCAACGCCATACACTTATTCATCACCTCCAAAAGTTTCCTCCTGCGCCTCTGTTTTTTATTTTTGGTTTTTGTTTTCTCTTTTGTGGTAAGAGCTCTTAATACAAGATCAATCCTCTTAGTGAATTTTGACATGTATAGAACAGTATTGTTAGTCGTATAGGCCCTGTGTTATACGGTAGAACTCCAGAACTTCTTTATTTTGCATAACTGACATGCTGCACCCTTCTGGAACCAAGCAGAACCCTGCCAACCACCCACCCAAGTACAAAACTGAGCAGTTAATGATTAGGGCAACAGGGTCACAGACTCAGCATCTGATGCACATTCCCGAGTTGTTTTGCAGAGACTATAAATGCCACCAGAGGGAAAAAAGCTAACTGCATAATGACCAGACTGCGGATATGACATAAGCTACTCCACCTTGAGCAGTACTTGGTCTGTGGCCAGCAGAATTCTAAGAACTGGCCTCAGGAGAATGGGATTAACATTATTGCTCATAATAACCTGTATCTTTGTGGGCATCAAAATAATTGTAGCTTGCTCTGCCCGTATATGTAAGTGGGCAACTAAAATTGTCAGCAAAGAGATGCTACAGACCCATGTCGGCATCTTCCATTCTGAGAAGACAGTGCCCTGTGTCAGCATGAAGAAATGACAGGAGCCGGAACTTTGCCTCTAATCTCATAGAAATGGAATGATGTTCGACACAGAGGAAATGAAAGCAGCTCTCTTTGCTCCTTTCTTTTTAACCCATTTCTGTTCCCTTCTAACCTTAAAAAAAACCTATTTATAGAAATGAGATCACCATTCAATGTAACCTAACCCCTGATTTACGCTCTCCTGAATGCACAGCATGGCTTGCCTAACCTGTTAATTCTTTTCCTAGATTAAAAGAAGTAAGAATGAAGAATTAAGTAGTTAAAGAATGACCAACTCTCTCCCTCCAGCAGCCCCTCTGGCAATCCTGCAGGTAGATTATAGGGGCAAGATAACACCTGAAGGGAGAGTCAGCCAGTCTGCATGCAGTGGAGAATGACTTGGAATCCAATCTCCTGCCTCAATGATTCACTGAGTTTTTTTTTCCCTCTTATGCCCTTTAAAAACTGTCATGGCTGAGCAGAATCTTTGGAGTTGGTCCCAGAGCATGAGTCCACCTTGTCCCCAGATTGCCAGCCTTTCTGATTAAAGCACCTTTCCTTTCTATTGACTTTTGCCTTGCAATTATTGGCTTTTTAGTAGAGAGGAGCCAAACCTGAGTTCAGTAACACTTTGACCATCACCCCCCAGGCCCTGGTAACCGCCATTCCACTCTCTGCTTCTGTGAATTTGACTCTGTCTGATTCCGTGTATACGTGAGATCTTGCTGTATTTGACTTTCTGTGGTCTGGCTTATTTCACTTAGCACAATGTCCTCCATGTCCAGCCATGTTGCTGGAAATCGCAGGATTTGCTTCTTTCTATAGGCTGAATAGTAATCCATCATACGTTTTTACAAAATTTTCTTTATCATCAAAGATTCTTGGTGTTGAGAGCTGACAATAATGGGCATCTTCCCGGCCAGATTTGGTGCTAAACTCCGCAGGCATCAATTCACCGAGTCACCGCAACACTCCCTGAGGCTGGGGCTATTATCTACCCATTTTTTAGATGAAGAAACTGAGGCTGACTGGTTTAAGTAAGTGTCGAGAGTTATGTGACTAGCAAGAGGCAGAATGGAGCCGAATTCGACTTGGATCTACACTCCTTCACAATTACACAAAGCACACTAAGGTGTGTGCCTGGCACTTAGTAGCTGCTAAAGATACTTAAGCATCTCAATTCTCCAGTTTGAAACCCAGCTCTGAGAACCACTTCCCAGCTGTGAGACTTTGCACAAGTTATTTACCTCCTCAGAGGGCCACCCTGCCCACCTGTCACCTTCAGTACTTGCTAAGTGTGAGTTGAGTTTGTTCCTTAACTCGTTTCAGCCTCGGGTCCCTTAGCTGTGAAATGGGGATAATGACAGCAGCCTGAGTGTCAGACACTTAGCCCAGTACCTGGCAGCTGTCATTTTATGATAGAACAACAATGCACCCACACCCCATCCGGGGCGAGGAAGAAGAGCAGAGATGGAAACACAAACAGGAAGAATAAATTTAAAATGTTCACATCCTGCTCTTTCAGAACTTAGGGTCAAAAAAAAGATTCTCTCAGCTAAAGATGTGTCATTTTCCTTTGACTAGGAAACAAGAAATTATATGATGTGTTTCCCTTTTTGCTTTGGCTGCCAGAAAGCTCAGAGTTAAATTTAATTCTTATTCATAGGTAACTGGATAGAACAGAATCTGGGCTTAGTCTTCCTTTAAGTGATATGCATCATAAAATTTCTGTTCTATTGACTTTATTGTCCCATAACATTTAGAGGTAAGTTGAAAAATAAAACTGTTAATCAGCAGCTTGAAAAATAGGTGCGATAAAAATAATCGAGACATATTATACACTTAAAGTTTAAAGCTGTGCATTTGAAATCAAAGCATTACCCATCATTTGAATTTTAGACAAAGATAAAAGGCACTGAAATGCCAGATATTAATTTTGAAGTGGAATTAGTTCAGATGAATTAGTTCATTTAGGGGGAAAAAAAATGGTAAAAACTTTTTTTTCCCCAGAGCGGTTCCCAGAGTGGGTCAGTCCTATTCTCAGGCAGAGAGGAAGGTCAGTTGTGGGTCCCCGGGGCCCACCCGGCCTGGCATTCAGCTTTTCTGAGTCCCAGCTCTCTGAGGAGCAGAGACCTGCCCCATTTTCCCATGTCAAGGGGTTTCCTGTTTATGTTTCCAGATCGTATGTCAACTCGCACAAGATGTGAATCCGCAGCAGAAGCCAAAATGACCGGAGCTATTTCTGTAAGTCAGCTTGAAGTTAAACATGGTCGGTGTGGGGAGAAGGAAATTTACATTTAAACTAAATTTTACGCATGTTCCCATTGTCCAGAGTCTCCAGAAAGAGTGTGTGTGAGAGAGAGAGTGTGTGTTTGTATCCAAATAAGATAATCTCTCAAATTGGCCATCACAAGACTTCTCATTCTGATGATGGTTAAATAGCCAAAAGATTGGAAACAATACAGAGTCAATCAGTGGGACCTGGTAAAATGATATTCCCATGGGATGGGAAAGGGTGGCGGCATCAGTCAAGGACGAGGACACAACCGCTTTGGAAACTAGTTTGGCAGTGTCTGGTTCATCTGAGCACACACCTAGCCGGGGGTTTCTCAGCTTTCATCAGTCTCAGAATAAAACCCAACACGGGCTTCCTCACTGTGGGCACTATTGACATCTGGGGCCGGGTATTCTCCGTGGTGAGATGCTGTCTTGTGAGTTGCGGGAAGTGTATGGACATCCCTGGACCCCGCCCACAAATGGCAAGGAGCACCCTTGCCCCCACAAGTTTTGACAGCCAAAAATGTCCCCAGACAGTGTCAAAATGTTGCTACAATTCACCAACATGGATAAATCTCACAAATGTCATGATTAATCAAAACACACCCACACAAGAAGAGCACGTATTATTTATGAACTTATTTTGGCTGGGGGAAGAGAGGGGCAAGGGGCTCCTGGGATGAAGGTAACATTCTGGTTCTGGATTGAAGTAGTGATTACTCAGGTGTTTTTCACTCTGAAAATACATTGTGCTGTGCACTTTTCTGTAATTCTATTATAATTCAATAAATGTTTTTTTAATGAGGCATATCTAGGTGGGTTGCTCCATCCCGTCTCTAATTTACATGATAGGTGGGAAAATCTCCAGTATACATGATAGGTGGGGAGAAAAGCAAATTGAAGAACATGAATATTGTGAGTTTGTTGATAAAGTGTTTCCAGAAGTACACACACGATGGGAGTGTAAACTCTTCATCACTGCAGAGCACCCTCATTAAAAACACTGAAGTTGCCTACATCAGCACCTCTGGACCCCAGGGATGTGCCCTAGAGAAACTCCTGCCCATTGCCCGAGGAGACTCAGACAAGGAGTGTTCACCACGGTAATGCTGGGATATCTGATTGGGGCTCAGAGGGGTTAAGTAACTTGCTGAAGATCACACAGCTCATGAATCAGAAAGCCAGGATCTGATCTCAGGTGGTTGAGGGCAGCTGGGGGGCTTGGACTCTCCAGCACATCTGCTAGTCCTGCATGTGGGTGGGATGTCCTGCCACAGCTGGCTAAGAGCTCCAGGGCCTGAGCTGCAGGTACTCCCAGGAGGCAGGCTTCTGACTATGCAGGTGAGTGCAGCATCACTGGGTGCTGCCAGCCTATCCCCCCAAACCTCAGTCTGTCTCCTTCCCAGCCTTGGGTTATCTCACAAAATGCCTGCCTTTTATTGCCTCCTACTTAGGAGGTACCAGCCTCAGTGAAGAGAGGATGCAAAGGAAAAGGCTCTCTCTCCCCTATACTGTGGGTTAACCTGGAATCCCCCTTCCTCAGGGGGCCTGGCAGCCCTCCCCTCCCTGCCCTAGCCCGATGGAGGAGTGATGGCACCTGGCCAGGGTTTGACAGATCCCACTGCCTCGTGGCAGGAAGCCAAGGGTGGCTCCTGCCTTTGGGAAGAGAGAAGCTGTGAGCTGATTGAAGAGATCAAAGGCGGCTCCATCCTTTACAGATGCAATGAGCTGCGAACCCTTTTAAAGAGAGAGAATAAGTAAACACGGGAAATGATCCTGGGCCCGGGGACAAAGAAAAGTGGTCCCATCCTAGAAACTCTTACTGGAATCTGAGCTGTTCTCCTGCTTTCTCTTCTGATTTTTGGATCATTCACCAGAGAAGTCAGAATTCCTTCCCTGTTGATGGTGATGATGATGATGGTGATGATGGCCATGGTACCAGTAAGAGTGGCTCTCACTTCCAAGTGTGCTTGGGAAGTCACTTCTGAGACTTGGGAAGGTCGCTTTGGTAAGTACACCGAGTAACCCATCTAATCTTCCCATTTCCCAAAAAGCCTAAGAAGGAGGTTCTGTTGTTGGCCCAGGGCTGTCACTGAGGAAACTGAGGCTCAGAGAACGTGGATCAGGGCTACAGCCTTGACTATGACCCCGGAGTGAGACATTAAATCCTCTGCCATTCTTCATTTTAAAATCAGGAGATGAACCCAGTTACTTCCCACTGCAGTCCCTCCCCGCCAACCCCCTTCCACATCACCTTCCGACCATCTCAAATTCTGTGTGATTTGAGAGCCTATCTGTAATAGTCAGCTCGGGCTGCTGTAACAAAACACCACACCCAGGCGGCTTCAACAACAGGAATTTGTTTTCCCACAGTTCCGGAGGCTGAAAGTCCAAGATCGAGCTGCAGCAGGGCTGGTTCTCCTTGGCTTGCAAATGGCCAGTTTCCCACTTTGTCGTCACCCAGTCTTTTCTCTGTGCACACAACCCTGGTGTCTCTCTCTCTCTCCCCTTATAAGGACACCAGACTTACTGGATTAGGGACCCACACTAATGGCCTCAATTTAACTCAATCATTTCTTTAAAACCTTTCCTCCAAATACAGACACATTCTGAGTACTGGGGGGTTAGGGCTTAAACATAAATTTGGGTTGGGGGGACACAGTGTAATCTGTAACACTGGGCCAGATCCATCCATCTCCGCCACTCACCTGCAAGCTCCTTGATGGCAGAGTTCACGTCTGGTGGAGAAACTTGTGTTTTTTTAGCTGAGTACATGCACACTTTGTGCAGCACATGACATACATGGTTTACTTTAGTAGGTGTTTAATGTATTAGAAGAATATGTATAACAACCACATTAAACCAATAGTTTTACAAATGTGTTTAGAATGGGACAGAAAAAAGCAACACTGAAAAAAAAGATTAAATAAATAAGGTATGCTTATTTAAAAGATCAAATAAATAAGGTAGCAAAGATGATGGAGGCGGTTTCTCAAGGGCTGGAATTGGGGGAACGCAACTCTGAAGACAGATGAGCCTGACTTTATTTCCTGGTGCTCCTGCTCATTGGCTGGATGACCCTGGGCAAGTCACTCAGCCTTTCAGAGCCCTGATTTCCTCATCTATATAATGAGAATTCTGAATACACCCACCCCATATGGCTGTTGTGAGCACCACATCAGCCTCGTGACAAAGAGCACGTGGTTCCAGAACCAGGTGCCAGTCGTGGCCCTGCTGCTTGCCAGCTGTGTGACTTGAGGCAAGTTACTTTACCTCTCTGAGCCTGGTCCTTCTCTAGAAGCAGGGCATGATAGTCCCTAACTGCCAGGATGATCACAAGGATTCGATGAGCTAATTCACCTTCTGAGTGCTGTCTGGTGCATGTGAGTGTTCAGTCTACGTCGTTATCATCAGTCACTCTGGCGACGGCTCTGGGCGCAAGCTGAAGCTTGTCCATCCCAGAGGCCTTGATCAGAGGCGAGTCCCAGCGCCAGGCCAAGCCCTTTCCAACTGAGCTGATGTCCGAATTCTAAGTTGGATGTCCATATCCTGCCATTGTCCCCAGCTCTGAGGCCTCGAGGCAGATGACGTCATGGGAGCTGATGCTTTTGTCCTAAGGGCTGGGTGAGGCTGAGGGTGGGGGAGCTGCTTAAGACAGCCCTCCGCTCCCACTCCTGGTCGCTCACAGGGGTGTCCAAAGATCTTTATTTCTTTCTCATAAGCCTCTGCATTATTTGAACTTTTTATAGCGAGCGTATATTATTTCTACAATCAAAAGCAAACAAGAAAGCTATTTTCATTTTGAGAAAACAATCCAGGGCCAGTTTGCACTTTTTTAGATTCCCAGGGTCGGTTTCTGACCTCTCTGGGTCACTTGCTCCTTGGCCTGGCTCTCCATGAAAATAATCTGACAGACTGGGAGCATCTTTCTGCTTCCTTCAGCTGCAGACTTCTCGACTCTGAGGAGGAAATGAGAACGCTAGCTACCTCCTCGGCTCAAACGAATCATAGACTTTCCAGTATTTAGCACAGAGCCAAGCACCTAATGAGCACTCAATATTTCGCTCCTCTGTTGTTATTCATAAGGGTTAATTCTGTTCTGAGCCAAATACCTTGTTTGCATGTTTGGTTGAGAGAGAGGCTCCCACTTTACAGATGAGGAAACTGAGGCTCAGAGAGGTAAATGGACTTCATCAAAGTTCTGATGTCAAACCACATTGCATCTTCTGCCTGTTTTCCCGAAGTCCCCAAGTCTGAATTCAGTCCAATGTCATTTCCCTCCATAAGCTAATTCTCTCTCTCTCTTTTCTATTTTTTCCAGCTCTATTGAAATAGAATTGATAAGTATCATTGTGTAAGTTTAAGGTGTACAATGTGTTGATCTGATGGAGCTGATTCTTACCTTGCTGAGGGCTCTTTGCCCCTGCCTTCACATTTGAACCATCTGAGGAGCTTTTAAAAATCCTGTTTCTTGGCCATTTCTGTATCAATTACATCAGAATCTCTGGGGGTGTGATAGTAACTTGGGGGTGTGTTTGGGTATAATACTTGGGGCCTGGTAAGAATAGTTATTAACACTACCCAGGTAATTTCAATGTGCAGCTAAGCTTGAGAACAGGTGTTTTTGAGGGGTTTATGGGTCCATCTTCACTTTCCTATAAGAAGACCCAAAGCAGGGTGACTAACTGTCCAGTTTGCCCAGGACCAAGGGAGTTCTGGGGACATGGGATTTTCAGTGCTAAAACTTGGAAACTCCCAGGCAAACTGGGACGTGTTGGTCACCTTGGCCAGAGTCAGGTCCCACTGGCCATAAAATCCAAATGTCTCCAGGTGTCAGGCCAGTACCTAAATGTGTGCAGTCGCCCTCAATGGGCTGACAGGAGGTGGTATTTGAGAGCAGACAAATGAAGAGAGCGTGTCCCACCTGGAGCCTCCACATTCAGTTGAAATGAACACACCGTGCAGCCCTGCACCATCAGACCAGACCTACCTGTTTTAACTCCCAACAGGCAACCTTCACCTTCTACTCTGGAGTCACCAGAACCACCATCTACCTACAGCAGAGTCTAGTGGACTGGTGGTTCTCAAGTCTACACTGCAACCACCAGGGGAGCTTTAAAAAAAATCCTGGTGCTCAGGTCCCAGCCCAAAACAACTGAATCATAGTCTCTCGGGGTGGGACCCAGAAATCAGTATTTTTAAAAAATCTCCCCAAGTCACTGTAATGTCTGGCTAGGGCTGAAGATGAGTGCAGTGGATGACCAGATGAAGGAGGAAAGGTGGGCACTTCTCTTCACACCGTGCCTCTATGACATCCTCGGTGTCTGACTTATAAGCCCTGAAGAGCATTTCTGTTCTGCCTGCTTTCCACAGCCACTAATGAAAATCGATACTGAAGCAACAAAGATGTCCTGCAGCTGAATGGATAAATCAACTGTGGTACATCCAGATGATGGAATATTATTTAGCACTAAAAAAGAAAAATGAGCTACCAAGTCATGAAAAGACATGGAGGAAACTTAAATGCATGTTATTAAGGGAAAGAAGCCAATCGGAAAAGGCTACATCCTGTATGATTCCAACTATATAACATTCTGGAGAAGGCACATCTGTGGCAACAGTAAAGAGATCATTGGTTGTCAGGGGCTGGGGGAAGGAGTGACGGGTGAATAGGTGGAGCACAGAGGATGTTTCGGGCAGTGGAAATACTCTGAATGACACTACAATGGTGGGTACATATCATTATGTATTTGCCCAAACCCATAAAATGTACAACCCAAAGGTGAACCCCAATGTAAACTATGGACTTTGGGTGATAATGATGTGTCAGTGTAGGTTCGTCAGTTGCAACAAGTGTACCATCTGGTGAGGGATGTTGATAATGAGGGAGGCTGTGTGTTGGGAGCCGGGGACAGAGGAGACATGGGAAATCCCTATGCCTTCCACTCATTTATGCTGTGAACTTAAAACTGCTTCTACAAGAATGAAGTCTTTTTTTAAAAAAAATCAACACTGAATAAGTGCTTCCAACTCATTCATTCATCAGGCACCACTGAGCCCCCAGGGCCTGAGCCAGCTGAGTGCTGGGAGGTCAGGGTGTCTGCCAGGTGGCTGGCCTCTGCTGTGTGACACTGGGCAATGAACTTAGCCTTCCTGTGTCTCAGTGATTTCCTCCACGTCGAACGTCAGCTTGAGGCGCCTGGGTCTCAAGTCCTGTCTGTGGCCATTCCAAGTGGGGCTGGGGACCCAGGATCCCGGACCTATGGGCCCTGCTGAGGTGGAGAGAGATTTTGCACAATGGTGGGAAGGCAGCGGGGTTTTCTGGCATTAGAACAATATCCTGTGCAAAAGGGGGGAGAAAAAGGTCTCCTGAGTCACTGAAGGAAATTACTCTGGTCAGTGGAGAGGGAGGAAACTGCGTGCACATGTGTGTACATGCATGTGCTTAGGTGTGATTACATATGTGAGGGTGGGGGGGTGGCCGTGACAGCGGAGTGTGTACATGTGAATGCTTGTGGGCAAATGTGAATTGTGTATGTATGAACTTGCATGAGGACTTGGTGTCTGTATGAGGATGTAGACCTGTGACTCTAAGTGTGTGTATTGCTGTGAGTTGTGGGTGTGTGTGGTGGAGATATATATAATGTGTGACTATGTACGCATGTGCACATTTGTGTGAGTGAGCGTGGTGTGTTACGAGCTGGGTGTTGGTGGGCAAGTTACTTAACCTTTCTGTGCCAAAGTTCTCCTATGTCTAAAATGAAGATACGTGGTGAATTCTTTACCACCCCTGCCATTGACAGGTGGAGTCCATGCCATTTCCCCAGGACCTGTGGTTTGTTCTGACCTGCAGTTCTACATCTGCACACGTGGAACACTCCCCTTGGAATCCAGCGGCTGAGGCCTGAGAAGCAAGAGCTAAATGGTGAGGCCACATGGAGGGAAACTGGGGCATGCGGGTCCAGGGCCAGCTGAGCTCACAGCCCATGAGAGCGAGTCCTACTGGACAGGCTTGTGGTCCCAGTTGTCATCACAAGGAGCAGAACTGAAACCGAGCAGGATGCTGCAGGGCCCTCCCTAGAACAAGCCCCTTCAGTTCCCCACTTCTTGTTTGTAGAAAAAGCTTTAGTCTCCTAGGCCTTCCCCTGGGTTCCAGAGAGCAAGCTCGAGCAGTTAATGATCAGAGAAGTGAAAACAATAGGGTCACAGGACTTCTAGTTCCTCCTGAAGGGACACAGATAACAATCTGATGCATATCTTTGAGTTGTTCTGCAGAAACTAAGACACCCCCCCAATCCACCCCTGTGGAGGATGGTGACTACATGCTGACCACAAGCCTGTAGACTCCGTACTGGTTGGAACCAGAAGGAGGATGATTGAGATTCCTGAAACATCACCCTGTGACCTCACGACCAGCCAACCAGAAGAAGGTCCATGAGCCGGTCACGCATCCTGCAACTCCTAATGTTGCCTTTCAAAACCCTCACCTGACAGCCGTTGGCGAAGGTCTTTTGAGCCCAGCTGCCTGTTCTCCTTGTTTGGTGCCCTGCAATAAATGCTGCACTTTCCTTCACCACAACCCCATGTCTCTCAACTGGATTTGCTGTGCAGCAGGCGAGCGGACCCAAATTCAGCTCGTAACAGAACGACCAGCAGAGCTCAATTAACACACAGACTCATGAGAGATAATAATGGTGGTGGTGATTTTTAAGCCACTAAATTTTAGGGTGGTTAGTTATGCAGCAATAGATAACTGAAACTTCACAGAGAGTTTTCAGGCACTTAGAACATGGGGTCAGCCAACTTCAACTGTGAAGGGCCAGGTAGTAAATATTTTAGGTCTGGGAGCCATAGGGTCACTGTCGAAATGACTCAGTGCTGCTGTTGTGGTCCAAAAGCAGCCACAGACAATGCATCAGTGAGGATGGCTGTGTTCCAATAAAACTTTATTCACACGAACAGGCTGCATTTAGCCCAAGCGCTGGTGTTTCCCCAGACCTAGAAAACTGCCTGAAATACTGTAAGTGCTATGAAAGTGTTAGCTACGAGTGCATGTGTGTGAGTTCAAGAGTGTGTACGTCTGTGCACGCATATGTGCACACACGTGTCCGCAGGTGAAGCACGTATCTGGTTGAGTCGAAATGCGTGTGGAATCTGTTTAATCCTTCTGTGAAAACAAAGCAGCAAGCTCATACCGGCCAACGTTTCAACGCAGCTACCCCGGGCCTTCCTGCTTCTGTTCTGAGGAGAAAGGGAAGCATCCATTGGAGAAAATCGGGAGAAGAAAGAGCTGGTGTGTCCTGTCATTTTCATCTGGGTTGAGTGTGGAGGGAAGCCATCCTCGGTGGCTGGGCTACTGGAGACGCAGCCCCCGCCTTCCTGTCTGCTGAAGGATGAAGTCAGCCCTCTGGGGGGAGGGGGAGGGGATGCCATAAAAATGAAAAAGGAACCCTAGAGCTTTTAAGGAGGGGCTTGGAGGAGGGTGGAGAGGAAGATATCCCCCGCCTCCCTGTGGTGGGTAGCTTTTCCAGGCAACTTGTAAACATCTGCCTGCTGGTTTCATTTTGATCTCCCGCTGTGGGACTCCTGAGGGGCTACTTCCTGCATGACTAACCTCCTTGGCTCTGTTTGCAAGGATCAGAAATGCATCAAGCCTTTGCTTTGGAGCCAGTAGATGTGGGTTCAAATCCCTGTCTACACTTACTTACTAAGTGGCATTGGGGCATTCAGCCTCATCTTGCCCAGCCTCAGTTTCCTTTATTGTGAAATGAAAGTGATATTAACACCATCTCCTCGGACTGTTACAATGATCAAATGAGGATACTGTGTGTCAAGCCTTTTGGCAAGGAGCTTCGCACACAGTAAGTGCCCTGCCAGGTGACACTGAGACAGAACCCACGGTGGGTTCGTGTACTGGGTTCCAAAATCTCCAAGACGCCTTCCCTAATTCCCTGGGGCTGCCCTGAATTCCTTCTGAATTTCTGATTTAGCAGAATCCTGTTTCTTCCTTTCAAAGCTTTCACCTCTCTTAGTTATTCAGCGCTCATTGGCGTGCTTGTTTGATATGCATCTGACTCCTCCAACAGACTGAAAGCTGCAGCCAAATGAGCTGGTGTTTTTTGCCAACACCTGTCCCCAGGACCAGCACAGGCCTTGGCACACAGTAGGTACTCTGATTATTTACTGAGTGAGTGAATGGAGATGAAGCACTTCACAATTTGGAATTTTCTGGGGCCCTAGGGAAGAAAATTTTCTCCATATTTTTAATCAACACATGAATCTGAGGGGCTTCCAATGGGGTCTTGCAAAATGGGGTTCGGATAGGAGCCCTCTTCAGCATCATCGTAGATTAGTTAGGACAGGCCGGGCTATGCTGCTGAAACAAAGAAACCCGATGTTTCATTTCTCAATTCATTTCAGAGGCCCTAACATCACAAAGGTTGATTTCTCACTGATGCAAAGGCCAGTATGAATCAGGAGAGTGACATGGACCTCCGTCCTCTTAGAAATGCCCTAGTTCCATCTTGTGCTGCTGCTATCTTCACACATATCTTTTATTGCCTCTGCAGGATCATGACCAGTCGCTTCTGCTCCCTACCCGCTGGTCAGAACCAGCCACTCGGCCCTGTGTAACTGCAGGGGCGCTGAGAGACGTTGGGTTCCTCAAGGATATTCAGCAAGCAGCAGAAGCATCTCTGCCACGTGTAGGAAGGGCTCAGACTTCTCAGTCGGTGTACTGGGTCTGGGTTTAGTGAGAGGATGCCGAAATGCATTTTGAAAACATGGAAGTGGAGATCCCTGCCAATTAGACTGCTTTTGAAAATCAGTTATTTATCAGAAAAAAATAATTAATCATTACAAACCCTATACTTAACACATGGAGCAGTATTTCCAGTGCAGTTCCTTGCCGTACAAGACCCTGAGGCCTCATCTCCAAATGCCTCAAGCGTTTTTCTCCATGGAAAACGTTTTAATGGTTTCATTTTGATAAGAATCAACAGCCACTCATCAGAGGCTTAGCTCTTAATTCGAGGAGACCAATGATTAAATAAACCATAAAGATAATAATCTTTTAATGAGATAAGGTCTTTAAAGGCTTTTAGTTTGAGTCTGGTACACAGTGGGACTTCTAGTGCGTTCTCTCCTGGCTTCATTGGAAAGAGACTTGATGGACTGTAATTATTTTTAAGTGCTGGCTCAAAGTCACCGCATCTAAGATGGGGGGGGGGGGGAAATTGAGACAAACTGTGGGCAAAACCATTGAATATTCATGAAAAGAGACAGTATTTTGTGAATATAGTATAGGAGGTATGTTCTCTCCAGGCTAAAAGATGAAAAAAATGAGGAAACCTTCGCTCTGAATACAGAGGCTTTTCTTTGCTGATAAGTTTCAGGGTGACTCTGATGACTTTTGTTTTACTAAAAAAAATTTTTTTAATTGTTTTCACATCCCTGGGGTTGTAGGAAAGGGGAACCACTAGCAGGATTACATCCTGTGTCCGCATAGCAATGTTTCACCTTGGATTCTGTCCTGGGATTTTATTCTCACACCATCACTGCCACCACTTCAGCTGCCTGTCTCTGACACAAAGCAAACCTCACACATACCAGCTGGTGGTTCCACAGCATCTACTGAAAGGCAGAAGGCCATCTGATCTAAGTCTGTGGTTCACAACCCTGGCTGCATGCTAGAATTGTCCATGGAACTGTAAACAGTACTCACGCCAGAGAGGGCCAAGTTCAAAAGTGATTGCCATTCCCTCCTCAGGTGGATCGCCAGCGTCTTGGAGATCAGTTCAGACTTCCACTGTGGTTCACAATTTTGCCATCAAAGTGTGGCCCCTGGATCAGCGGCATTGCCTGCATCTGTTAGAAAGGCAGAACCTTGGGTGACACCCCGACCTGAGGAATCAGAACTTGCATTCAAATGAGACGCCCAGGTGGTCTGCAAACTCCAGCTTGAGAAGCTCTGGCTTCCAGAACCCCTGTGCCCTGGTGCCTTCCTTCCTCTCCCACCTCATCCTCTGCCACTGAAGCCTCCTCCCTCCTGCCCACCCCCACTTTCCAGCCAAACCGACTGCTCCTTCCACCTGTGTTTGTGCTTTCCTCTCCAGCCCAACTCCCTTCACTTAGCGAATTCTTACCTCTCTCTGGATCTCAACTGAGACGTCACTTCTTGCGAGCAGCCCTCCCTGATGCCCCTGAACTGCATGAGGTGTCCCTCTTCTGTGCTTCCTCACCTTTCCCCCACCTAGCACCCACCACATTGTTCAGAAATGACTTTTTTTTTTTAATTGCTCTTTCTGGTTTTTTTGGGGGGAGTATTTAGGTTTATTTTTATTTTAGTTATTTATTTTTAATGAAGGTACTGGGGATAGAACCCAGGACCTCATGCACGCTAAGCACATGCTTTACCCCTGAGCTATATATCCTCTGCCTAGAAATGACTTCTTTAATTGCCTGCCTCTCACACCAGTTTGCCAGCTCGTAAGAGAGACCATATCTGTCTCGGTCACCTCTGTGTGCCCTCAATGCCTGGGGACAGAAGATACTCAAGAATTGTTGAAAATTAAACGCAATGTGCCCCACCACGCCTTTCCCCCGGGGCAAATGTTTAATCAGCCAGTAGCTGCAGGTTTCCCTACACATCTGCCTGGCTCCAAGGTTTTGAAGAATCCTACATGGCCTCCAAGATTCTATCTCTCACTAAGCCTGGTGGTTTTTCATATTAGCAAATGTTTACCATTTGGAGAGGGCCCCGGGGGCCTAAGAGATTTCTGGGCAAAATTCTTGAGCTATAAATTAGCCACAGGCCAAGACTTGAGTTGTATTTGGGGTAGTGTGTGAGAGTAGGGGGTGGAGGGGGGAGGCTGAGGAGGGGCAGGGCCAGAAGGTTCTTGGGTAGAAAAAGACTTGAAGGCAGGACCCTATGCTGCCTACAGAACTAGGAACTGGCATAATGAACTCTCACCTCTGTACGGCGCCAATTCTGTACAACGATCCCAGCCTTGCTGTGTCGAACAAGACTCCCATACACCCCGACCCTGAAAGTTGTGGAAGGAACCACAAGCCAGTGCAGCCCCAGGCCCGCCCTCCAGGAAGATGAGAGCCCCCCCCCCCAAACCTGATGTTCAGTCCAGAGGTTTTGACAAGTTCCTTTATTAATAAAGCAAAGTATGAAAGAACAAGGTCCCCAAATGACCCATATGATTAAAAGTGCAAATTTACTCCAACCTGAAATAGAAAACAAATGGCTGGCCTTGACTGTTTGGGCCATGGAAATGTGGTGTGATTAAAAAGCCTTTTTAATCACACAACTGTAGCAGCTGAATCATGTTTACCTCTTTGGTCTCTGTTATTGGAATAAAACATAGACTATGACTGCAGCCGATAGGACTGTATCATAGTACACAGTTTGGGGTTGGAATACACACTAAAAATAACAATAAACTAAGAGGAATGTTTTAAAGTCAAGTGACTGAATCAAGGCACTTTTTTTTTTTAAAGAAAAAGGTGCTAAAAATATTCCTGAATGTCTGATAATTCAGTACTTCAAAAACCAGGTTATACATAATTTAGCTGCATATTTTTGCCTATTCTGTCTGCATAGATATCTCATATATCTTCATCCTCTCTCAATTTATACTTGCTTTATCCCCAGCAAATCATGTGCTACATAGGTTACAAAAAAAAAAACCACAACAACAACAACAAAAACAGTAGTGTCTAAGAAACACACATGCAATTTTAAAAAAAAATTAACAAATGCCACAATGATAACACTGAAGTTTCTTCCTTCTCGAGGGCTACTGGAAACGTTCATTTTTCCCACCGCTGGGGAGGGAGGTCATAACCTTCCTGCACGTGGACAGGAGAAGTTAAGTCTTCATCAAGGTCAAAAGCCACATTTTACAGAAAAAGTGACTTACTCCACGAGGTTAAAAGAGACACTCTGGAAGGTTATTAGGTTAATTCCTTCAGAATGCTGGGATGTCAATTTTGGTGGGAGCCACGGAGTCAGAAAGGGATAGAAACATCTGGTCAGAACAGTACTCTTGGCAGCGGGGATGGGAACAAAGCCTAAAAAGCTGGGTCCGGAGACCAGCACTGATGTTCTGGTGTTACGACCACCAACCACCATTGCTAAGACACGGGCTAGGCAACGACTAAAAAAAAATACTAACTAATTTAAAACTAAGAATGAAACACAAATAGAGAAGAAACAAGTTATTCTGCAATCCTTCCTGATTACTCATCTGCAAACTCTGACAGAGCCAAGGAATTTAGCCCCAGCTCACCAGGAAGGAAATGCCAAGGACTGGCCCCCGGTGGTTTGATGTAGGATCTGACTCCTCGGCTCCAGGATGGAGAATCTTCCTGGGGACCAAAAGCTCAGTGTCATCTGTGGCCATGTTAATTTTGGGGGTTTGTTTCTACAATAAAGGTTAGCTCTGAGACATAAAGAAGACCTGAAGTATGACACCCCCCACCATGTATAACAACGTCATACCCATAACAAATATGACCTTTATACATACTTGAGGGCTCACTGTGTAAGGCAGGAGTCGCAAACTGGTGGCCCCCAGGCTCAACCAAATGTCATACTTGGCCCACATGGTGTTTTGGACATTTTTTAAAATTATGTTGTTTAAAAATCAGAAAGTTTCATTTTTTAAAAAAATGCTGATTTTTAAAATTTCCAGCCCCACTCGACCCCTTTTCCTCCCACATGGAGCTGAGCAACGGCTGCCCCTAAGACGGGCACGTTCCTCCCCCACCCCAACCCGCCCCTTCCCTATTTACCTCCCGACCTCACCCTGCAGGCTGCTGAGTTTGCGACTCCTGGTTTGAAAGAGCACATATCTAAAAACGTGTTTCCTAACCCAAACCTCTCTCGCACCCTCGTACAATCTCCACCCCATCTCTCCACCTGTCCATCTCTTCCTTCCACGTCCATCTTAAGTCCTTCCTGAAATCTTCAGACTTCTCTTGGTTTGCTCACCTTCTCCCTTCTTTCTGCTTCAGTTTCATTTTGCAAAAAAACATCTCCTTCTCTCAGCCCACGAGCATTCCAGGATGGCTCCCAAAGGCTGGTCCGTGGGAGTTCCTGAAGGGTTGTCTCAAGGCAAAATGGCTGAGTCATCTTCCCAAAACATTTTCTTCGGGCACTGGCTGGACAATTAATCTTCTTTTTTAAAAATCATGAACAGTTTTGAGCTTTCTTGTATGAATATTGTATGAGAATATTTGCATATATGAATCTCCAGTACCAAGTATACACTGAAAATGTGTACATTTCAGATCAAGGAGATGATGGAGCCCTAATAAAATACATAATTGAGCTTAATTTAAGTGCCTTGGGCAGCCATCATAGCTGGCTACAAAGCCGTATTATTTCATTTGTACACAGTACATGTTTTGGATTACTAAACATTGATCAAAATTGATCGAAATCTCTAAGTTTTTGGTTACCATGTTCAGCATGGCATTTAAATAAAATATTAATATTTTAAAAATTCACAAACACAATGCCCCATTAATTAAAAAAATAAAATTTAAAAATCTTGAGGATGGATGAGGCTTTGGGTAACTAACCCTATAAAAAACCAAATGAACAAAGAAACTACAAGAACAGTATGTTACCAGATTCAAACTTCAAAATGCTATTCAAATAAAAAAAAAAAGAAAGAAAACTATCAACTCAGCTAGAGATACTCGGAAAATTCGGCTTTTAAAGTTTTATAATCCCTCCAGTAGCCTCGCTTTCCCTCACTCCCACTACAGAGGAAATTATAGCTGAGTATGGAAATATTATAAATATATATTTATATAAAGATCTACTTACTCTTGGCATTTATTTTAAAAAGTAATTTAAAAAAACACTGTGCAGTTTATATCTTTGCAGGAAGTTGGTAGACTGACCCCTTTGCTAAATGCAGTACCTTATGACCTAACACTGACCTCAAAAGCTAAGAATGACTTTGTGGTGTCAAGGGGAAATGTCCCCAAAACAACCTCAAAGGGACAGCACAACGTTTGCAACTGTTTCTCTTACAGTCCAAGGATGCGAAAGACATAATGAAATCTCTGCAGCTCTGCTGAGAAGAATTCGCTATAAATCGTTTATTCACAACAGTTTCCCCCACAGTGGCCAAGTGGGTCCCCTAAAGAAAGTTTAAAGAGTTCCCTCAAAGTAGCTCAGAAACTAAACAATGGCCCTATTCAGTGGCTACTTCTGTCTTCCAAGTTTTACCTTTAAGAGTCTCTGTTTAAAAAAAAAAAAAAAGAGACCCAAATTATAAAAGAAAAGTCCCAAAGTACATCACTGGGGCTGGCTGTATTTTCTATTTGGCAGACAATGACCATCCTAAACTTTGAGTTTCAAGTCGACTGACGCAGTTGAGGGCTGTTAGAAATTTGGGCGGGCAAGGAGGGATTTCAGAACTGGCTAGCTGCAAAATCCACCCGGCCTGGTGGTATTTACGCCCAAAGAGAAGAAAGAGCAGACATCTGACAAGGGCTGTCTCCCTCCATCTCTCCTCTGCTGTCCTTCTTCTCTGTTGACCAACTGGGAAATAACTGATCTTCAAGCACAATGCCCAAGATACTGAACTCTAAGTCGAAATACCTTGCAAGACTTGTGCTGAACCAACCACTCCTTGAAGGTGGCCTTAGGGCCACTTAAAAACCCACTTGGGCAATGGGAGCAAAACTTCCCAACCACAAAGGATCACTGAGCATTGGCTGGGAGCTCTAACTGCAGCCGGGCACTTCCTTGCCTCATTAAACTTGGAAAGAAATCCCCATGCAAAGGAGTTTGCTGAGAAGACTTAAAAAAATAAAGAAGTTTCTGTCTCCAGCCAGCAGCAAGCCCTGCCAACACACCTTGCTAGGTAAAGAGTGAAATACATCCTTCTTGAGACCCAACATGTTTTATGCCCTCACCAGTGTTGTCTGAAACATGTAGCTTGTTGCCACTCTGCACTGTGCCTGGCTTATAGCAGGCACTCAGTGAATGGGCACGGACTGGTACCCATCCCTGTGTGCCTGGAGGGATGTTCAGCAGGCCTGCTCGTCAAGCCTGCACTCTTCTTAATAGTTAATGTAACTGGCCTCCCTTTCAGATGCAACACTTGGCACAAGCGATTACCACAAAACGAAAGAACTGATTGAAAGAAACTGCTATTTGCTCTGAAAGTTTCTCTAAGCAACTCCTGACTGCCTCTCAACAGCGGTGTCTCAGTTCTTCATAATGCTGTCAAACACTTGTGATCATATCATTTAAAAACTATATATGAATATTAATGTGAATAGTGGAAACTACGTTCCTCAGAACCTTAGCCCCTAGAATAGACCTTCAATTCCAGTTGTCAATAAAGATTCAGTTTTGTTTTGTTTTTTTTTTTAAGGACAATCAGGAACCCAGGACCTACCAAGTAGTTGTGTCAGAAAACCACTTGCTTCTTTAAATTTGGGGGCCAGAGAGATCTGTGTCTGAACTTCCCTTGCAGTTAGTTCTGGCTTCCCTTACTGGACTTCCCTAAAGCTGGATCCCTCTGCAGAATCATTCCACACAAACCAACATTTGGATCGACTCTTAGCTGCTGACGTTGGACGTCTGGCCCAGGAAGATGCCATAACTATACTGGATTGTCGAGCCAGGAGTGATGTTTAAACATCACTGAAGCCACCAAATGTCACCCTCTGAGCTTTCCAATACCTTTTGCAGCTCATTTCCTTGCTTTGAACTGGCTTCATTGACACCCCCCACCCCCCACCCGGTGGGTGAGGGAGGTTTCAGGAGCTCTAGGCCCGGTGAGGGCGATGTCAGGGTTTATGGTTCATCTTCAGGGAACCCCTGGGTGCGCTGGCTCCGGGGTGGGGGACACCTGGCAAGGTAGCGGGGACCCCCATAGGCCCGGAGAAGCTGGGGCAGTCTTCGCCACGTGGACAGCAAGCGCGCCGCCGCGAGCTCCCGGGCGTGCCTGTCGAAAGCAGCCAGGAGGTCAACTGGGCCAGCTTCACGCAGGACCTTGGGCAGCGGGCCCACCTCAGCGGCTGCCCCGCCAGGGCCCAGGACGCAGTGGAAGAGTGTTCGGCGTTGAAGCAGGCAGCCCCTAAGGAACTGCACGAGCTCTTCCAAGCGCTCGCCCAGGTGTGCCTCCTCCCAGCCTTGTGCAGGAGCCCCCTCGCGCAGCAGCACCGCCAGCAGCACCGTCTTGAGCACGTATGAAGACAGGATGCGTCCCCACTGGGTGGCGGCCGTCGGGTCCAGCCCTCGGGCACCCAGGTCTCGAAGAGCTTTAAGCAACTGCAGACACTTGAGGTAGCAGGCACCTGGAGGGGCCCTTTCCTGCAGCCAGCTTAGCAGCTTCTGCTCCTGGCGCGCGGTGTTCACGCCCCATAGCGCATCCCCGCGCAGACCTCCTGGGAGCTCCGACAGGGGCCCGACGGGCGAGGGTGGCAGTGGTGGTGCCACCAGGAAGACGCTGTCGCCCAAATGGACAGCAGGGATGAGACGCACGGCCATGGAAAGGCGGCAGCAGCCGTAATCGGTGCGGCAGGGCAGGATGTGCAGGGTGGGAGGCTGCTCCAGGCCACCCGGGGTTAGGCTGACCCGACAACGCCCCTCCAGGCTGTAGCGCACGGTGGCCAGGGAGCGCTGCAGGTGCGACTGGAACCAGCGCAGCACCAGTGTGGCCGAGAGATGGCGCCGCCCACGCACATCCACGCAGAAGCCGTCGGCGAAGGTTTTGCAGTCCCGGAGCCACTGGCCTCCGGAGGCCCCCGGCGGTGCCTTGAGTGCGCACACAAAGCAGCCGTGGAAGGCTGGGGCCAGCTCGGGCTCTGCGCCCAGGCTCCGGGGCTCCAGCGCCACCAGGGGCGGGAGGCGCAGCGGCACAAGCACGTCGAAGCCGTCGGGCCGGCGGATTTTATGCTGCTCGTAGGCGCTGCCCACCTGGATAAAGTCTCCGCGGAAGGCCAAGGCCAGCGCCCCTCCGGGGATGGGACCTGGGGACCCCCGAGTGCGGCCAGCCCGCACCAGCTCGCCCACGATCCGGCTCACGTGCGCCTTGCTGTGGCCCAGCACGTGCGGCGACAGGCGCACCTCATGCTCGTAGTAACTCTCCAGCAGGATGTCGAGGCTGGGCTCTCGGAAGTGTCTAGGAGAGAAGGCGGAGTGGCCCCCCAGGCGGGGGGTCCCGGGCAGGAAGCGCTGTCGAACAGTTTGGCGACAGCGCAGGAGGATGTAGCCGAGAAGGAGCAGGACTGCCACCTTGAGCAGCGGGAAGCCGCCATCCGCGCCGTCGGGAGGTTCGACCCGGGCGCCCCCGCTTCCCCGCAGGACATGGTAGAGGCACACGAGGGCGGTGCAGAGGCCGGTCACCAGGGGCCAGAAGACTCGCAGATTGAGGGTGTAGTGCACAGACATTCCGGGCGCCCGGGACAGCGGCGGCCGAGCAGCCCAGGGCGCGAGCCCCGGCTGCGCCCCCGACACAGCATGCGCGCAGCGCCCGGGCAGCCCCGCTGTCCCGGTCTCCTTCGCCTCCGGGGCGGCTCCCCCGTCGCAGGGCCGGGGGAAGCCGCCCTCCAGCTCGGCCTCCTTTCCCAGCTCAAGTGTTCCTTCCAGCTGCGGCCCGCCCTGCACGCCCCGGCTCCCGGCCGCGCCCTGCGCGCTGCGTCCGGCGTCCGGCCTCCGGCCCTCCCCGCCCGGCGCCCCGGCGCGCTGCTGGCGGCCGCCTCCGGTCCGGCCCGCTCGCCTGCTACCCCGGGCCGCCCTCCTGATGCAGTGGGCCCCCGGGGTACCCCGCCGCTCCCCTCCGCGCTTGTTCCCGTTACTCGGTCCGGGGAGTTTCCTCTTCCGAGGGGAGGCGAGGCCGCGCCAGCTAGCGGGGAGGAAATGCCGAAGTCTGGAGCCGAGCGCCGAGCCGGCGGGCGGGGTCGGCCCTCTCCCGGGCCTCCGCCTTAAAGCGACGCGGGGCGACGGGAGGGACTTCAGGACGCGCTTGCGACTGGCCTCCCGCGGGCCACCCCCACCGTCCCTCCCCAAGGGCAGAACTAGGAAGGCCCTGATTGCGGGGCGGTGGCCTTGTCCCGGGAGCTTCTGGAGTTGTGTTCACACAAAGTTACACAAGGAAGTTGAAAGGAGGGTAAAAGAGCGCACAAAGAGACTGTACCTCCCCCGCAACGCGCCCCCCATCCCCGCAAGTCGTGGTAGTGTGGCAAGTCCTGGAAAAGAAGCGGCCCCCGCCACTGTGCCGCTGTCCTTTATCAAACCAGCACTCTCTGAGCACCTACTATGTGCCAGGCAGGAGACGAGGTGCTGGGGAGATAGCAGTTGACAAAATACACCGGGTTTCTGCCCTTCGTAAAGCTTACAGCCCTTTTAAAGAAGGAAACCGAAAGAGAAGGGATCTTATAGCAGACAGTGCTCTGAAAGAAACAAAACTGTGTGCAGAAGGGAGAAGATGGAGGCTGGAGGCTCTCTGTGGGGTGACTGTTGGCTTGCAACGAATAAGGAGGAGCCAGCCTTGGAGTAACAATAACAGCCTTTACAAAGACCTACTGTGTGCTATTCATGCATACTCCTCGGTTCCTCCTATGAAAGGGACGCTATTATTTTCCCCATTTTTCAGATGAGGAAACAGGCACAGGCAGGTTCAGTCCTTGCCTAAGGTCACACAGCTTTTAGCAGAGCTGGGCCTTGAACACAGGCACCTGCTCCAGAGAAGGAGGGGGTGGGGACTGGGAAGTTCCTTCCTCAACTGCTGGGAATTTGTGTCCTTTGGACCTACACTGGGACCTCAATCCAGGAAGCTTTTTTTTTTTTTTTCGTAATAGGGAGCAACTCCCTGAAATTATGGGCATTTATTTAATTATCTGGATTTAAATAATTAGCTTTAGTTATTTACGTTCATTACACCTTCCGTGCTCCCACCACCAATTAACGAGAGCAAGGGAAAATGCGTTAAAAATATCAGAACCCAAATGCCATCTAGGAATCAGGACTCAGAGAATGGCCCCTGGCTTAAGCACCAAGATTACTCCTAGGAAAGCCTCTTAGAGCTAAGCAGACATGCATTCAAATCCCCATCTCCGCTACTATTAACTATGAACTCAGAGTCTGTTAGTCAGGATTCTTTGGGTTACAAGTGACAGAAACACAGCTTAAAAAGCACTTACTGTGTCATGTTAACTGAGACATCTCTGGGGGTCCTACTTCAGTGTGGCTGGACCTAGGTACGCTCAATCCACTTCTTAGCTTTCTTCTAAGTGGTCTGCACTCTCTGCCAGGCTCTCTCCGTAGGCCCCTGCCTGCTCTAGCCTCATGTTATCCTCATTGTAGAGGAAAAGAGGGCTTTGCTTGCCTCAAAGTTGCAGCAAATGTCGTGCCAAGGGGTAACCTTGGGTCATGCTTAAAGTGACTAAGTAAAAAGAATGCACTGATTAGCCTGGCCTGTGTGTGCTATGGACTGAAGTGTGTCCCCTCAAAATTCTTATGTTGAAGCCCTAACCCCTCAGTGTGACTGTATTTGGATACGGGGCTTTTAGCAAATAACCAAAGTTGAATGAGGTCATAAGGGTGAGGCCCTACTCCAACAGGACTGATGTCCTTGTAAGAAAAGGGAGAGAGAGAGAGAAAGAGAGATCTCCACGTGCACCAAGGAAGCGCCTGTGAGGACAAATTGAGGAGACAACCTTCTAAAGGTCAGGAAGAGAGTCCTCAGCAGAAACTGGACCCTCCTGGACCTTGATCTTGGACTTTCCAGTCTCCAGAACTGTGAGAAAATAAATTTCTGTTCTTAAAGCCTGCTCAGTCTGTGGTATTTGTTATTTGCAGCCCCAGCTGACTTGTAGAGTTGGGTACCCAACCCTGGAACTAGGAGGTGGGGTGAGTCCTGCCCTAACCATGGGGACTGTGGGAGGGGTGTCCCCCAAGAAAAGTCAAGGTGCTGTGCTGGAAGGAGGAGGATGGGGTTTTTAGCTTTTGAAAACAGTAATTGGCCACCACATTGGGGTATGTCTCTTAACCTCGCTTTACTTCAATCTCCCATCTGTAAAATGGGAGTAATACTAACAAGGTGACTTATTTTTTCCCCTGGTATGTATGATAGCACGCTATCTTCAACCACGTGAAGACAGGCAATGCTCTACATCAGGGGTCAGCAAATGTTTTTTGGTAAAGGGCCAGGGAGTAAAGGCTTGTGGGCCGCAACCACTCGAGTCTGCTGCTGTGGCCTGAAGGCAGCTGTAACAAAGCACATGCTGCAAACTGGGTGGCTTAAAACAATGGAAATTCATTCCATTTATTGGAGGCTCCTTCCTGGCCTCTTCCAGCTTCTCACGGCTCCAGGTGTGCCTGGGCTTGTGGCTGCATCCCTTTTACCCCTGCCTCCCTCTTCTCCTCCGTGTCTGTATCTTCTCCTTTTCTACCTCTTATAAACACACCTGTCATTGGATTTAGGGCCCTCGGGGTTAATACCAGTGATCCCCTCTGGAGATCTTAATTCCATCTGCAAAGTCCCTGTTTTCCAAGTTAAGTTCACAGTCACAAGTTCCATGGACACATCTTTGGGGGGAGCCACCTTCCGTAAATGATATATATTGTATTTCTCTTACTGTTTTTCCTTCCTGTAATCAGTTTCCATAGCTCATTTCCCCCAGGGTTCAAGGTACAGGACCTCAGAACTTTGCACTTGGAAAAATCCACTGTATACGTCAGAGCAACCACAAAATCATGTATTCATTCACTTCTTACCCAGCATCCCATGGGCCAGGCAGCAGGGAAGGTGAAGGGACAGAGGGGGCTGGGTTCTCATAGACTAAAACGCCACCCAGTGGGGGTGGATTCCGAACCCTGCCACTGTTGCATCGACTTCTGATAATTATTTCATTAAAAATCTCCTATAATGTTTAATATTTGACAGAGGCCACTCCTGTTTTTTTTCTAATGGCTCAACAAATATATACACACACCCTTCCCAACATCTGATATCCCAGAGGTGTGTCCCTTGGAGGAAGAATGGTAACACTGGCAAGGGGAAAAAGAAAGAGGCGGTGGCTGATTTCCCACCGGAGGCCCAGGGAAGGCTCTCGACAAGGGACGTCTGACCAAGCTTTGAAGGATGGGAAAGGACAGCGGGTTTGATAGCATGTATTTTCCCCACAGACATTCTTGCTGCATAACTAACTGCCTTTAAGGCAATGTTGCTGTCAAAAGATAAAATAATGAAACATAAAAGAGGGGCATTAAAAAGGACATAATGAAACATGAGAAATAAATAACAAAACTAAAAAGGCTTTTTGGAAAATACAAAAACATTTGAATACATGCAAAATATATATCGTTTCATGGCAATACTGCACAAGTAATTGATTTTATTTTGCAGGGTTGTACCCAGGTACTTATCTTCCAAGTCTTTCATTCATAGTATTTTGCAGATTTTTTTTTTTTTTTTTTTTTTGCTTATAATTTGTCTCTGGGTTCAGCATTGCACTTTTCCTTTTTCACTAAATTTCTTCTTTAAGAGAGGCATCAACTTCCAAATACTAAGATGCATACTTGTACCTGAACTTTGTGTCGCTGTTGGGAAAGCTGTATTTTGGGGGCAGACTGTCACATGTCTGCTGATAGACGTTCCAAAGTTCTATGGGAAATGTAGGTTCAACTCTGTGACTTCAAATCACTGAAGGATTTATAAACTGATATGTTATCATTTTCTAGTACAGTATGCAATCTGGCTTATGCTCTCTTATTTCACACTTTCAGTGAGTTTTATCACTGTATTTTCTATCAAGTCTATATATATGTAGTTGTTATCATCCACAATTTTAAGACCACCATGCCTACCCATCACTTATAGATCATCAAGAGAGACCGTTGGGAGAAACTGTGTGTGCCTCTGGTTGCAGCCCTGCCCTTGTGGTGTCTCCCGAAATGCTCAGAACCAGCCCAGTGAGGTTGAGGCTCTTATCCATGCCGTTTCACATATGGGCAAAGTGAGGCAGAGAGAGGGCAAGTAATATATTCAAAGTCACACAGCTGGCAAGGCCGACTCCAGAGCTGGGCTCTTAACCCCTCTGCTTCACTCCCTTTCACACTGTAAAGGGTTTTCTAGCCACACCTCATTTTATGGTACGTTGCTTTATTGTCCTTCATCTGTACTGTGTTTTCTACAGGTTGAAAGATTTGTGACCACCCTGCAAGCAAATCTGTTGGTGCCATATTTTTTTCAACAGCGTTTGCTTACTTCATGTCTCTGGGTCACGTTTTGGTAATTCTCACAATATTTTGTATTTATTCATTATTATTATATTTGTTATGGTGATCTGTGATCCATGGTCTTTGACCTTACTACTTTGACTCACCAAAGGCTCAGATGATGATTAGCATTTCTTAGCAACAAAGTATTTTTCAATTAAGGTGTGAACCTTTTTTTTTTGACATAATGCCATTGCATAGTTAATAGACTACAGCATGGTGTAAACACAACTTTTACATGCACTGGGAAACCAAAAACATTCATGTGACTTACTATTGTGATGCTTGCTTTGCTGCAGGGGTCTGGAACCAAACCTGTAACACCTCCCAGATGTGCCTGTATAGCACAGGGAAGGGAACATTCTGGGAAGGCAGGTTCATTTATGTTTGTCTCTATCTCCCTAACCAGGTGATGAGGTTCTTGGAGTCAAGGGCTTTGCCATAGTCATCTTGGTATCCCCATCACTCAACCTCATGCCTGGTACTTTATAGAGCTTTACGGAAAGAAAGAGGGGAGGGAGGGAGAGAGGAAATGGGGGAGGGAGGGAGGAAGCAAGGAAGAAGGAAGGATACTTCGACCCTGCAGAAATTCAGGGAGACCATTCCAGGTAGTGGACACAAAGTGTGCAAGTGTTAGAGGAGTGTGTAACAATTGGGGGAACGGGATGTCGGACTGCTGTTGTGAAGTCTGGAGTTTGTGAATGGACACTGTGGCTTTTACCGGCCATCCACTCTAGCCTTCTTCCAACAAGCCTTCCACAGGCAGCTCTGTCTTAGGGACACAGGCCGTGGCTCCCTCGGTGACCCAGTTCTGCTGTGTGACTTAGGTATCTTTTCTGGAATTTGAGCTCAGAGTCCTTTCCTGCAGCTTTCCCAGTGATTCTCAAAGCATCTGTGATAAATGATCTGGTGCTGTTTCTTTAAAACTTCCCTGTGAATCAACAAAAAATGTTAAAAAAAAAAAAAAAAAGACACAACATTGTAAAATGATTATAAATCAATAAAAAATGTTAAAAACAAAACAAAACAAAACAAAACTTCCCTGTGGGTTCTCCTGTGCATAACTATTACAGAGCTCATGTCATGCAACTCAGAATGCCCGCACTGGTCTATCCTCTCCTCAGAAAGATGCCCCCATCAGCCACTTTTGTAAACGTCACAGCAATGTCAAATTGATGCAGGTGTGTCTAAACACTTACTCTCAGGACCAGGGCAGCCAGTAGCAAGGGAGCCTGACTTCTGGCTTTGCCAACAGTGCCACCCAGTCCTGGGGGGTGACCAAGAGACCCAAACTTATCTTCTCTCCTGAGGGGTCTGAATGGGACACAGAAGCCGGGAGGAAGCAGGATTCAGAATTAAGCTGAAACCATAAATAAAGAGAAGGATGGAATAGATGGAGGCCTTGAGGAAGCAGAAACCGTTGCAGGTGCGAGGAGGGTGGGAAGAAGCCAGGAAAGCAAAGCAGCTGACCCACAAATGGTGGAGGTCAGAGTTGATCGTCGGGGCACTACTGCTGCTGGTGCCCAGAAGACATTCCAGGCCCCCTTCCTGTTTCATGAGCAGCTGTCCCAGTTCCCTGTGGAGCCTAATAGTAATCCCCACTGGGATCTGAGATCAAATGAGCGTGTCTCTTCCCTGCACCCCAGACTCGGGGGTGGGGAGGGTTTCTAGCCAGGTTCCCTAGAAAACCTGAGTGCAGCTGGTATATGAACATGTTATTGGAGGTGCAAACCCACGGAAGCAAGAGTGAGGGCAGAGGGGATGAAGCAGGGGAGGAAGGGGGACACGTGCAATACGGCGTGTGACAGAGGTGGCCACAGTGTTGCTACAAACACAGCTGGCTCCCCAGTCACCAAGGAGGCAGCACAAAGCCTCTTCATCTCTAAATGGCTGAGGAGAAAAAGGGCGGACAGTCGAACGGATGGCTCCCTCCCATCTCCTGTCCCTCATCTGTCCAAGCACATGCAGGGCACTAACCGGTTGCACCCCCCACCGTGTCCTGGGCCTGATAGAGAAGGCAGGGTCTCTGCGGGTCCAGGCCGGTCTGAGCACATGCGGGCAGGCTCTCCTCAGTTGGCACCATGCAGAGGAAGGCCTTGGTTGGTGGCAGTGACAGAACTGGCTCTTTCTTATAGTGAGAATGGAGCAAGTCATGGCTAGGACTGCACTGGAGACAGGGCTGACTCGATGCAGGGTGGCCCATAAACTGGGCCTGGTAAAAAGGCTCCCTGGGGGAGGCATCTACTAAGCTGATTCTGGAGGATGAATTGATCATTGTCAGAAAAAGGGATGGAGAAAACCAGCTGTGTAGAAGTCCTTCATGTATGAAATCCTGGAGAAATGAAAGAGTATGGTTTTGATTTCAGTAAGTCTGAAGTTTTGGTCTGAGGAGAGAAATGCTGAAAAATGAGACGGAAGAGCTGTTTACATAGTGAACCATGTTATTTGATTAGAATGCTCTTGGTTACTGGTAACAGAAGACCCCAGCTCAGCTGATTTAATTGACAAGGACATGTTACAACTTCACAAACTGGAAATCTGGAGGTGGAGTGACTCCAGGCTTGCTTAATTTAATGATTCAACCAGGCCTTAAGTTCCTTCCATCTTTCTGTTCTATCACCTACAGACTAGCTCTCCTCCTGGTCACAAAATGGCTGCCATGGTTCCAAGCATCACATCCAGACACAGAAGCATCCCTCAGAAGATGAACCTAGCACCGTGCCTGGCATTTTATAGAGCTGGCTGTCTCCTTTGGATCTGTTTTAAGAGTAGGGAGATATTTTGCAGAAATCTCCAAGCAGAACTTTCTACTTGGTTTCATGGCCTAGAATTGCATCTTATTTAGGCCCAAACCTGTCACTGGTAAGAGAAATGGATTGCCCTGTTTGGCTTATATCCATGAGGATTTACTTCTAAGCTAAGGTACAGTCACCTTTGTTAAGAGTTGATACCTGGTCCATTGACAGATGACTGGGTAAAGAAATTATAATGTTTGTACAATGCAATTCTACTCAGCCATAAAAAAGAACAAAACAATGCCATTTGCAGCAACATGGATGGACCTGGAGATTGTCATTCTAGGTGAAGTAAGTCAGAAAGAGAAAGAAAAATACCATATGATTTCACTTATATGTGGCATCTAAAAAAAAGACAAATGAACTTACTTACAAAACAGAAACAGACTCACAGACATAGAAAACAAACTTACGGTTATATTTTGGGAGTTCTAGATTTGCGGATACTAAAATCAGACATTCTGCTTCTGCACATTACATTGGCTGGAAATTAGTCACATGATGTGATGTTGTGACTTATAATAAGAATTATATATTTGGTCTTCATCCCTGTTCCTGGCACAGAGCTCCTAAAACCCTTGGAATTGCCTAATTGATGAGAGCAGTAAAGGTGTTTTGTTTTGTCAGTGAGATGACTTTTGGAAGCACCTGAGTGTAGGGGCTGGTTGCCAGGAGAGCCAAACTCATGATTAGAGAGGGCTGGAACTTTCAATCCCATCCCCCTGACCTCCAGGGAGGGGAGAGGGGCTGGAGATTGAGCTCAATCACCAGTGCCCAATGATCCAACCAATCGTGTCTATGTACTGAAGCCTCCATAAAACCCCAAAGGATGGGGTTTGGAGAGGTCCAACTGGTGAGCACATGGAGGTGCAGAGAGCGTGGTGCACTTGGAGAGGACATGGAAGCTCTGTTCTCCACCCCTCCACGCCCTGCCGTGTGCATCCCTTCCATCTGGCTCTTCCAGGGTTATATCCTTTTATAGTAAACCCATTCTAGTGAGTGACATGTTTCTCTGAGTTCTGTGAGTCACTCGCAAATGAACTGAACCCAAGATGGGAACGGGGGTTGCTGGAATCTCCCATCTGTAGCTGGTGAGTCAGAAGCACAGGCGATAACCTGACTTGCAATTGCATCTGAATGGGGAATAGGGGGTGGGGAACCTGAGTCCTTCACCTGTGGATCTGACACTACCTCCGGGCAGATAGCGTCAGAATTGAGTTGAATTGTAGGACACCCATCTGGTATCATAAAATTGCTTGGGGCTGTGGGAAAAATCCCCTCCACATGTTGAAATTGGTCCCAGGATCATACATCGCTACGTATAACGCAAAGGAGACTGGGAGATGCAGTCGCTACCCTAGATAGCATGTATCCTGCTAAAAATAAGTGCTCTATTACTATGGAAAAGGAAGAGAATAAATATTAGGGGACAGCCATCAGCCATTGTAGGCAACCAACAGTATTTGCTCTCTGGGCTGCTGTGGATCCGCTCTGTCCTAACTGTGATTTATTGTTTGTGTGATTACTAATTCAGTGTTTGTACTTCTAAATATATCGTAAGTTTTTTTGTGAGCAGGCTCCTTATCTGTCCTGTACACACTCAGTAACTAATTGTTAAATGACTGGATGAAAAAAAAAAAGAGGTGGATCTTAACTATTGCCAGAATCCAGCAGAGTAGCCGTAGATTGATGAAGAGCTTCTCACTAGAAAATGTTTTCCCCTCATCTCCCTTTCCGAAGCCACTGTTTACAGAAGAGTCATGAATCATGAAGTCACCATCAGTCAAAGGGAAGCTTCCGTCTGGCAGAGATGAAGGGCCGAGAGAGAGCTAATGAGTCTGTAATGCAATTTGGTGCCAATGAAACGGTGCGATATTCAATTCGAGGCCGTGGGATTTACACCATAAATCCCACACAGTTAGAGAGTAAGAACCCGGTCCCCCACCTGCTCCTGTGCCTCTGGTTTGAGTCATTTTATGGACACAGGCTTCCCACTGACATTGTCGGGTGATGTAATGGGCAGAATTTTGACAGTTATTGTATTTCTGGCTGGAGGGCCAGTGGAGCCAAAGAGACTCAGAACTGAGTGCAACATCAATCACGGAGTTCAGGAGGCACCGTCTGCAGAGCTAATGAGTCGGATCCAGGCCCCTGGCCCCTGTCTCCTGCGATCAGCCTGGTGACGGCGGTCAGCCTGTCCCGAGCGTTTACCACTCGGCAGGCAATGTTCTCATTAGGCACTTTACGTGATGGACCCCATTCGGCTCTCACCACACAGAACAAGCTTATGAGGGAGGGTCTGTTGGATCTGGGCAACAGCAAAATAAGATATGAAGGGAATTTTTCATACAGTTCAGTTTACAGTGGAATCTCATCTCGAAGGGTAGGGATATTTCAAAGTCAGCACACAGCAATAGAAAATTGAATTTAGCTCAAATTACCCTTAATAGATAGGCATAGGGGTTCAGTTCAGATTGCACATGTGTCAAAACTCATCAAGTGGTCTGTTTCAAACTTGTGCATTTCACTGTATCTAAATTTTACCTTAAAAAATCAAAGACATTGGATTCTAGTGAGTGATATACATGCTTAAGCATTTAGAGGTGGTGTGTACTGACTGGCTTCAGCAAGTGCCTTTGAAATGTATCAAAAAATAAGATGGACTGATTGACAGGTGGAGAGAGGGATGGATAAACAGACATAGGAGAAAGCAGTGATGTTTAACGTTAAAGGTTGAATCTAACAGGTGGGTATATGGGTGTTCTCTATACAATTCTTTCAATTTCTCTGTATATTTGAAAAATGTTTTTAATAATGTTGAAAGAGAAAAATATATTTGAAATCCTGTTAGGAAGTTGCTATTTTGGAAACTGACATTCTGTATCTTGTTGGTCATCACAGTCAGACTTTTCTCCAGGACTGAAACGCTGACAGTTTCAGTGCTTGGGCTCCTGATGAAGGAGATGGTTTGAGTTCATGGGCCAAGTTGTGGGAATAATGTGGGTCTTCGGGCACCCAGCCTTAAGTGATGAGCGAGGTTGTCCATGCTATTGAAAGTATTCTCTCTCACACCCCCAAAGCATTTTTGTTTATGCATCTGTAAAATAAAATTCATATTTTATGGCACAGTAAGAAAAATTTAAACATAAAAAACTTTTCTCTGCCTTTTGGCCTCTCTCTCTCCTCTACTGTGTACGGTGGATCTGCTTCACGCACTGACCAAACCTCCCCATCGGCGGAAATACCTGCTCATCTGTAAAGAGGACCATTCTCCCAGCACCAGCGATATAACTCCTTAAAGATAACATTCCTTCTTAATCTTATAAGGGGCCACGGTGACCCCTGACCCACTATGCTATTGCTGCTAGATTGTGAAAACTGTCAATAATACATTATTTAATATACAGCCTTCTGTCTCAAAACCTTATATAACAGCGTTTTGCCCCCTAACCTGCAGAACTGATCTCGGAGCTTTCTGAGAGGCTGTTCCTGGGTTATAATCTTCAGTTTGGCTCAAAGAAAATTTTCCATTTCTTTCTTAAATCGATTGATTAGTTTTTTTCGTCAACAGAGCTGAATACCAACAACTTAAATTTGCATGTAATACGGTTCGAATATAACCATTTTAAGTCTGTCTTTGGAGGGGAGGGTATAGCTCAAGTGGTAGAACACATGCTTAGCATGCGTGAGGTCTTGGGTTCAATCCCCAGTGCCTCCTCTTTAAAAAAAAATAATAAACCTAATTATCTGCCCCCCCACCTAATCAATCAATCAATAATTTAACTCACAACTTAAAAAAAAAGTTTGTCCTCTAAGAGTGAAACAGGAGGGTGGTTCCTGTCTTTAAGTGCTAACTTAGCAAAGTGAAAAGTCGGCCACTGGAAAGTGGGCCGGGCTTTTATCTGCTGCATGCCCATTACCTTCCCAATGCCTGGCACAAGAGTCACTGAATGAATATTTGTTGAGTTCGTTCTATAGGCTCGTGAAAGCTGGAGGACTGGGGAGAAGAAACGCTTGCCCCAAGATACAAGAAGTCCGTCTAAACCCATGGCCCGCGAGGCAGATGCCCCTGCCCTGTGACCGGACACACTTCCTGTGATCATCTGTCTGAGGACAGAGTCCTCCCGGCCCTCCAACCGGCCAGCACGGAACCGCAGCCTGGTCAGTGTCCCCGACCCCCACCGTGTAACTCTCCCCGTACGTTTCACTTGGCATCTCTCTCCCACGAGGAGGAAAAGCATTGTTCTCTGATGCACCTCAAAAGCCTAGAGGACCCTATGTGTTTTGACAGCCAGAAAAGGATCACTGGGGGGTTGCGATCTCTGGTAGACGAGGAAGGAAAGAGACTCAGAATAGAAGCAGCAGAGAGGAGCCCGGAAGCACCATGGGGGAGCGTATTTCCCTGCACCTTGGGTGGACTCGGTGGGAAATCCTGCCACAGACTGACCGAGACACTGAGACCTGGTTTCTCGTGCGTCCACGAAGCCATGACTATCCGCATCTCTGAAACCCTGCTGCACGTCAAGCACCGCACGTTCCCCAGGCTTTCTCGCTGACGCTCATGGTCAACTTTGAAGGTGGAAATTAATATCATCTCCCACTTTACAGATGAGGAAACTGAAATTCAGAGGGATTGCAAAAGGTGTCCCAGGTCGGCTGGCCAAGAGCAGACAGAACCGGCTCCCACTCCACTGCCCTTGTCACTCCACCACGATGACACTTGGATTGAACATCGAAGAGGCAGTGCTGTCCTGGGGGCTGTGCCTCCAGTGAGAACTAGAGTCAAGGCCACAAGCACAGGCTCCCAGAGATCCCAGATGGGGTCAGGACACTGCGGGTGTCAGCTGCCTTCCCTGTTGGAGTGCTGTTTGTCTTACCCCGTTCAGGCTGTTCTAACAGAACGCCATAGACTAGGCAGCTTATAAACAATAGAAATTTCATTCTTACAGCTCTGGAGGCTGGGCCGGCCAAAATTAAGGCTCGGGCAGATTCAGTGTCTGGTGAGGCCCCACTTCCTGGTTCATGGACGACCTTCTTTTCACTGTGTCCCCGCATGGCAGAAAGGGCAGGGGTGCTCTCTGGGGTCTCTGTTATAAGGGCACTAATCCTACTTTTGAGGGTGGCACCCTCATGACCTAGTCACCTCCCAAAGACCTCACCTCCCAATACCATTTCACTGGAGATTAGATTTCAACTCATGTATTTGGAGAGACACAGACATCCAGTCTAATAGCATGGTCCCTTGGATTCTATTCGCATTCTTGGCCTATCTTTTGTTATCCTTTTACTGAAATAAATGATTTCCATAGAGATGGGCATGAGGAGTAGGTAGGTAAAGAAGACCGTCCTGGTGTGTCTTACACAAGTGTTTGCTTTAACTTCAGTGGAGACAGGGTAAGGCTGCAGGATTTTCAGAAGAGATTCCAAGAATGTTGTAATATACTAATCTAAGGATGAGCAGGTCTGGTGGAACTCTCTGACCTGGAAAAGTCACCTGGTTTGGAATAGCGGTCACTCTTTGGGTGGTATCTTAATCTCTTCGTGGGGACCCAGATCTCCACCATTTACAGATTTCCTGGTAGCATGAAACAGAGAAGCCACATCCCTAAAAAAAACTCCACAATGTTTACAGTTTGGCCATTTGTCTCCCTAAAATGGTTCAAAAGAAAATACTTGGAAATGAAGCTGGAATATATGGAAATGGACAGACATTGCTGAGGTCTGGAATAGAGCAGGGGCACTTTTCACTCATGTGAATTTTGCAGGGGAGCCACCCATCTACCGCTGAGTCTGGAGCGAATGCCTCCCTCCTTGTGGGTGGAAGACGGAAGCTGGAAATCTGCTGTCGCCTCGCCCAGTCCCAGTCCCCACCTGCTGAGTGCGACTAATACTTAAAGATGGTCCCAAGAAGCAACTGCGTCTAGTGCTCAACCAGAGAAACACAGTGACAGCTTCCAGCCTTGGAAAAAAATAAGCTAAGTGTATGGAGACAGTACAGTGCTGTATATTCTAGGAATTTAAGAAACAGGTTTCAAGGGTATCTTTGCCAGGACTTGCTTTTCACCATCCCTGCTGACCTTGGAACCGCCCCCGTGGCATCCCCACACTGAAGAGGATGGGGAGAATGAAACCCGCAGCAACTCTCACCCTTTGGGATGTTTTGGGCAACGGCAACTAGGAACGCTCTCTCTGGAGGGTCAGACTCTCTTTGCCTGACCTGTGTGAACCTATCAGAGTTCTAAGTGTGACTTCTGAGTCCTTGAGAGCCAGCATCACCAACAATCTCTGGAGTAACCTTCCCAAACCGCCCTCCCTGGGGAATCCTGGCAGGGCAGGTGTGAAAGGGTGCCGCCTGCTGACAGCCTCATTGCAGGACCGAGGCAGCTCTTGTCTGTGGCTCGGTGCGCTGGCCATCAGCTTGACAAAATGCTGAGCTGCTTTTGTGAACTTTTCACAGAAACAGAAGCCCTTCACTTTTCCTCCTTTGTTAAAGGCACGTTGTACAGAAAGAACAGTGAATTTGGCTGTCTTTTTATAGCCCTCTCCAAAGGTCAGGCTTTCTTCTGTGTCTGGAAATGGCCTGCGATACACTGAATGCACAAAAGGGATGAATTATCAGCCCGGCCTTCAAGTCAGGGCTGCGCTGAGCACATAATCTACCTCCCTTTTCTTCAGCAAAGCCACCTGGGGCTCGATTTGATGGGCTTCATTTCTGCCCCTGTGTGAGGGACCTCCCCCAAACACCCCTGTCCTAGGAGGCCTCAAACAGTTCTCACCTCGTTCCTCTGGGGTGCCCCATCCAGACCACCCCAGGTGTGAGGCTGGTGTTTCATTCGCATGCTTAACAGCATAAAACCCGAGCCAGGCCCAGCTTGTCACAGCGAGAGAGGGGTGTCCATGCACGCGGCGTTACTTTAACAGGATCATCCTCGCGCCACCGTGTGGCTTTTGTTCACCTGGAGGTACCTGGGTGGATTACTGATGATTCACTCAGCATCCATTGACTCAACTTACTGACCGCCTACTATGTGCCATCCTCTGTTGTAGGTGCTTAGAATACTCTCAATGGACAAAGCAAAGATCTCAGCCCTCCCTGAGCTGACATTATGGCAGAGAGCCTAGAATTTATTGTCCAAACTCAGACACTCTTGCCACGGATAAGTAAGCCGGGCGACAGGCACTGATCAGGACCGTCCTGGCAAACCCCAGGGGAGATGTGCAGTGGTCCCAGAGCCTGCCTTGTAGTGGACACGGCCCGGGAGTCAGGTGCTTCTGCAGCAGGAGGAGCGTGTGCTTTGGAGTAGGCAGCGCTGGGTTTGCGTCCCGGCTCAGCGACTTGCTAACCAGGTCTCATCAGCTATGTGTCTCTCCTTTCTGGTCCTCAAGTTCCCTGGAAACACACAGAAACACACGGAAAGCACCTGTCCCACACTTGGCACATAGTTGGGGCTTAACAACTATTGGTTTCCCATCCCTTGATTCCATGCCACTCCCACCCCCGAAGACACACACACACACACACACACACACAGGTTTATTCGATTTGGAAGTTACTCTTTAATAGCTGAAATGATTTACTCGGATTTGCAGGAAATTTTGTTTATGCTGGAGGAAAAGGAGAATAAGATCATAATAATTTCTACATTTATCGAGGGTTTGCTGTAAATGCTAAGTCATTTCTATGCTCGTTCTATTCCACAATCCTTAAATCTCTATGAAGCAACTCATATTTTTGTGGATCCATTTTAAAGATTAGGAGAGTAAGGCCGACAGCAGGGATCGGCAAATGTTCTCTGTAAAGGGCCGGGGAGTAAGTATGTTAGGTTTTGCAGGTCCAAATTTTCGCTTCGCCACTGTAGCAAGAAAGCAGCCCCAGACCTGGAGGCGAAGGGCGTGGCTGTGTTCCAATAAAACTTTATTTATTTATTTATTTGGAGGGGGAGAGGAGAATTAGGTTTATTTACTTATTGGGTGGAGGGACTGAGAATTGAACCCAGGACCTTGTGCATTCTAGGCATGCGCTCTCCCACTGAGCTATACCCTCCCCCTAAAACTTTATTTATAACAACAACTGGATTTGGCTCCCAGGCCATAGTTTGCTGACCTCTGACCTAGAGATGCGAACTCAAGCTCATCAGGCTGGTGACGTGGTGGGACCTGAGCTCCGCTTATACACGATGTTCTGCACCTTGCTTTTCCCCCACTACCGTATTTCTTGGAGATGCTTCCATATTACAACACATAGTGCTTCCTCATTCCTCTTAAAGGCTGCAGAACAAGCCCTGGTACAACTGAATTGTGGTTTGTTTAACCAGTCCCCTCCCGACAGGTCCTGGGGTCAGTTACAGTCTTTTGCTCTCATAAATAAAGCTGCAGCAAGTCTCCTACAGAAGTCATCTTGCTCTCGGCAAACTGTATCTTCAGAGTAGATTTCTGCGGGGTGGAAAGCGGTGGGGCATGCAGCATCTAAGGCATGCTGCAGAAAACTAGACTCTTCTGAGGAGGCTGCGTGAAGATGGGTGAGCAAGGACTGCAGAACCTTCCTTCATCCCATGCTCAGCTCTGGACACCCACGCCGGCAAGCACCAAACACTGCGGCTGGTCACCAGAAGAAGGTAACTCTTGGAGTTAATGAATGATTAAACTGGGGTATTGAGACAGTTGAAATTTTATCAATTCTGCCTTCTTGATCCTGGAGTAATTTCTTCACACCTATCCCAACTAACGCAGAAATCCAGACTGTGAGCTTCCTGGGGGCAGAGAGGCTGTCTTAGTCAACGTTGATGGACTCATTCATTCATTCATTCAACAGACATTTATTGGGTTCCCACAATGGGTCATATGCTGTGCTAGTGCTGGGATTACAGTGATAAACAGGAGAGACAAGGCCCATTGTCTCGGGGAAGCTAAAGTCTCTGGGGCATGGAGACAATTAAACAGGTAATTACTTTGCAAGGTGATAAGGGCTTCAGCACAGGACTCGTAGGGCAGACAGGAGCCTGTAGAAGGGAATTCAGATGTAGGGTGGGTAGGAGATCAGAGAAGCCTTCCTAGAGAAAATGGAGTCTAGCCTAAGACTTGAAGCCATTCACTGACAGCATCAATTAGGATTAATACCTTTAGGCTCTTATTAACAAACACTTGAAATAACAATGGCTTAAACACAATAAGAATTTCAGGTCAGAAGGTGGGCAGTCCAGAAATGGTGTGGCAGTATCATGGTCACCAGGGACCTGGAACTTTTCTATCTTTCTGGGTTGGCATCCTTAGTATAGGGCTTTCATCCTCAAAGATGCCTCATGATCCATAACAGCTGCTGGAGTTCCAGCCATCATATCCACATCCCAAGCCAGAAGCAAGAATTAGGGGAGGGCCAAAAGGGCCAGTTTCAGCTGTCTGCTCAGTTCCTAAGGAGCTTTCCTGGAAGTCCCACCTAAGAGCTTCTGTTTGTATTTCACTGACCTGAACATAGTCCCATGGGCACATCCAGTCCCACTGTGGATGGAGAAAACACTGTCTGCCTTGTGCCCAACATGGAGATGGTGGCCTCAGGTGAGAGATGATGGTGGCCACTACTTGAGAAGTGGTGATGGCAATGCAGAAAAAAATGGCAGGGTTTTGAATTTTTAAAAGCCTGATGAAACTTCCAAATAATCTCCAGCTTTGCTGAAGGCTACTTAGGAATCAGTACCAAAGACAGAGTCTCTTCTACAAAGTGATTTATTCCTTTCCCTCATCTCTGTTCTGCCAGAACACAAAGAAGGATGTGGGGAAGAGGAAGAAAAGCCTTCTTGCCATTGGATTCTTGCCATGGAGAATGGACAGCCCCTCGTCACTCACTCCAGAGGAACTGACAGTCTAAGCTCCTCCCCTGGGACCCCAGGAGCAGATGGGCATGATGCTCTATGGAACTCCAAGGAGCTGAGGGTGGTCGATGCTGTGCCTTCTTCATGTGGCTTTTCTTAAGGGTCCCATCCCTCAGATGGGAATGAAGTATGAAGTATAAAGTGACCTTTGGGAGGCTGGACCCTGAGTCTTGGCTGTGACCCAGAATGGGTGTCTTTTTCGTCCTCTCTCCCCCTCCCATTTTTCCTGTACTTTAGACCCTGTTTTGATTAATGGCACTGTATTGGAAAATTGCAGATAATTTTTCTTTGGATACTATCTCATCCCCTCAATAAACACCTAACCTTGTTAGTAACAAACATCCTTATCACCTTCAGTAGCAGGGAATTGCAAAATATGCTCGATGTCTCGATGCTTCGTTCTATTTCTCAATTTCACATACAATCACTTTTCAAATACTTTAAATATTTCCGTGGTCCTCTTGAACCCTGTGTGAAATCGTTACTAACTGTTGTGGATCTAAGAGGATGGGGGATGGTGAGGCTAATGCAAACCCTCTCCGCCTGCCAAGGAAATGGATTTGAGAGCAATTGGAGGAGGTGAGATTACAGATTTTAAGATTACTTCCCTGCTGAGGATGAGGCTGAAGACAGAGGCAAGGATGGATTTGGCCTCTAGTTTATGCAACTGGTAGATTTTTTAATCCCCAAAGGCTGGCACTTTTTTCTGGCACAGGGCAGATGCTAAATAAGTTTGTAAATGAAAAAAACTTCTCCCCACACCGGTCACTTCCTTAATTTGACTTCCTTGTCTCTGTCCTGCACTCTGATTGTTTTCCTAGTCATTCAGCCTGAAACTGACCATTGACGCATCTTTCCTTAGGTCCTGTGTTAGTCAGGGTTCTCCAGAGACACAGAACCAATGGGATGTGTAGAGAGAAAGGAAGAGGCTCATGTGATGAGGGAGGCTGACAAGTCCCGGGGCCTGCAGTCTCCCCCGGAGAGCTGATGGTGTGGTTCCTGTCTGACAGCTAGTGACTCCAAAGCTTTTTGTTCTGCTTGGTTCTTCGACTGATGGGATGAGGCCCACCCACATGAGGGAGGGCAACCTGCTTTACTCAGTTCACCCATTCAAACATTAATCTCAACCAAAAACACCCTCACAAAAACACCCAGAATAATGTTTGACCACATGTCTGGGCACCCCTTGGCCAGACAGGTGGACACATAAAATCCACCATCATGAGTCCTTTCTTTTTTTTTAATATACATTTTTATTGACGTATAATCAGTTTACAATGTTGTGTCAGTTGCTGGTGTACAGCACAGTGCTTCAGTCATATAGGAACATACATATATTCGTTTTCATGTTCTTTTTCACTGTAAGCGACTACAAAACATCAAATATAGTTCCCTGTGCTATACAGTATGAACTTGTTGTTTATCTATTTTGTATATATTAGTTAGTATTTGCAAATCTTGAACTCCCAATTTATCCCTTGCCAGCCTCCTTCCTCCCTGGTAACCATAAGTTTGTTTTCTGTGTCTGTGAGTGTGTTTGTTTTGTGAATAAGTTCATTTGTCTTTTTTTTTTTATTTTTAGATTACACATATAAGTGATATCATATGGTATTTTTCTTTCTTTTTCTGGCTTACTTCATTTAAAGTGATGATCTCCAGGTCCATCCATGTTGCTGCAAATGGCATTATTTTATTCTTTTTTATGGCTGAATAGTATTCCACAGTATGTATATATATGTGTGTGTGTGTGTATACGCATACATATACCACACCTTCTTTATCCATTCATCTGCCGATGGACGTTTAGGTTGTTTCCATGTCTTGGCTATTGTAAACAGTGCTGCTGTGAACATTGGGGTGCAAGTGTCTTTTCAAATTTAGGTTCCCTCACAAGTCCTTTCTTAGCCGACAAGTCTTGCTCTTCTGGACAGAGGGCTTTCTATGCAGTCAGCTCCTGGAGGGAAAGAGAGTCACACTCAACAGGGGGTCCCTGAAGGAAGCTGCACAAGGGGACTATTCAGAAAGTCAAGGGCAAGACAGATGGAACTTAAGCTTAAGGGATGATGACACTCCAAGGACCTGGGACAGGCAGAAATTGCTGTGACCTCAGGGCCGGATGGCCCAGGCAGAGCGGGTGTACTCACAGCACTCGACACACTACCTTAAAAAAATTCCAGTTTTATTCATGTACCATGCAATTCACGGATTTAAGGTGTACAATCCAATAGCTTTTAGTATATTCACAGCGCTGTGCAACCATCACCGTGGTCAATTTTAGAACATTTTTGTTACTCCAAAAAAGAAATCCCAGCACCCCCATCCCCCCAGCCCCAGGCACTCACTCGTCTACCTTCTGTCTCCGTAGGTGTGCCTATTCTGGACATTTCATGTAAGTGGATCACACAATACGTGGTCCTTTGTGACTGGCTTCTTCCACTTAGCATATTGTTTTCTGGTTCACCCGTGACACCCCTAGGGCAATCATTTCACAAGTGGGGAAATGAAAGCACAGAGAGGTTAGGTAACACCTAGTAAGTGGCAGAGCAAGAATTCGGACCCAGGTGGTGGTAGACCAGTATGCTACACCACAAGTCACCCCAGAGCCCCGACCCAGGTCCTCATCCACCCTCAACGGGAGGCTATAGTAACTTCTTCACCTGGAACTTGAAATCTACACCTCTTGGGGAATGATGGAAATGTTAGCTATCTTGATTGTGATGGTGATTTCATGGGTGTATACATCTATCAAAATTCACCAAATTGTACGCCTGAAATATGTGTAGTTTACTGTACAGGAATCATACCATGATAAAGACATTTAAAAAAAAAAGTAATGTTCCCCCTGGTCTCAGTCATCCCTGCTCCAGTTCATCCAGAACCCACAGCCCCACGTGCATCCACTCAAGTTCTGTCTCTATCACGACTTCCTGAGCTCATGGGACATCAGTCCTTTTTACCTGCCCAACATCTGTTCTCCCTTCTGGTGAAGGGACTCTGGCTTCCTTGAGGGGAACCTCCCTTACCCCAGTCTTGATCCAGGTGGCATGGGTGGAGTTGGTCCCACTCCATCTGCTTCAGGATCAACCGCGTGACTGCACGTGGCCAATGAGATTAACTGCAACCCCCCAGGGCCATAGTGATTGGGTGAGGGCCAGGAATGTGACCTGATTGGAAGAAAATGAGGCTAGAGGTGGGGAAGGGATGTGTTTTTAATTCTGGGAAATTCAAGTTTTCTCTCTGTTCTGCAGAAGCGAAGGGAGGAGGCTCTCACCCTTCTTCTGGGTAGAAGAGTGCTAGAGATGATGTATAGAAGGCTTCAGTAATTCCAAGACCATACTTAAGACAGGCCCTGGGGACCACTGGGAACCTGATATCGACACTGTGGAAAACAGAGAGAGGAGAGAGAAACACCAAATATTTGGTTTGAGCTCCTGGATCGAACCATACCTGAAGAAAACACCCTCTGGATTTTCCATTTAGCAGAACTATTAAAGTAACAGCAGAACTTTCCTATTGGAGAACAGGTGATATGTTCTGTGTCTCTTCTAAGTGATATAAAGGAGGAGTGTGACTTCATGTTCTAGAATTATTTTACTCCACAGCACTTAGGATAATACAATCCCTTGAAACATCCAAATAACTGAGATAATTACTCTTTTTAATGCCCATGTTGTCCCATTTAAACACATACACATACACAGAGTATCAGTAAGAAAGGGCAACAGGTGGCATTTCCATGCAATTTTGTATCATTGCAATGAAGCCAGTTGGAGGTTAGGCATGGAAAACGCCACACAAAGGCTGCTCGCCCAGCAGAACGAGGAGCATTGCTGTTCACCATTGTTCTCACCTGATGAAGGAACCTGGTCTGGACTGTGTTTCAGCTGTCACGGTCCCTAATAGGCTGGAGAAAACTGGAACAGCGAGTCACCTCTTAGCAGGAGGCAGTGCAGGAGAAGTGGGACAGAGCAGAAATCCGGAACCAGCCCAGAAAAGTAGGCTGTAAAGCCGGGGGGGAGCATCTATTTGGAGGCAGACTTAAAATAAAGCCCCCGTGAAATTAAACCATTGATTCTTAACTAGGGCTGCATCAGGGCCCCTGTGTGAGTGACTTTTAAAAATATATTCCTATTTTACGGCCCCACTCTGAACCTTTGGCTTCAGTAGGACTGGGTGGAGCAAAAGCATCTGTAGATTTTTTTTTTTTTTGAAATCTCAAAAGAGTTTATTCCAATGTGCATGCCCAGTGAAGAACTCCAGGATTAAGAAGTAGGAGATTCTGTATAACCATGGAAATACCAAGGTTAAAAAACAAAAACAAAAACAAAGGAAGAAAGTATCATGAAAAGAAATTCTCAAAAAGCAAAACAATATGAGAATGAATGTATGTATGTTCTTAAGTGACTGAAGTGTTGTGCTGTGCACCAGAAATTGACATAACATTGTAAACTGACTGTACTTCAATAAAAATATATTTAAAAAAACCCCAGTCAATAAAAAGCATTTGGAGGGAGAAGAGCTGAGATGTGGGCACAGGTGAAATGTGTTCCGGGCTTTGGGGCAGATGGACAAGAGGACTGAAGGGCACTCACAAGGTTGACCCTCCTTCCCCACTTCACACTTTCATCCAGAAGTTTCTAGGCGTGTTCATATTGAGATCAGGAAGATCGTTTGTTATTACTTGTACTTACTTTTGTTCCATCCGATGAGTCCATGTGATTTTTTTTAGCTTTCATTGGTTTATCAGGCATTGGTTGAGGGCCTCCTAAACCCCAGGGGTGGGGACAGGCCTTGACTTTGACATGAAGCCACGTTGGAGAGACAGCAGGAGAGCAGGTAATGATAAGAGGCAACACCAGTACAAGAAGCTGAGGGATGAAGGATGGGAGAGACGGTGCGGGATGACTTCACCTAAGAGGAGGTCTGGAAGGGCAAACAGCCTTCACCAGGCAAAGCCCAGCTCGCGACAGGAGGAAGGCGTGTGTCCAGAGGGCCGCACGAACTAACCAATAAACATTCAGTGCGGCCCCTTGGAGACTGCCTGATGCTTGTAGCTGGTTTCTTCGTGAGACAGAGACTAATCGGCCTCCCCTGTGTTTTCCTTTCACCCTTTTCTGAAAAAGAAATTGCATCCTCCCGGCTAAGGACGCTCAAGTCAGCGGGCCAGCGCAGCCTGGAACAGCCAGGGGAGCCCGCCGCATCTCGCAGTGCGTGAACGTGACATTCCACTCCTGGCCGACACTGGAGATCAGGAGGACGGACTGTCACAAACCGTAGCAATTTCCTGGCCTTGCTCGCCAGGCGTGTCCCCGTGACGTCCGGCTGTGACTGGCCGGGTGTTGGCCGCCCGCGGCCTCAGAACTTCGGGACTATGACGCCCTCTGGTGGCCGCGGGCGCCGGGGCGCCCAGACCTTCCTCGCCCTTGCAGCGCCCGGAGCAGAGCTTCCTACACGGTCCAGGAATCAAAGGCCCCGTGGGATTCAGTCACGGCCCTACAAGGACTGCCATTTCGGCAGCAGGAGTGGGAGGAAGCACGTCCCCGAAGGCAATGGGGAGTCTTTTAAACCTTTGAAAACATATTCAGTAGGAAAGTGCATTGTGCTCCCGCAGAGCCAGGAAGAGCGATTAGGAGGAAAGGGTTTTTTTATTCCTCTCGGTTGGGAAAGGTCACGTTTTCTCCTCAAATTGCCCGGATCAAAAGGCATTAAGGAGGCCCAGGGGTGAGGGGCCAGAGTTTTTATCATACTGTCGAAGAATCTCCGGAAAGGTTAAGGACCCCAAAGGGCCCCTCCTCCTGAAATTCCATAGAGACAGTGCAAAGGTGGTCCCTGAGGCATCAGAGGTCCCCAAATTCTGTGTTAATAACCCAAATGCCCACCATTAGTGGTTAAGTTCAAGCCTCTCCAGCGATTCGTCCTCTGTAAAGGGCGTCCGTGGGGTGGGGGTCGGAGAAGCAGCGGGTGAGGCTGTTATGAACAGTGCTCGCGGGCAGGCAGTAAGCGCAGCGCGGCGCGGCGCGGCTCCGCTATGACGTGGAGGAGGACTGCCTGCCGCCAACTAGAGGGGTGGGTGGCTCTCTAAGTACTGACTTTGAAAGATGGCCAATATCGGTCTCCAAATGCACACTCAGGTCAAGATGCACGATATTATTCCACTGGGGAACAATAAAAATCCAAAGGTGTACACGTATGGGTAAAAGATTTTTCAAAATAGCATGGAAAGGTACACAATGAACTATTATTAATAGCAATTACTTCCAGGGGATAAGTTTGGAAGGGGTGCCTTTTTTCTTTTAAAACTTATATGCAGTTTATATTGTTCAATTTTGAGGTAAGGGTTACTTTTGGAAGTGAGGGGAAAAAAGAAATGTACTGTCTTCTGTGGCAGACCGTATCATGAAGTAAGGCAAGTGGTCAGTTTCCTGGTAACCAACCAGCAGTCTACAGGGCGAGCTGCCTGTCACTGTGAACGCCCTTTTTAGCACTGTTAAAGTATTTCACCGTGTGCATACATGCATTATTTATTACAAAGAGTTTTAATTTTTTAAAAACAGGGCAATTTAACCTTGTATTTAGTCCAACAAAAATTCACTAAGTGCCAGGCACCGTGCTAAGCTCTGAAGATAAGGACATGACCAAGTGGTCTCAGCCTTCCTGGAGTTCATGGTCTAGTTCAGTGCTTCTCAAACTATAATGTGCTTGCAAATCACCTGGAAGTATTGCATATTGGTTATTTATTGCGGTACAACAAATGACCACCAAACCCAGCAGCTGAAAAACAACATCGATCATCTAACATAGCTGCTGAGAGTCAGGAACTCAGGAGTGACTCAGCTGGGCGGTTCTGGCTCGGGGTGTCTCGTGAGGTTGCAGTCGGGAAGTTGGCTGCAGTCATGTCACCTGAAGGCTTGACCGGGGCTGAAGGATTCACTTCCAAGATGTCACACAAACATGACTCCTGAAAGGGGGCATTGGTTCTTGGCCATGTAACGAGTAACTGCTTGCGTGTCCCCACACCACGGCAGCTAGCTTCCCCTATAGCTATTGACCCTACAGAGAAGGGTGGGGCCTGGAAGGTCTTTTATGACCTAGCAGCCTTGAAGTCTCACGCCATCATTTCCACCACATTCTGTTTGTTACAGAAGTCACTAGAGACAGCTCACACCCAAAGCAAGGGGAATTAGGCTCCACCAATCAGAGAAATACCAAGGAATTTGCGGACATACTTTAAAACTACCACATCTTGTTCAAATGCAGGTTCTGATTTGGTAGGTTCTGGGAGGAGCCCCAAATTCTGCATTTCTAATGTGCTCCCAGGGGACCCCACTGCTGTTGGTCTGTGGACCACATTTTTGAGTAGAAAGGGGATCAAACACATGCAAAGAACGATGGCTCAGATCACATCTTTGGGACTATGCTGCTTGCAAGGATAATATCCTTTGTCATCCTGGCATCATCTTTGGATGGTGTCCAATTTTAAAATCACATTTCCCCTGAAAGGTCAGAGCTGTAAAGCAACAGAAAGGCAAGATTACCTTGTTAGTACACGAGGACAAGCTGTAATGGAATTAAGAACAATCAAAGGGGGATTCAGAAAACCTCTCTGGCCTTGTTCTAGAAGCTCTCAGAAGCATAAAACATCAGCCATCAATTCTGAATGGGATGCTAAACAAACAGGAGCAAATCTGGGCTTTTAATAAGCATTGCACAAAGGGCCTTCACAGGACTAAGATTCCCAACTGCAATACAGCATCAGCTTTGATACAGGAGGGCGAGAGCCAGCACCAGCATCTCAGAAGATCAAGGCTCCCACACGCTCTGCTGGTTTGCAGGGTGGTAGGTTAAAGAAATCATTTCCCCATTCAACAGCCTGGACTGAAACTTGCTTTCGAATACACATAAAACTATATATCCTATATTTTTTATTACTACGATCCATGTTATAAAACTCACCGTTGTAAAGTCTACGATTCAGTGGATTTTCATATATTCACAGGTTACACAACCATCACCACCATCTAGTTCTAGAATATTCATCACCCCTAAAAGAAACCCCATATCCATTAGCAGTTACACCCCATCGCCCGACCTCCTGCAGCCCTAGGCAACCACTGGCCGGCTTTCTGCGTCTGTGGACTTGCCTGTTCTGCACATTTCATGCAAACGGAGTCATACAGTGTGTGGCCTTTTGTGTATGGCTCCCTTCATTAAGCGTGTTTTAAAAAGTTATTATTGTGGCAAAATATACATAACATTTACCATCTTAACCATTTTCATGTGTAGAGTTCAGCAGCACTGAGCACACTCACACTGTTGTGCGACCAACCCTGCCATCCATTTCCAGACCTAGCTCATCTTCCCATATGGACAGTTTATAACCAAACATCATGTTTTCAAGTTTCCTCAATGTTACAGCATGGATTAGTCAGTACTTCATTCCTTTTTATGGATGAATAATACTCCATTGTACAGAAGGGACCACATTTTGTTTACCCATTTTCATTCATCAGCTGGTGGACATTTGGGTTGCTGCCACCTTCTGGCTATTACAAATAATGTTGCTATGAATATTCATGTACAGTTACTGGTTTGAACATATGTTTTCATTTCTTCTTAGTTTATACTAGGAGAGGACTTACTGTATCATTGCAATTCTCCATTTAACTGAGGAAATGCCAGACTGTTTTCCAAAGGGGCTGCACTGTTTTGGATTCCCACCAGCAGTGTGAGGGTTCTGACTTCTCCACCCCTTCACCAACACTTGTTACCTTCCGTCTTTCTGATTATAGCCGTCCTCGTGGGTGTGGAGTGGAGTCTCGTTGTGGTTTCCTGTAGTGACTAATGATGTTGAGCATTTTTCAAATGCTTATTGGCCATCTGTTCTATCTTCTTTGGAGACACGTCCATTCAAATCCTTTGCCTATTTTTAGATTAGGCCATTTGTCTTAATGTTGAGTTGTACAAGCTCTTTATATATTCTGGATACAAATCCCTTCTCAGATACATGATTTGCAAATATTTTCTCCCGTTCTGTTGGTCGTGTTCTCTCACTTTCAGGATAGTCTTCTCTGAAGAACAAAAGTCTTTATTTTGATGAAGTTCAACTTATCTATTTTTTTTTTCACTGCTTGTACTATTGGTGTCATATCTAAGAACCTGTTGCCTAATCCAAGGTCACACAGATTTACCCTTACGTTTTCTTCTAAGAGCTTTAGAGTCAAAAGTACAATGAGGTATCACCTCACAACAGTCAGAATGGCCATCATTAAAAGGCCTACAAATAATAAATGCTGGAGAGGGTGTGGAGAAAAGGGAACCCTCTTACACTGTTAGTGGGAATGTAAACTGGTGCAGACACTATGGAGGACGGTGTGGAGGTTCTCTAAAAAACTAAAAACAGACTTACCATATGATCCGGCAATCCCACTCCTAGGCATATACCCAGAGGAACCTATAATTCAAAAAGATACATGCACCCCAATATTCACAGCAGCACTATTTACAACAGCTAAGACATAGAAACAACCCAAATGTCCATCCACAGATGACTGGATATAGAAGATGTGGTGTACACACACACACACACACACACACACACACACACACACACACACACACGAATATTACTCAGCCATAAAAAAGAACGCAACGATGCCATTTGCAGCAACAAGGATGGACCTAGAGATTATCATATTAAGTGAAGTAAGTCAGGCAGAAAAAGATGAATGTCATATGGTATCATTTATATGTAGAATCTAAAAAAAATGATACAAACCTTACTTACAAACCAAAAATAGACTCACACACATATAAAACTATGGCTACCAAAGGGGAAAGTGGGGGAGGGATAAATTAGGAGTTTGGAATTAACAGATAGATACACACTAGTATATATAAAACAGATAAATAGCAAAGGCCTACTGTACAGCACTGGGAACCATATTCATCTTCTGTAATAACATAAAAAATATATATATGTATCTATATGACTAACTGAATCACTTTGTTGTACACCTGAAACTAACATTGTAAATCAACTACACGTCAATAAAAAACAAAAAGAAAATTTTTCTTTAAAGAGCTTTAGAGATTTAACATTTAGATTTTTGGTCTGTTTTAATTTTTGTATATGCTGTGAAGTACGGGTCTAAATTTCTTCTTTTGCATGCTGGATCCACATGCAAAAATCCAGCCTGTATTTGTTTTAATCATCAGCAAGAAACATAAAGAATGGCCTTCCTTTGGCTTCCTGGTAGCATCTTTTCTTTCTTTTTTTATTTCCCAGCTAGAAGATTTTGAGTTTTACAGCAGGGGCCCAGTGGCCCCGCTTGACCTGGTAGCATCTTTTCGATAAATCTTCACTGTATTTTGCTGAGACGCACACAGGCATAGTTCTGAATTACTAGTTATGTGAAAATGACTTCTAAGAAGGGAGAGCGATTTCTGCATTGAATCCCATCGACAACTATTTACTGAGCACCTGTTATAGGTCAGTGATTAAAACAAAGATTCCCTCCTTACGGAGCTGACCTTCTTGCAGGGGGAAACAGACAAGAAACAGAACAAGTAAGTACATTATATAATGTGCCAGAGGGTAGTAAGTGCTATGGGGAAAAAAGTACAGAGCAGAGCAAAGGGAGTGAGGCATGTGCTGGGGTGGGGTTTGCAATTTTGAAAAAGGTAGTAAGGGTGGGTGTCCTTAAAAGGTGACACTTGAGCAAAACCTTAAGAGTTGGTGAGGGATTTGAGCATGTGGATATGTCGGGAAAAGGGTTCCAGGCAGAGGGAACAGCCACTGCAAAGACCGCAAGGCAGGAGCGTGCCTGACATTTGATGGTAAGGAGGCCGATGTGGCAGAGGGAGGAAGGGAAGCAGTCACAGAGGGCCAGATCATCGGGTCTTGTAAACCATTTTAGGGACCTTGACTTTTATTCTGAGGGAACTGGGAAAAGCCACTGAGGGTTCTGAGCTGAGCAGTGTCATGGTCTGGCTTACGGTTCAAAGGATCACTCTGGCTGCCAGGTTGGGAGTGGGCTGTGGGAGGACAAGGGTAAGGCAGGAAGAAGAGTTAGGAGGCTTCTGAAATAATCCAGAGGAAAGATGAGGGTGGGGGTGCGGAGCCCTGAGTGGCAGCAGTTGAGACAGTGAAAAAGGATTTGGTAGAGCCCTCAGGGTGTCCTGCTTGATGAGAGTGTAATAGAGGCGGGTGTCAAAGGTGACAGCAGAGATGCTGGCCTGAGCACCAGGAGGATGGAGTTGCCATTACCTGTGATGGGGAGGCCACGGGGCCGAAGTGGGGAAGTGGGGCCGGGGGAGGGGAGGCGGGGAGCTCAGCTTAGGGCATGTGGAGCTGGGGATTCTCTTGACTTCCATGTGGAAGGATGCTGTAGATAGATGGATACTGGAAAATGAGAAATCTGGGCTGGAGACACAGATGTGAAGGAGTCAGCCAAAAGGTGGGATAAGATATCAAAAAAAGGTGATGGACAGAACAGGGCCAGGGACTGCACCCTGGGAGCGTCTGGCCTTGAGACCCAGAGGAGAAGAACAGCCACATGAGACAGTTTTCCTAGCAGTTTGGGAGCTACTTAAGCACACCTTGACCCTCCTTCCTTCCCCTTTTTCTTCTCCTCTCCTCTCCTCCCTTTAAATGGGCACCTACTATGTACTAGGAACTAGAAAAGATGTTTAGCTCTCAATAAACTCCTAGTCTTTACAAAGCCATAAATGCACATTTATATAATATATACATTTATATAATTTATATAATGGAGATGTAGGCAATAACTGTAGAAATGTGGCTTTTCAGCTGTTAACCAACTACACTAACTACACTGCGGACATGTTTGTAACCGAGCACAAGAGTTTGGAATCTCAAGTTGTCCTCGACCCTTCTCTTCCACGTTTAATTTATTGCATTTATTATCAGAAGGCTGATTCACTTGATCATGTAAGATTAAATTCACTCTTGGTTTAGGAGAAAAGAGTGGTGGTAGAGGACTAAGTCAAACTATCACAGTGTCACTGTCCTTTACAACTGGACCCTTTGAAATGAGTCACCCCATCATGAGGTGCTGATGAAACACAGGGCGCTGGGTGTGGGGCAAAGACCCAATGATGTCTTCACACAAGACGCTTACAATCTAGTGCAGAGCTCCCAGCCCTGACTCACCCTAGAACCACCTGGGAGCTTTTGAAACCACTGATTCTGGGCTCCACTCTAATTAAGTCAGAATTTTTGATCTACAATCCGAAAAACATCCTAAAAAGCTCCACAGGACATTCTAACATGCGGCCAGAGTGGAAGACCACTTATCTAGGTGTTTTCATAAATTATTTAAAAATTTTCAAATCATAAAAGATTCAGCATGAAAATTATGAATCAGTATGAAAATTATAGTCCATTTTGGTCCATTCTTTTGGGAGCAGACCTAAAGGAAATGATTATAATTCAATGTCACAGATAATCCACGACTTAGCGTATTCTCTGATGGAAATAACCTGCCTTCAACTCACAACTCACAAGAGACGTCAGTGTTCCGCTCACCTGGTGGGCTCGACAGGCTTGCTCTGTCACTCTGAAACATCATCGTGCTTTTAAGTTACTTTGCGTTGCCAGTAAACTCAATTTTTTCTTCTCTTGAAGATTCCTGTTACTTTCTTAATGATTCATTCTAGATGTTTTAGGAAAAAATTAACTACAGACCAAACAAGGACCAGCTTCACTTGCTGTAATCTGAACCCACCTGGTGAACGGTCAGCCTTACGGCCATAAGGCTCCAGAGAAAAGTCCACACTGGAGGGTTTTATTAATGAAAAAAACCTCTTGCGGTTTATTAACAAAATTCACAGAAAAATCATTGTACATTTCCTTTTCTGCCAATGTCACTTGTTAAGTTACTATCATCTTTTATACACAGGGAAAAGGGGACATACTTTAAAATCTTTCTGATAAATATATCGCCACGCGGCAGCCGGCCTGGATGACGGTCTTCAGAACGGCGTATGCTGGAGCCTGTTAAAAACAACAATTAGCAAACAAAAGAAACACGGTCTGTGCTCACCTTCTGTTGTAAGACACAGGCCTGGCCGGGCAGGGCTGGGACTTCTCTGGGTAAGTAATGAGATCTAAGAAACAATTTATTTTAATTTAGAAAAAAAGCCAAACTATTCAAAAGATTGGGACACCTCTGCTACTGCCAGAACATTTGAACCACCTGGTTTCTGGTTTCTTACAGGAAAGGGGGCAGCAAGTGCTGGGGAGAGGCGGGAAGTGAGACCCCCAGGCCGGGGCAAGCTGAACGCTTGCTCTCTGCTGAGCAGCGTGCTGGTGCTTTCTTTGGCGGTCACACTGAAATCTACTTTTCTAAGAGCAGAAACCTTCTTGCCCCTCAACCTTCCAAATAAGGTGCCACTGCAAGCAAACAGGAGAGGGGGATCCCCACCAGTTCTGCATCGTGTTCCAGGCCTATGTCATGGTGCTCAAGCTCTTCGTCCCGAAACTTCCGTATCACCTGGTTAAATGAAAAGAAATCAAAGCAAGTCAGCCTTCCAACTCGCTGCTGTTCTGATTTATTTTGGAGGCTAAAGCCTCATATTTTCATTTAAGACACAGGGAGGCAAACCTTTCCTATAAAGGGCCAGAGAGTCAGTACTTCAAGCTCTTTGGGCTGCAAGATCCCTGTCACAATGACTCAACTCTGCCACTGTAGAGGGGAGAGCAGAGGGGTCACATAAATGGGCACAACTCTGTTCCAACAAAACTTTATTTACAGAAACAGGTGGTTGGCCAGTGGCCAGAGTTTACCAACCTCTGACTTAGGCTTAAAAAACCAAACAGTTCCCTTATTTGCTGTAGAACATTTCTGCGGACATCTATAAGTTCATTTGTTTAATCTGAAGGGTTTGTGCTTGTGCTCAGAATCTATCCATGACCCAGAAGTGAGGAGAACACAGGTCCGAACTGAGGAAACACAGATTCTAGTCCCAAGCACGTGAAGGACACACGGCTTTAGCTGCCTCAGTTCGCTTGTCTTTAAAATGAGGCGCTGCCCTAGATTTCTAAGATTATTCTGTAGCATTCTGTTTTGTTCCTCCTTCCAAACTGCGTACCTGCCCTTTCCCCTGTACCAGCCCCTTCCAGAGCACTGTCCAATACCTGAAGAAGCTCCTGGTATTTTTCAGGCTCCTCCTCCATCAGCGTCCTGATCTGGTTGTTGTAGTGATGTGCAATGGACTCCTCCACGGCCACGGTGCAGGCCATCGCGCCCGCCTTCCCCAGCAGGGCGGTTCCTGCACCTGGAATTGTCAGATTCGGGCGGTGAAGGACGGGACGGACCCCACTGGGGAGATGAGGTCATGTCAGGGCTTGTCGCCCCGGCACCATGGACCCTGGGGCTGGATAATTCCTTGTTGAGCGGGAATGTCCTGAACGTCAGGGGATGCTTAGCAGTGCCCCGGTCTCTGCCCGCACAGGTGCCAGTGGCACCCCCCATTGGGACAACATCTAAAAATGTCTTTAGATGTTGCCAAGTGTCCTCAGGAGCAACTCACCACCCTTGAAAATCCTGGGTCTGAGGTGGTGCCAGGTCACAGTGTTAAATGCACAAATCACATAGTAAGAATGCGCCTCCCTTTCCAACGCTCAAGGCAACCTTCTCATTACGGCAGAAGGGTCTTCCCTGGGGGGGAGGGGCCTTCATGATTTTATACCATTTACTCCTGTTTTTTAGGAGTGAGCAGATCCCAGGTTTAGAACCTTCATCAGGGAACATCGTCTGGCTACAAATGAATTACTCTAGCTTTTTTCCTCTCTGTGGGGTTTATTTCCACTGTGCCTTCTATTTATAAAAATACTGATTTTAAGGTTCTCTCTTAAGTAAATTTAAGCCAAAAAAAAGTCAGTCAATTTAACTTTAGAAAAGTATTAAGTAAATAAAAAGGCTACAAGAGGACACAGCAAGAGCTGTGGAAGTGGGTATTTAACGATTCAGTCCTCCCAGATGCCTAGGCTCACACACGCTCTCTGGACAGACACGTACCCAGCGCAAACCCCATCACGTTCCAAAAGGGCATCAGAACGGTTGGCCGCACCCTGAATGCAACCATCAACTCATTGAACTTTTTCAAGTGGTCCTTTTCTTGATCCCACATTTTCTGTAAGAAACACAAAAATAAAGACAGGTAAGCATGCCACAGAGGCCGCCTGCTATATACCAGGGGGGCCGCAGGCCCTGTCCAGGTGGGGTAAAGGAAGTGAAATGGAGACAATGATGAGAACTGCAATTTCCCTCACTCCCCTTGAGTCAATGAGGAGAAAACCTGAACATCAGACTATGGGTAAGAGAGTGACAACCAACCAAGAGAAGCCGCTGTTATCTCAATTCCAGAAAGTGGTGCCGTGAACCATGGTTCTTGCTAAAGTTCCTCGGACCCACAAGTGCCTATTAAAGGACAATGGTCCACATCTGTGAGAAATGACATGCTCAGCCCATTTCAAAATTAGGAGGGCAGAATATTACGTTTTATGTAAGACAGCTAGAAACGCATTTACATCAAAGAGAAAAGGGAGAATGGTAAGGAGAGCTGACACTTACAGAGCACACACAAGTGCCAACCACCGTCACAGAGCTCTGCACAGGGGACTCATCTAATCCGCACAACTGCCTTGTGAAGGACACACTGTTACTACCCCCATTATACAGATGAAGACAGTGAGGCACAGAGAGGTTAAGTAACTTGTCCAAGGACTCAGAGCAGGCAATTTAACTTGTGCTGAGTGTCTATTGCAGGCCAGGCATGGTATTAGCTGCTCTGCATACACCAGTTCATTTATTCTTCACCAAGATCCAGTGAGGAAGGTGTTCTCAGCTCATTTTGCAGATATGCCAATGGAGACCCAGAGAGGTCAGTTGACTCCCCCAAAGTCACACAGGGAGAGGGTGGGAGAGGGCTGGAATGCAACCCTGGCTCTGTGTGATGACAAAGCCCAGGCCCATCCCTCTGCCTCTCAGTATAAAATATAAACTCTCTCTGCTGGGCTCCACTCAGGGCGGGGCCATGATGTCTCAGCAGCTGGTACTTTCACTTAACCCAAGGACTCGTAGTCCTGCCCGCCCCACCATGAGATTTTAATCATACAGATACACTGTCTGTCAGTATACCTACTAGACGTCTGTCTGTGCTTTATACAGAAAAAGAATAATATTTTCCTTTTCCCACACCCACTCCCATAACCAATTTACACTCTCTTGGGGTCAACAATACCTCCCTTGAGAATGCATGACCCAGTGGGATTCATCCCTTTACAGCCTCTGGATCCCCCCCTGCTCAGCAGGCCAGCCAGAGAGGGAAGAAGTGCCCACCTGAATGACCGGCCCGACGCTCGTCCGACCCAGGACGGCCATCTGCCCTGCATAGATGCGGTTCGCTCCATATTCACCCGCATGGTCCACCCGGATTATTCGGTCCACAGCTGCCCGGTTGATGTTGTCTAAGGTCATTCCTGAGCTGCAAAATCTGACACTGATTTTTCTTCCATAAGCTGCAACGGAAGTGTTTATTCTTCATTACTGTCAGGTAGGGCTGAGGTGTTTCCTTTTACAGACAGAAGACGCACCTTAGATCAAAGGTCACAAACAAGCCCTCCAGAGGTCGGCTGTGCCTGTTAGCACGTTCTGTTTACCCTGTGGTGTTTTTGTTCTGGCTTTTAAAGTGAATTAGTTACCAACACTTACAACACAGAAGATTCTACCTGAAGACCTGGACTTCTGGCTTCACTTTTAAGCGTAAGACGCTCTGAAAACACTGAGCCTGTCTCCTCAGCGAGCAGTCAGTGTGGCAGCTCCTCTAGATGGACATGGTTCTCCGGGCCACCCACGCCTCCCGGTCGCCTTTTTGTTCCCAACCCTGGCTGCACAGAGCCCCTAGGGAGCTCTCAAATCCATGGATGCTCCTCCCCAGTCCTCTCTGGGAGACGGACACTGATGTTTTTAAAAATCTCTGCACATGAATCTTCTCCGCAGCCAAGGCTGAGAACCATAGATTTAAGTTCTCTTAAGACACTTATACCCATGGGCATCTGATTTTGAGACTTTAGCCTTAGAGTTTAGGTTTCTTCTCATTATGGTACTTAATTTAACTGAACTCTTTTTGCCTTCAAAATGTAAATTCTTCAGGACAGATTAGACTTTGTCTTTTAAAGAAATCTTCAAACAGTAATACCTTGACTGTATTCTCCAGGCCTTGAGAAGTGTTTCAATGCTCTTTCGTATGACTACCATGTGTTTAATAGATCTTTTCCTTTAGGCTAACTTCAACACCCAGAAAATGTGTGGGAAGTTTCATTTTGGGTACATCTGTAGTTTTTTCATTAAAAAACTTGAGGGCTTTGGACATAAGGTATTGGGCTAGGCCTGATGAAATCTTGGGTGGTTCTGCACCTGAACTTCTCAGGCAGGTAGGATTTTAAATGCCTCACTCTAAACAAAGGAGCATAGACCCTGGAGTCCGAAGCATGGTGACCCAGCTTTGAGCTGGTCTTCCACACAATCTGCTTCATCTCATTGAGCATATTTGACTTAAAGAACTGGATGGAGTCCAAGTTCTGTCAGGTGCCACTCAGATCTATGGCATCTGACAGTGGGTCGCTGTGGTCTGTGGCCATGTTTTTATATGGAGAACAATTTGAAACATTTGACAAAGTCAAGGTAGCCTGTCCCATGTTTTTACCTCCAAGTCCAAGGAGGTGCTGCCACCAGTCTAGCCTACTTGCAGGAAGATGAGGCCCAGAAATTAAAATAAAAAATGATGAGATGACTCTATTTCTCAAAATAATCTTGTTTGCTTGTTCTTTGATTTTTTTCACTCCCACCCAAAAACATGTTAATAGGAAAGAACTTTAAAGACAACCCAATACCCACTTTTAAGACACGATTTACTGAGAAATCACAAGGGGCCGAGTGCACAGGATGAAGATGAGTTCAAACACTCAGCTGACTTCTGGTGGGTAGAATTATATTTCTATTAAAAACATCCTTGACTTTTCCCTAGCACTGCACTACTTTTCCAGATTCAGGCACCTAAAAGATGCTTTTTGGGGGTGTGTGGAGGGTTGGGTATCATAATATTTGCCATTTCTCTTTCCACAATCTCTGCAAGGTGTCTTTAAAAAGTGCGGGATGGACCACAGAAAGCACACAGAGCTAGAGTCAGAAAATACGCGTCCTGTCTCTAACACAGACCTTACATAAATCAGAATTGCCATTTCTTACATACAAAATTGGGAATAATCAGGTTATTCCCTTTTTGAGGGGGAAACACACAATAATAAAAATCTTTCTATGGAGTTATGAAGATAAAAGGAGATATAGGAAGCAAAGTAACTTTATGGATGAAAAAGAATGATTCTTAATCTGCTTTGCTCATTGGCTCAACAAAGAAGCATTAAAATTCATGTTCAACAATCCTCTGAATTTTACCCTGCATTGTCACACACTTATAAAAAATTGAGAAATAATAGCATAAAATTGAGGCCCAGTGCTAGAAGCTCTCACATTTTATATTTGTTTTTCCAAAATGTGAAACACATATCTATGGTGGTATCTAGGAGATTTCAAGTGGTATATGGGAAGTTCATGGCTATGAACACACGCTAAATAACACCCATATTATTTAGTACGAGTTATTCTCTTTTAAATTCTCTTCCAATCCTTTTGGTTGCATCAAGGAGATTGTTTCAGTTTATAGCTGACATATATCAAATACCTTCCTAACACCTGCTAATCTACCTCTCTTACCAGAAAGGAAGATGGTCTTGGGTTCAAGCCTTGGTAGGCAGCAGTATTTAGTACAATAACTTTTTGTTTTTAGCGTATTTATTTTTTATGATCACTCTATTTGGGATATGCAATGCTGGTTTTTCTGTTTACCATAAGAATCTAGTTTCTGTGAAATTAATTTTAAGAATGGAACACGTTTAAGGAAAAAAAAGTTTAATTAAAAATGCAAATGTTATTGCTATAAAGCAAAAATCCTGAAGGTGGTACACGAATGATTTAACTTTGAGAAAAGGACTTCACAATTTTCGGAGGCAGCTCAAATGAAACGAGGAAAGGAGGAGCCAAGATCAAAGCCCAAGTCTCCCCACTCCAAACTGGATGCTCCTTCCACTACCCTGGTGCGTCTCAAACTTGCTAACGCATACGAAACATTTGAATCATTCGAAAGGGTTGTTAAAATACTGATTCAGTGACCCAGTAGGTCAGGGAAGGGACCTGAGAACCTGCATTTCTAACAGGTTCCAAGGGGTAGGGGGAGGCCGACGCAGCCCGTCTTAGGACTACACTTTGCGGGACAAGGCCCTGAGAGGTTACAGGGACACTCCTAGGACACGGAACTTTCAAGGTCGCCAGCTGTCCTCGACCCGGAACGCCGACCACACCTGCAGCGACGTCACGGCACAGGTGTGCAATTGTGATTCCCCAACGCGCCAACGGGGAAGCTGCACCCCAGAGCCTCCCTGCCAAAAATCAAGCCCCTCCCACCCCGCCCCGCCCCGCCGCCAGCACCCGCGTTTCCAGTTGCGCAGTCCTGCTCCGTCGCAACCCAGTGACGTAGTAAAAGTCTCTCCCGTGACATCTCCGACCCAAGCCTCAGGCGAGAAGTCCCCGACTCGCCCGCCCAGCGCGGGCCCGCAGTCGCGCGCCCCCTTTACCTGAGAGGGGCCGCGGGCCACCCACGCGCAGCCGCCGCAGGGAGCGAGCCGCCGTCGCCCCGGCGTAGCTCATCGCCGCGACTACAGGGCAACCGTTCCCTGAACGGAGGGGGCCAAACGTGCCCTTGGCGCGGACTGATGACGCACAGCCTACGTAAGACGGATTCGGCCCGCCCTTGCATCAGTGGACACGCCCCTAGACTGCGTTTCCATTCGATTGGTTGGAAACATCAGGTGAAACGATTCTATTGAATGCGATCACTAGCAATCACTCAGGAGCGCGACGGTAAGGTTGCCATGGAGATGAGAATGCTAAATTGCTCTGTGAAAGATCCCCAAAGGGTAAAAATTACTTAAATTATTTGTTGGCATAGTCATCGTATTTTTGCTTTACCAGCAGGGGAGATTTTCCTCTACTTGTAGCCTACAGCCACTTTAAAACAGTAATTACATTCTGAAATTAAATTCATATGGTCAGTAGTGGTATCTTTAGGTATTGGGGTTGACAGACGACTTTAAATTTCTTCCTATTCCTTTTCTCTATTTTTAGGTTTTCTACAGAGAACATTGATTATTATTTCCACTTTACTGTTGGTGTGAGTGTATATTGGTGCAAATTGGTTTCTTGAGAGGTGGGGTGGGGAGGTTTAGCAACATATTTCATACTTTTAATTTAAAGTCTATATCCAAGTCTGTCAGTGTAGATTCATCAGTTGTAACAAATGTGCCACTCTGGTGGGGGATGTTAATAGGGGACGCTGTGCATGTGTCGGGGCAGGGAGTACATAGGAAATCTCTGTACTTTCCTCAGTTTTGCTGTGAACCTTAAACTGCTCTACAAAAATAAAAGTCTCAAAAAGAAAATTTTGTTTACCTTTAAAAGAATGCATATCCACTGATACAGAAATCCTACTTTCGGGAACCTATGGAACAGAAGTAATTTTTCCAATGTGTGATGTATGTTTCTGAGGGCAAAAAGTTAAAGGTGCGTATCTGGAAGAATATATAACAAAACGTTTAATAATGGTAACTTCAGAGGGTTGGAGTTGTGAGAAAGGGGCCTTCATTTTTCTACCTTACACCCTTGGATTCTGTGTATCTTTTATCCAAGTTGCTATAAAACATTTAAGATACACTACTACTGTAAAATAAATGAAGTTGCTAATTGTTTTCAAATTACATTAACATACAATAATTTAAAATTATGATCAACTGTTATGTAAATTTTTAAACCCAAATACTTAGTGAAAGTGAGGGTGATGTAACATTCTCATGTAAAGCTCTTGAGTGTAAATCTGGCTCTCAAAAGCCCTAAAATGTTCTAAACCTTGGCTGTAATCCCACATCTAGGTCTCTAAGAAGAAAAAAATGTTGACAAAGATTTATGGATGTCCCAGTTACTATCAGGAACATCTGGAAACAAAATGTTAAGCAGCAAGGGGATGTTAAAAAAATTAAGATTTGTGTGATGTTATATTATGTAGACCATTGAAATGCTTATAAAGAATTTTGGATAAAGTGAGAAAACACTTATGAAAAAGAAACAAGAATGTCAATCTTTTTTTCTTTCTCTTCATCTTCTTTCCCTCAGTCTGTACTTTCTACCTTAAAAAGAATTTTGCTAAGATTTACAGTGGATGTCCATAAATGTTTCTTATACTTGACTTTTACTTTTTTTCTCTATAGTTTTCAATGTTCTCTGTATTTTCTATAATAAGCAAGTATTTTTGTAGTGAGAAAACAAAATTTCATAAAGAAAAGGCTTACTATTCCTAATTCAATCCTCAAAGATATAAGTGAATGTATTATTTCCCATTTTAAAGATAAGGGAACTTAATCGCAGCAAGGTGAAGTCACTTGTACAAAATTACACAATTAAGCAAGGAGCAAAGCCATTTCATGTCCCAAGCATATCCCATGCATTGGAAAGAAAATACACCAAAAGGAATTTACTAATAAAACCCTACCCTATATAAAGAAGATAACATTTAGAAGTTCTGTCTTCCTAGGGATCAGACCTTGCAGTGCCATCCTGGCAAAATTAATTCCTTTTCTTCTCCAATACTTACAAAATGGGTTTCTGCAATCAGGTATGTAGCTGCAGGAATTTACTCTGATAAGATTTAATGCAAACTAATGACTCATGTAACTGGTTTCTTGTCTTTGCTGGGATGAGAATATTCTGTGATTTCAAGAATGTGCAAGGCTGCCTTGATAAAGAACAGGAGCCTGGAGCTGAATGGGTCAGAACAGAGAATAGAGCAATGTCTGCATGGACTTTTAACATTCTAGCTCCCCGTGTTTGTAATGGGAAAGGGGTGGGCCAGGGGAGTGGCTGAAAACAAAGTAAGTATCTAGCAGTGGGTGAATGATTATGGAAGTAAACACTGATACAACAGAATGCTATGTAGTCAGTAAAAAGAACGAGTAGCTACTTACATGGAAAGATCTTCCAAATGTTACTGAGAAAAAAAGAAGCTCAGAAATAAATACATCCATATCACACATATAACTACAGATAACATATCTGCTTGAATATGTATTATAACTTTCTGGGAGAATAAAATAAACCTCATTAGCAGTGGTTCCCCCTGAGGGTGGGATGGGGGGGGGTACCTGAAATAACTTTATGTCTTTTTAAGTTTAAAGCACATGCAATACACCCCTCCTTGGTTTCAAAAGAGCCAAGGAGTCTTAAAAACACTCATTTTGATGATCTTGTATATAATTAAACACATCTTTCTCCTCTCTGATTCTAGGAAAGGGCAAAGAGCAACTTTACAAACTGTTGTAGTTTTCCATGATCACTTGATTGCTGACGAGAAACCTCCAAGAATTCAAATATACATAATCACATTTTAAAACCTTCAAGACACAGTTTAATCAGTAGTTTTAATGCACATTTGTTAGAGAGAGCTGCACTTTAACAATTATACAGACATCACCTGCAGTTATTAAAGTTATCAAAATATATAAAAACATTCAAGTAAGAAGTATGCAAATTAGCAGCATTTAACTAAAATGAATATATTAACATATTTCAGTATAATAAGGAAAGAAAACAGCTTCTTACACACTGACACTGACACACACACATACAGAGAAAACCTAACTGTCCTCAGAAGCATGGAGAAGACAAGAATGTTATGCATATAAATTGTTGGCAAAAACGCCAACAATCAGAATTTTTAAAAACTGAGGATGGAATGAACTTTTGTTTGCTCAAAACTTCATGATACTAGTTATAACTAGACTTACAAATTCATAAAGCTCAAGGCAGGAAAAGCTTGAAAAGCTCATCAGTTTCACAGATATAAAAATATCCCGTGTTAATGCTAACTTTGTGGGAGCAAAAAGATGGTCTGGCAAAGGGACAAGGCACAAGTATACAGAAATGTGTCAGCTATGGTAAACCTGTGCTAAGCTTTGCTCCTCAGAGCAAGGAATCAATCATTTCTGAGTAGTTGGGGGGGCGGTGAGAAATACTCTTCCCAGCAGCAGCTTTCTAAAACCTGCACCCACTTTTAAATTCCAGGCTACTCCCAGGGAAGGTTTAGAGCCTGAAAAACAAAGGAAAACACTGGAAGGAAGGCACAAACGGTCCCTTACAAAACTACAGTACTTTGAACAAGAGTCTCAAGGTATTAAAATGACAACCGATTACATTAAACCATAATCTAGGCTTATATTAAAAGGTTTAAAGTGACCAATTTCAGGTAAGCTTAGATGACGTATTTCTTGCATATGGTTTTTATGGTAACGGAAATATTAAGAGATACTCTGCATATTTTGTAAAAGAAAATTAAAAAATTTTAAGCACAAGAAAGCAAACAATAGCCCTTAAAATACGAATATGTGCATTTAAGATGTCAGCAGTCAGTCTAGTTCGGTAAACTTGCACAGGACGGTCCGATGCTGCCGCCCACATGCCAAAACACTTCTGTGCATAGACTCACAGCTCAAATACTCAGCAGCCCTTTCCAGCCTGGCTCTGAAATGTGAAGTGTCATTCAGAAACCTCAGTGCAGGAAGGGAAACAGCGTTTGGAAGACCGAGAGACAGACTTGGCTTCTTGATGGCACAGGGCCCTCTGCCAAGTCTCCAGACTCAGGACTAGAAGTTGAACAGAGGCTTGGGATTATCCAGGCTCTTAAAGGCAGCTTCCCTCTGAGTAGCAAGGCAGGAACAAAATGCCCCAGAAGCTACGAAATCCAGGCTGCCACCCCGCAGCAGGTCCCCTCCTTCTAAGGCTTAATCCAGGGCACTTCAGATCCTTGCTCATTCAAGTGGCAGGAAGGGCTTTTTGCTCTCATATAAAATGACTCTCATATTCCATGTTACCACGTAGCTGAAATTACATAACCATCCTCTCCATGCTCCCACCATCTGTTTCAAACATCACGATTCAAGGATTTCTCTTCATTTAAAACAATCAGGTCTCTATATTAAGTCTACAGAACCGTTCAAAAGAGTCACTACTTTTTAAGGAACACTTCCCGGCCTTTGAACCCAGAATCTGGTTCGAAAGAATTAACCCAGGCTCATGGAGAGATAATGTCTACAGTTAACTTGAAAAGACAGTACCAATAAGCTTATAAAATTACAAAAGCTCTCTCCTCAGTTTTGGTTGTAAAAGCTTCAAGGGCTTCTTAAGTCAGTGTGCTGGTCGAGCTGTCCCTGAGCTGCTGGGCCACAGGCAAAGACATGGCACTGAACCCGCTTTTCTAAGTCCCTAAGCCCTAAACAGGGGCTGGGTCATGTACACACGGCCACCGCAGCTGCACACGTATGGAACCACTCTCAGGAAAGGCCCAAGCTTCAGAAAAATGTATTAAAAAAAAAATCTCTGCTAAAATCCCAGGTGGGCTTTGTTGGCTGGCAGGTCACCAGGGCAGCTTGTAAGCCACACACAGCAGCGTCTTCCTGTCAGTCTAGCCGGTTCCGCATATCCCTCTGGGCTTCTGTTAGTTTCTGGATCAGATAACGCTTGTCACGACTTTCCTAAAAGCAGAGAGACATTCAAGGGCACATTCAATATCTTTGGAAACAAATATTATTGTGACCTAAGAAATCACCTGTCAGGCTCGGGGCCAAGGGTCCTCACCACTGGACGGCTGCAATGGCCTCCAAACTGCCTCTTTCACTCTTTTCCGCTCCACAGCCCCTTGTCCACAAAGCAGCCAATCATCTTTAAAAAGTGAACACCGGCCTTTTCTTATAATCCTCCAGTGGCCTTCTATCACACTCAGAATTAAACCCAAACTTCTTACCAGAGCCCTCAGGCTATGCTGTGACCCTCCCTGGGATTCCAGCAGCATCTGGTCTCTCCTGATCATCCTCCACCCTCCAGCCACATCTCGCTGACTCCTCCTCCCAAGACCTCCCATAATCGGCTCCTTCTCATTGTTCAAGTCTCAGCTCCACTGTCACCTTCTCAAAGAGGCTTTCCACGCCACCATCTACAGCAGCGGAGGCCCACCCGTCACTCTGCCTGCCTGGTTTGTATGGTCTTCGTAGCAGTGACTGCAGTCGGAATTTCTTTTTCTCTAACCACTGAACAGTCTTGTCTCCCCTCTTCACCTCTGTACCCCAGCACAGAATAAGGATATATACACATCGCGGGGTGGACGTGTCCGAACACGAATGGAGCCAGAGGAGACCCAGCCTGAAGGCAGAGTTTTGGCGGGTGGTGATGAGAGCACTCCACCTCTCCCTGCGATGAGCATCACACTCACTGCGGTGTCCTGGGTCAACGTCCCCAGCCGCGCCCAGCACTTCCTTACCAAGGACAGCTGCTCGCGGAGTTGCAGGACCACCCGCTTGTGTGCTCCGGCCAGCGCGATGAAGTAAAACATAACGAGGCTGCAACACAAAGCGAGAGGTCACTAGGGGGTGGACCATCTGAAGGCCTCTGGAAAACCATCTGACACATTTTGCTTGGAACAGTTTCACTTCTGTTAGAAAAAAAGGAAAAGCAAGCCCTCATCCCTCCCAAGCGGAGGGCATCCGAAACAGCCAGAGGGGTGGTTATCTGGCAGCGGCAACAGACACTGATTCGTGCCTTGCTTCCCAGGTTACGATTAAAAGCTGCTGCTGTTCCTTGGCACACACAGCATGATGGGAGACAGGAGGACACAGACAGAAAGTCAGCTCGGCATGGATGATCACTGTGGAAACCCTCTCGCCTCAGTTTCTACATCTATAAAATGGGGATTATATAGTAAAAGCCAGTGATAACAAGCCTAAAGATACTACAATTTTGCATAACAGCAATTGGCCCCTGTCTTCTGTGTAGCCCTAGACCTCACATGGGGGCGGCTTAAGTTATCTTTGGGAGGAGGGGCAAGTGGCATGGAGGGCAATCCCCCAAGAAAACAGCAGGCGGCCTCATCCCTGAAGGGGAGGCAGTGGCCTGTCAAATCTCCCCAGAAAGGGCTGAGGAAAGGAGGGCCACTGGAATCAAGTGATATCACTTGTTCATTTCTGGAAGTCCTCATGGCCAAGGACAAGAATGACCACCCCCAAAGATGTGGAAGGCAGATCAGGAAATCACCAGCAGATGGCGCTAGCCAAACTACAGCTTAAGGAGAACCCATTACGATGGAGCAGCTGGATCCTGGGATCCTCAGAATTCCTGGCTAGCTGACAGTATCAAAGGTATCTTGCCTTTAACAAATGAATTTTTTGGCCCCCTCCTTGCATTACGGGGGGTTTTTCTGTAATAACATCTACATCATAGAATAACTGAGTTAATACCTGTAAGCTACAATCAATTCCAGTTGTCTGTGGCGGTTCTATTCTGTTCTACAATCTCCAGGAACACTGAATCAGCAAGTTCTGAACCAGTGCCCCTGGGGAAATACAGAGTAGGTTCCTTCGCACCTCTGGTCACATTTTTGTCAACTCATCAATACTTTGTTTTTTATGTTTCTTGAGAAAGGTTATCAGTACATAACCTTGTTCCTGTTTAAAGACACCTTATTTAACGTCATTGAACTCACAGCCAAGAGCACCATAATGTGTGACTGAGGGAAGCTTATCTAATTAACACACGTATTTTATTCATAAATGACATCCCAGCCTCTTACACTAATGAACACTAGGCAGCACTGAGCTCTACATGTGGGGGCCACTTTAAACAGTGAAATCACTAACCAAAAGCACAAAATGCAAGAAATCTGGAACTAAATGGATCACAAAAAAGACACCTCTTTACAGTCTGAGCTGAAACAAGAAGGCAGAGTGTCATTTTGTCTCCCCTCCACCCTCTAAGCTGGAGATGTACATGCTATGATCTGAATGTGTGTGTTCCCCCAGATTCATATGTTGAAATCCTAACCCCAAGGTGATGGTTTTAGCAGGTGGAGCCTTTGGGAGGTAATTAGGTTATGAGGGTGGAGCCCTCACAAATGGGATTAGTGCCCTTATGAAAGGGACTCTGGAGAGCACCCTAGCCCCTCCTGCCAAACGAGGATACAAGAAGTCTATAAACCAGAGGAGGGTCTTCACCCAACCATGCTGGGATCTCATTCTTGGACGTCCAGCCCCCAGAACCATGAGAAATAAATTTCTGTTGTTTTTAAGACACAGGGTCTGTGATATTTTGTTATAGCAGCCCAAATAGACTGAGACATTGTACTCAGGCAACTCACATTTTCTGCTACTCTGTGTATGTCCACAAATAACCACAAAAAAAACACTGCTAGTATTCATTTTTGGAGTTCCAAAAATATTTTAGCTAATAGACCCATTTGTGATATAGAAAAAAAGAGGAATCCATGAATAATGAGAATGGGCTATAATTAGAACAACACCCATTACAAAGTAAGCCCTCAACACACATGTGTGATCAGAATTATTTTAACACTCAGAATGAATCACTGCAGCAAAGACCCTTATCACCCCTGCTTACAACACTTCTCATTCACTGAGCCTTCACTAAGGGCCAAGTCCTCTGCTAAGCACTTTACAGACATCACCATGTTTCCTTCTTCCCAGAGCCCTATGAAGTACGTGCCATTCTTATTCCCATATTCCAGGTGAGGAAACTGAGGCTCAGAGAGGGTATATGATGACCTGAGGCCACACAGCTTATGAGTGGCAGAGCCAGGGTCCGAGTGTGTGCTTCTAGTCTGATGCTCTTCTCTCTGCCCAGCAATCAGTTCCCTTTCCAAAGAGCAACTAATTTTGTGAACAATCAGTAAGATTAATAGGCAACATTTATGGGTTAGACTTTATAAGTCAGGCATCTGGCTAAGCGCCTGACCTGTGGGACCTCCCTGGACCTGCTCAATGACCCTTTGAAAGAATTACTATTATTACGACATTTCAAAGATGGCAAATTGAGGTTCAGAGAGGTCCGGCACCATATCAAGGGTAGCAGGGGAGCCCCATTTCCCAGTCAAAGAGGAGCCCACCAGGCGCAGGGAAAATACTCGCAGGGTCCGGGTGGTTCTCACTCACCAGATGATCATGAAGAAAGGCACCGCGAAGGCTTCCGACATGACGCCATAGACCAGGGACTGCAGCGAGCTGGGAAAGGTGCCCACCGTGTTGGGGACCACCTCCCAGGTGGTGTTGAAGTTGGTGAATGGCCCACAGGCTTTGGAGGAAGGGATGCTGCCAGGACACAGAGCAAGGGGCTCAGGGCCAGGCCTGCAGCACAGGCTGAGGCCCTCCTCTGCCCGCCCAGAAAGCTTTGTTAACAAGTCAAGACTTGGGGGAGAGGGCATAGCTCAGTGGTAGAGCACATGCTTAGCATGCACGAGGTCCTCTGTTCAACCCCTAGCACCTCCACTAAAACAAAAGAAAAGGGGGGGGCCAGCTAGGAAGGCCTGACTTCATGGGCCTTCTGGAATATTCCAGTCAAATACTTACCCTAAAATCTCGAGCCTCTAGACCTGATTTCTAGTTTATAGGAAATTGGAGTAAAACTTGAAAGATCCTCATTTTAAAAATAAACCTATAAAAGACTATTCTGGGACAACTGGAGAAATTTGAAAATGGCACGAATTTGACATTGGTATTAATTTTCTCAGGTGTGATAACATTATCGCGGACACCCAGAAAGGAGAATGTCCTTATTTTTAGAAACTCCACAGCCAAGTATTTAGGAGTGAAGGGTCACAGCGCCAACAACTCAATTTCAAATAGTTCATCACGCACACAAAATGCATGCATAGAAAGAGAGAAAATAAATGCAGGAGAATTTAACCACTGGGACATCCAGGTAAAGGGTATGTAAGTTTTCATTGCTGCTATTTTTCTCAACTTTCTATAGATTTGAAGTTTTTCAAAATAAAAATAGGGGGAAAAAACCTAATTATCATGGAAAAAAATTAAATGAAGGCTTACGAAGAATTGCCTCCATTCACATCACAAAGTTCTGTGTAGGAAATTTTCCACTGCAGCCCTATTTTTAGGGATAAAAATAGATTCCTGGAAACAACCTAAATGTTGTTTAAGGAAATAGATGAACAATTGATGATCCATTCTTACAATGGAATATTCGAGAACCACTGAGAGGGAGACACATAGACATGACTGTCTCCCAGAGAAAAACTAAGTAGTTTGTTAGGAAACAGGACTGGAAAGTGAATTTCCACCATATGTTCTTTTGAACTTGTTGAATTTTGTGCCATGTGTGAAAGTATTATTTTTTTAAAAAAATCAAAGCTAAAAAATATTTTAAAAGAACAAGAGTTCTGTATGTGCTGGCCTGGAAAAGGGTACAATACAAAGTTAAGTGAAAAAAAAATCAGGCTGCCAAACAGGATTATTCCATATGTGTTTTTTTAAAAAAATACATTTTTCATAGTAAATTTCTGGAAGTCCTCATAAAACGTAAACAGTAGTTACCTCTCAGAGTAGGACTAAGAGGTGAGGATGGGGAGCATTCTTTTCTCTTTAATTTGTACCCTTTTCTGTACTGTTTGAATTTTTAAATATATATATTACTATTACAATAAAATATATATAGACTCAGATTTGTTTAAAAAATAATAAAATCTGAGAGATGAATTCACAGTTCCAGGCTTTTAATGTAAAGATGAAGAAATGGAATTTCATGAGACTCCAAGTCAGGAGTTAGACTGGGCCAACTCTAGCCCTACTGCCTGCTTTTTGTAAATGCAGCCTCCCGGGAACACAGGCACGCCTGTTAGTGTATATATCATCTCTGGCTGCTTTCCTGATACAACAGGAGAGCTGAACAGTTGTTACAGACACCATATGGCCCGCAAAGCCTAAATTATTTACACTTTCCAGCCTCTGGTATAAACAGTTATAAGACAGAGGAGTGGAATCCTTGGGGTTAGAACCCTCAGCTTCTCATCCTCAGTCCTGAGCATTTCTGCTCTTTCCAAATTCTGCCTGACACTACGTCCCCTGTGCCGTGTCTGAATCGTCTTATGTCCCCAGCACCCAGCCCAGTGCTTGGTACCCAGAGGACACTCCAAGTCTTCTCAATAACCATGTACTCCCTTCATAATCAGAAACAAAGAATCCAAAAGGGGACTAGAAAAGAGGTCCTAGGAAAAGCGGGCTGGGTAGGAGAGATCTAACCGACACTCCCAAGAACAATGGCAACCCTGCACGCCCAAGTTCAGAAGTGCACCAAGACATTCCCGCGTCCAGAGGGAGATTCTGAAACAAAAGTGAGCCTGGCTAAGCCGGAAGTGACTTACTGACCTCTGTGGGTGGGGCACCCAGAGGAAAGCCAGTGAAGAATGCAATGAAGCCTTTAACATAAAAGAGGGACACGTCAAGAAGCAAGGAAATGTTCTAGAAAACAAAGTTGCATTTACCGTGCCATGCTGATGGTCAGAGGGATTATCGCCAAACACAGCCCAATCAGCAACACCAACAGGAAGAAGAAATTAGAATTGGACGCTCTGAACTGCCTGGGGGAGGGTCTGCAGGTATAAAGAAGACTTATCTAAGGGGAGAGGAAGAAAGAGGAAAAATTAAAGTGTGCAGCTCTCTTGAGGATAAATGAGGGCATTCATGCATTACAGTGTAAGTTGGCATAACCTTACTGGAAGGGTCGTCAGCAAAAGAGACCAAAATGAAAAAATGGGCCCAAACACATGTAGATGGATATTTACTGCTACAGTTGTTGATAACTGGGAATAACTGAAAGCAACCTAAGTAGCTACTGACGGAGTTCCTTAAGGGTTAAAGAGCATCCATACAGTGGAACCACGGAGCCCTCAGGAAAAATGAGAGAGCTTTACCTCCTCCACGGCTCTGTGAAATGAAAAGGGTAGCTTTCAAAGCTCTGTACTGTATGACCTCATTGAAGGTTTTTTGGAAGTATTTTTTAAACATTTTACTGTAAATTTCTTTTTTTTTCCAGCTTTAATGACGTATAGTTGGCAAAACTGTAAGACATTTAGAGTGTACAGTGGGATGATGTGAAAGGATGTGAAAAGTATTTATTCTCTATACAGGTTCAATATGTATTAAATGGCAAAGAAAAAGTTCCTGTGAGCTGTCTTGCATACACCAAAATGGGAGCTACTTTGAATTTTTACAAGCATATGTATTTTTCCTATATATTAAAAATATTTCCATTTTATTTTTTTCAAAGGTTGTGTGTTTGTTTTGCTTTTTTGAGGAGGGTAATTAGGTTTATTTATTTATTTAATGGAGGTACTGGGGATTGAACCCAGGATCTCGTGCATGCTAAGCATGCGCTTTACCAATGAACTATATCCTCCCTCCCTGTAAATATTTCCATTGAGGGAAAAAAGACTTAAAGGAAATATCAAGTGGGGAAGGGAGAGCGGTATGGTGACAGGCATACAGTTTCTCCTGAATATTCTAGAAAGCTGCATCACTGGGAAGGGGCATCAAGCTTGAGTGACTTCAGCAGCAGCCAGAACACCTTGTCAGCTGGAGGGCACCGAGTACTAGGGACACTTGGTGTCTTGTCTTGTTGTCTGCGGGCAGCTGGCCAGTCAGGTCTGGGGTGTTGGAACTCAGTCCAGTGCCCGCGACCCATTCCATTACCCCCACACTGTCCTTACTATGCTGCATGCTGGGAGACCACTGTCTAACCAGTATTTTCTGGAAAAAGAAAATCTTTCTATGAGCTTTCTCACCTCCATCTCTCCTTTGGTGACTTCAGCCAACTGAAGTTTCCAACAAAAGCATCGGAACATTCTTCAAAGGCTGAAACATCCGGGTACAAAGTATCACCCAATTCAAGGCCCTGCTTACTGGGTTTAGAGCTTAGGCTCTGGAGTGAGGTAAACCTGGGTTCAAATCCCTGGAGTCATTTATAAGCTGTGTGACCTTGGACCAGTTACTTAACTTCTCTGAACTTCAGCTTCCTAGTTTATAAAATATGGTTAATAACAGTACCTACTTCAAAGGGTGTAAACATTACATGATAATCCATGTAAACTGTTCATAGTGTGGGGGCACACAGTGTTGTTATCATCTGTTATTATTATTGTTATGATTATTAATACTATTATTACTTCCATTTCAGAATCCTCAGGGCTTGGCATAATAGGTGATCAATAACCGCTGGGAAAAAAAATTGTTGGGCTTATTAACAGAGGTACTTCTGCAAGAAGGGATGGAATACCTCTATGTATTGTTTAAAAGTTTAATAGTGGGCAAATAGTGCCTTTATAATAAAGAAAAAAGAAGGTCAGTTAATAAGCCCAGATAACTTAGGCATCTGCAGGGCTACTTCACCCATGAAGCATTTAGTTCAGGTGCCACTCCTAGGGCCTGGGAGCTGTTTGAGAAGCTACACAAATAATTGAAACCTGAAAACAAAGTCACCAGCTCCAAAATCCAAACAGAAAATTACAAAATTTTAATTAATAAACCTTTTGTTAAACATCACCAAAATGAATCACTGTCAACTGATCGATCAACTGCAACTCAACTCGTAAGACAGTTATGTATACAAACATTTAAATCAGAGGAGCAAAACAATTCTTAACAAAATTCTCAAAATGACAAATGTGAAAATCCATTCAAAGTCTTTTTTCTAGAATAAAAATATACGTCAAATAAGGGATGCAGTTTTCATACACCTGATAGGATGTAGGTGGGCTCCAAGCGTATGTGCGCCAGTTATCCTGCAAGATCAAGGATGGTCTGGGTTATCAACCCCTCATCCCCATCTCTCCTTACCTCTTTCACGTAAAAGATGATAATGAACTTCAAGGTTGCAATCGCAGGAAGAAGGGGTGAGAAAAAAGCTCCAATCCAGCAAATGGTTTGCCCGTAAACGATCCCCAGAACGTTATCAGGAATGGCAAACTCCTGCTGTCCCCAGCACTGAAACAGCTTCCAAGAGGAGCAGTAGGTCACCAGGATCCTGGAAACAAACGGGACAATTTCTCACCTGGGTTACCAGTGTCTGCCAAGGCCACAGAGCCACATCCACAAAGTCAGGGCCATTTCCATACATTCTTCTCATGGAAACTAGTCAGTCATATGTCTATAAGATGCAGAATATAGTGAACTCTGGAATCATTAAGACCAGAGTCTCAGATCTACAGTTTCCCAGACAAATAAAGTTAGACAAGGGTCGTTTTTCTCATCTGGAATGCGAGGGGATTATAACACAACCTACTTCATTGGGTTGGGTGACAATACTGATGTGGGCAGTCTCTGTACACTGGCTTGCCACTCAATCCAAAAAGTATTGTGCTATTGTGTATCCACACAGAAAAGGGCTTATGAGGACCCTACCACCCTGCAAGCCACTTCCTGGAATCCTAAAGCTTCCTACAGAAACCCTAGGACCAGAGGCCTCAGATAAACACACAACTGTTGACTGTAGCATCACCACATATTAGCAACATTACCGAAAACAACCCAAATGCCCATCAGGAGGGGATGCATCGACAGAGGATAAGCCGTGGATACAGTGGAATATTATACAGTCCTTAAAATGACTGAGGAAAATCCATGTGTCTGACATGGAAAGTTGTTCATGGTATTTTGTTTGTAAGGGGGAAAGAAAGCAAGCTGCAGACCAGTGTGGATGTACTGTGATCCCACTTACAAGGGAAAAAAGGACATTTCCAGTGAGACTGTGTTTACTTATACATGTATTTATGCAAGTATATGTTTTTATTTGTAAGGGCTGCTGGATCTAACCCAAAGCGTTATAGGTGGCCACCTGTAAGGAGTGGGCTGGGACTAGGGAATTAGGGATAAGATACAAAATAGAACTCACTATTCTCCAGATTTCTATATTTATTTAAATTCTAAATATTTTTTAAAAAATTTCAGCATGCACACATTCATGTCAGTAATTTTTAGAAAGGATAGTTTTTTTTTTTAATATTTACTTTTAAGGGCTTTCTGGACCTCTGGCATATGCCTAGAGAATTTGTACATGTGGGTAAAAAAGTGATTAAATGAACAGAAATTTACTTAAGGCTCAAGGAGATGCTGAGAAAAAAAAATTTTTTTTAAACAACAGCATAATAATGATAATCATGATGGAGACAGTTAATGCTAATCATGACGGTGAGATTTCTGTGGCATGAATTGTTCTTAGTACTTTTACCTGCATTTTGTCATTTAATCCTCACGACAGTACTATGAGGTGGGCATTGCTACTATCCCATTTCACAGGTTGGGAAAGAGGCACAGAGCCTAACTAACTTGCCCAGGGCCACATGACTAGGAAGTGGCAATGCCGGGACTTGAACCCAGATCGGAAAATGTGGTGTCCGCTGCAGCCTGGAGGGTCTCCACTCACAGGGCCCGTGGCTGTGCTAAGGGCAAGAAGTCACCCAACACGAGCCTCATGGAAAGCAGCACCATTTCTGCTCTTCATGCCGCCTTTCAATGGGGCACATATGGACTAGGCGGTGATGACCTGTCTGAAGGTCACCAATGGTTGTCAGAGGTTTCCGGGGAGGGTGGCATCATCCAGCACTTTGTGAAGAGCAGCTGTGATGGGAGCCTGTGGTGGGGATGAGGAAGGGGTGATCAGGATGGGGGGTACCCCTCACACTTACTTTCTAGGAAAATCCACAAAAAGTGTCACAGCCAAGATGATGATGAGGTCAAAGATCATCAGCTTGTACATTTCCTGCCCAACTTGGGTCTCCCAGCACTGAAACCACAGAGAGAAATGAGCCTGACTTGGAGGAGAGAAAGCCAGGTTTCCCCAACGCTCTTTCCAGCCCCAAATCCTGCTGCCCCCGGAGGCCATCAGCCAGCATGCCTCTGAGCCCCAGCACAGACGTTGGGTTTCAAGCCCTTAGAAGCGCCTGGTGTGCCAGACTCTGCCACACAGCAAGAAAGTGCACCAGTGGGATTCCAATCCTTGGCTGCAAGGGCTATTCTCTCGACCTTGATGCCATTACCCCAAAATGACCCACCTAGCAAGACGCTTTTATCCCCGCAGCCTCACCGGGTAGAGTTTCTGGTTGTAGCCACAGAGCTCACACGAGTAGTTGTCACAGGATGTAATCTTGGAGCCCAGGGTGAACACCAGCACACAAATGGTGGCCAGCCGCATAAAGACACACCTGCAGGAAAGACAGAGGAGGGAGGGTGAGAAGAGGAGGGTTCAGGATGGGCTGGCCCCCTGGGATGGGGCTGGGGCCCAGACATGCTGCCTTTCTCAAGAGCAAGCCCATAAGTGGGCACAGAGTTTCTGTTGGGGTGATGAGCAAGTTCTGGAAATGGACAGTGGTGATGGTGGCACAGCAATGAGGATGTACCAATGCCACTGACTGTACACTTGAAAGTGGCTAAGATGGTAAATTCCATGTTTTATATATATATATATATATTTACTGCAAATTTTTTAAATGGCAGAGAGAAAAGAAAAAAACAGATCAGAAAGCTGGGAACTCCTGAACCCATGATGATATAACTACACTCAGAACCTATATATTCCTGGAAAGAACTGAATCTTCCAAGTATCAGCTTTGAGAGATGTCTGGTATATACTGAAAAGTGAAAAAAAAAATACATTGCAGAGTTTCAGGTAGATACACTCCTACTTTTAAAAGAAAACAAAACGTGTGAAAATTGGCATGAACAACAGGAACCGTGCAGGTGAGGGCTGAGGGAGAAAACAGATTGCAGAGAAGGTGCTAATTTTTTTTCTTAAAGATGTTTTTCCTGCTGTTTGGTTTGTAAACAAAAAATGAAATAGAAACATTAAAAAGTGTGTGGGTGGTGGGGGAGCAAACCCACACCATCCACTCATTCCTCACTACTCAGCAGGTTCCTGACACCTGTGCCTCCTGATGTGTGCGAGTACCCAGCACCACCAGGGGGCTTCCCACAACCAAAAACTGAAGCGGAATCTAATACAAAGTCTGAATCTATAGTCGTTTACGGTGACAAGGGGGCACAGAAAAACAAAAGACACCATGAAAAGACAATGAACTGAATGCAAAATAGAGAACATTCTATGAGTCAAATGCCTCAGATTTCTCCCACAAGTCACTAGCATAACACAAGGGAGTGTGGGGATTCTTAAAAGAATAAAAGAGATTTAAGAGACATAATTCAACACAGCATGTGGCCTCTGTTTGAATCCTGGTTTGAACAAACCAATCGTAGAAAGCCTTCTGCAACTCCATCAGGGGACTGACTTAATTTGATGAGGTGTGATAATGGTTATGATTAAAAAAAAAAAAAAAGCTCTTGGAAGGAAAGCGAAAGCTCAGTGGTAGAGCGTGTGCTAAGCATGCACAAATTCCTGGGTTCAATCTCCAGTACCTTCAGTTAAAAAAAAAAATTCCTTGTCACTTAGAGATATACTTGTGTTTACAGGTGAAATGGCACATGGCCTGAGATTTGAAATAATCCAGCAGGGTAGGGGAAACACATAGAAGCCAAGACTAACAAAATGCTGGTAAATAGTTGAAACTAAATGATGGGCACACATGGGGGTTTAGCAGATCGTCCTGTCTGAAAATTTCCAAAATAAAAAGATTTTTTAAAAAAAGATGCAAATGCCATCTGAGGCATCTGAGCAGCAGAAAGAAATCACTCTAGGAGGTTCACACAGTCCCCACCTGGTCCTCCTTAACTCACGTGTATTACTCCCCAGGCCCGGCTTTACACCTGTCATTTCTTTATTTTTTATTTTTATGAAAACTGAGTATTTATTTAGTATGAGAACAAATTGTAAAAAGTCACCTGCAGCACACGGTCAGGGACTGGGCCACATTTCCTCGGAACTCACCTGAGCCAAAGCCTCAGGTTCCTACTGCAAGTCCCCACTGGAACTCTCCTCCCACGGCCCACTCGTGGAGGTAGTGGGGTGGAACTGTGGTGGGGTGAAGCCACCCTTAGGCAGTGGCAGACGAATACCTTGTTGGATGACAAACACTCTACTGAGTAGGAAAATTCTAAGATATTTTCCATGCAACTCCCAGAGTTGTCCCATAGGACTGAGCCCCATTTGCAACTCGGCCCCAAATAACATGCCCTTTTCCAGCTGCCTTCCCTTCTCTCTCTCACTTCCTCAGTTCCCTGCTGGTATACACTTGTCCTTTCTAACATCTTCAGAGAAACACCTCCTTCACGGGCCCCACCCTACGCCCTCAGCTGTCAATGTGCTAATACAGGAACCAAAAATATACCACTGCTGAGTGGACACTCCAGTCAAAGAGAGCTCATTGCATGAGCAAACTCTGATTCATTCATGGAGGCTGCCTGGAGGCTGAAGAGGATTCTTGGCTCAGCAGGAAAAGGTGCCACAGTTCATTAGCAATGTCTGCCACAGGCAGGGGAGGGGTCAAGTCGCGACCTGCTTGGCAAGTCTAGGCATTACCTAAGGATTGTCAGCCGGATCTCAAATCCTGGAGAATAATCCTCATAGTGGATAATCTTGGCAAAGATCGTTGGGGTGATAAAATTGGCCAGCGTGATCACAACAGAAGGCAGGTACAGTATCAGGAGGTTCTCTCCAAAAACCATCCTGTCAATTTCCTAGAAAAATAACAAAACCGGTCAGGAGTATAGTAGGTTGCATCACAAATGAAGTGCCCTTAAAAGAACTCAGTTATGAGGGGGAAGGTGTAGCTCAGTGGTAGAGTGCCTGCCTAGCATGCACGAAGTCCTGGGTTTGATCCCCAGTACGTCCATTAAAAAAGATACATGAATTAAAGAACCCACTTACCTCCCCTCCCAAAAAGCAACAAACTCAATTATATACCAGGGAGGGTACAGCTCAGTGGTAGAGCGCATGCCTAGCATGTGCAAGGTCCTGGGTTCAATCCTCAGCACCTCCATTAATAAATAAATAAAAATCTAATTATCCCCCTCCCAAATAAATACAATTACATTAAAAAAAATTTTTAAAAAGAACTCTACTATACATATGTCAAGTCATTATGCTGGACACTTAACACTTATACAATATTGTATGTCAATTTTATCTCAATAAAACTAGAAGGGGAAAAAAGAACTATACATATTTAAAGCAAACAAAGCACTTCATTCAACACGGCGCATAAAAATAAGCCATCTCCTTCCTTGGGTGTTCAAACAGAGGAGCCATGATCTAGTACCACACTGGAAGAAAAATGAGCTCTATTTATTACAGGGAAGTATAAAAAATCCATGCATTCTGTATCAATGGGCAATTTAAAGCATTTTCAAGGCTGTAGCACTAATTGACTTGGAATAGCCATTCTTTCCTTCTTTCCTAATAATAGACTAGTTAGTCACATCATATACATCTGGTGTAAAACTAAATTTTCCTGGCCTCCCTTGTAGCTAGGTACAGCCGTCTGACTAAATTCTGGCCAAAGGGATGCAAGAGGAAGTTTTAAGTGCAACCTCCAAGTCATGCCCTTGAAGGAAGGGGTGTGCCCTCGCCACCTCCTTCCCACTGGATACAATGTGAACATAGTGAGCTATCCCGCACCATACAGAAGGCAGCCACGTCCTAGGGATGGCAGAGCTACAAGATGGAAGGAACCTGGGCCCCTGATGACTGATTTCACAAAGCAGAGCCACTTGGATTTTTAAAACCACTGTTATTTCAGGTAAACCAAGGCCCCAGCTAGTAAGCAGTGCAGTTGCAGATTAAATCCAGGCATTCCAGCCTGGATTTCAATGTTGTCAATTCCAGGAGGAGTCGTTATCCCAAACACTCTATTTTAGATGGGTTTTTTTTTCTATTAAAGGTGGAAATTAGTCACTCTGATTTTAAGTTCTCTGTCCTATCAGCCAAACTTATATCCCCATATGTAAAATAGAATGATGACAGTATCTTGTCTCAGAGGTTTGCAATACACTTAGCATACATAAAGTCCAACCGGAGTGAAAGTTAAATTGACCTTCACGGAGCGCTTACTTTTTTCATGTGTTCTTGTGAGAATATAGTTGCTCTATAGATTGCATAAAAGCATGCCGCTAAAACGGCCAGCACAATGCAGTTCAAAACCAGCCGCAAAGAGTAAATCCGTATCGTTTCTTCTGAGGTCCTTTCTGCTATTTTCTGCCGTATTCTTTCTTCCTCCAGATCTGCCTGAGAACCAAAGAAAACTCACTTGTGAGCACTCGGATGAAGGGATATTCGGGGCTGGAAACTGACTCATCATCATCCCCTCCCTCTCCATCTTTAAACTTTCCTTAAATATTCATCTCCCCCAAGATACCTTCTCAGATCAAGCCCAACTAGTTTCCATGTCTACTGCAGGCCTGAGTCAGGGCAGGATCTCCCATTTAAGGCTGCAATTAGGCTTTGTAATAAATGTGAAAACAGAACTAGAACCTACTCATAACATTACTCATATGAAGTATGTGCATTTCTTTAAACAAATGATGCATTTGATTTGATTCCTTCCATCTCACTTTATTAAGCTTTTGATACAATCGCCTCCTCCTCTTTTTATGGGCAGGTTTGATCGAGATGCTTTTTGCATGGAAAAGAATATGAAAACGAGTACATGCATGTATATGGATGACTGAAACATTACGCTGCACATGAGAAGTTGACGCAACATGGTAAACTGACTAGACTTCAATTAAAAGAAAAGATGCTAGTTATTACTCCTTTTCTCCTTATTAATTTGGAAATCCTACTTTTTCATGTTCTGTCCACTCCACCTTGCATCATAGCATCCCCTCTTAGTCCTGTTTCTCCTGATTTAAGTGATGTTTATAACAGGTTCTCATCAGGTGGAGAAATAACAGGATAAGGTGTCGGCAGGGGGAAGCCACCACCTCTCTTCCTGGCCCCAGTTCACCAGCTCCACTGTTTGGGCCTAAGGTAATCAGCCCCAGGAAGCCATTCTCTGCAAAGAGCTCTTGACAACTCCACAGGGGAAATGGGCTAAGCATGGGGCGGGGGACACGGCCTGGTTCCTCTGCAAGCTGCAACCCCTGCCTCCCGCTGAGGGAGATCCCGCGGCACTCACCCGGAGCTCGTAGCGCAGGCTGCTGTGCTTCAGCTCCGCCATGCTGCGGTTGGTGATGCAGAAGTCCCAGCCAGCAAAGATCTTGTTGCAGTAACTCTGGAAGTGTTCCTCGCTCCGGATCAGGTTGATTTTGAACCCTTCCACCGACCTGACCCCAAAACACGATTGGCCTTCTTATAAGAACAACAACAAAATACAGGCCCATGGTTTGGCTTTGTCTAAAATAAAAGTTACACATGGCTGCATCTTCCACCCATTTTGACATGCATGGTCAAGTTTTGAACAGCTCTAAATACGTGGCAGCTAACCAGGCATCTCATTGCTGACAACCGTCTCCTTTCATCCATTCAGTGGCTTCTTTCACAGTTGGAATAAAATCCAAAGTCTTTTAACACAGCCTAAGAGGCCCCATATGACCATGCATAGTGCCATCTTTCCTTCCATAGGGCCACTCTGCTATAATGACAATGGCTTTTTAACCTTTCCATAAACACACAAATCTCCCACCCCTGCCTCAGGGCCTTTGCACTTGCAGCTCTCTGCCTTCTCTGCTTCCCAGGGCTGCCTCCTCCTTATTCCTCAGGTTTCACTCAAATATCCCCTCCATGGATTCCGCACCACCCCATCTAAATTTGTAACTCCTCCTTGGAGTCAATTTCTTGAATTTCCTTCACAGCAATGAAACTACGCTGCAATCATCTTATATATGTGTTTACTGCTTGTAGCTCCTTCATGACTAAATGTTAAATTACTTGAGGGCAGATACCCTGGCTGTCTTGCCACCTTAACATCTGGAATGCCTGGATATAAATACGGCCACTATTCAATTAATGGATAAATGTGAGAATAAATGACTTAAATAGTAAAATAACCAAATACTTAGTGAGCACCTCTTTAGGTCAGTTGCAACTCTGTTGTACAAGTTCATAATCATTACTCACTCAAATGCTTTCATGGAAAAAAACACACTCTGGCACTTGATATAAAAACATCAAATGCCACATACTCTGTAGACAAACCAGGGTATTTTTAGGATTTGCTACTGAGTTGTAGAGACAATAAAAGTGGAAGGAATTATAGCAGTCAGTCCTGATGCAAAAGGTTCACAGCAAAAATATTTATATCAGAACCACCTGGGGGGCTTTGCCAAAATGCCAACTCCCAGGTGGTCTCACATCCTGAGATTTCTTATTCAGCAGGTCTCATGGATGGGGGTCTAGAAATACATTATTGATAAAGCTCCATGGTGATTCTAAGGTCCCACCCCAGGTGAATGGTCTGATTTAGATCAGACCTACATTTTACAGATGAGAAAACGAAGATCCAGAGAAGGGAAAATGATTCCCCTAGATGCAGAGAGCTAGTAGTGGAACTGGGGCTACTGTGAGGATGATGATGATGATTTTAATTTAAAAAATGTCTACAAGGCACCAGGCCTAGTACTGAGGTCTTTACCTGCCTCGTTCCAGTTAATGCATCCATTAACCCTTCTAGGCGTGTGCATTTCACAGATGAAGAAAATGGGGTTCAAAGAGGTAAAGTGACAGTTGGATCTTGGTCTCTGGACCCCACAGTCCACCCTCTTTGCCACACTGAAGCACCTCCTCCTCCCTGGATAGGCCGCTCCCCATTACATCACACCCACCCTTCCTCCAGTCGTTCCCACAAAGCAGTCAGGGCCCTGAGGTGATGGAGCTCAGGCAAGGTCCGGAGATGGATCCACTGCTCGGCTAATAAAGCTTATTTCTTCTTCAGGGCCTCTTCCAAGGCCCTGGGAGCGCCTCTAGGAATGTGTTCTTATGGCCTTGTTTTTATTTTTTATAATTTACAGAAGATACTTTCATACTCTTTGTCTTAAAGAGGGTCATTCCATATTGCCTAAGCTGCAGGTCCATAACACTTGGATCTGCCCCTGCCAGGAGCACAGAACAGCAAAGCCAGAGCCCCAGTCAACCAACATTTCCTTACCAAGCATCTCTCTGCCCTCAAAATAAGCTATTGTTCCCGCCTGTCAGTATGCTTCATGTGGGGGATGGACACACATCAGTTAATTTTCATCTCATAGATTCTGACTCGATATGAGTGCCCAGCTGGGCTCTGGGCTTCTCTCTGTGGTGGTGAACCCTGGTCCCCATGGAGGACAAACTCAGACCCCAACAACCTGGTCCCTCCTACACCCTTGATAAGGAGCTTCACAGCTCCGTGGCTTACAGCACTGCCTGAGCTCTCATAGGAGCAACCAAGTAGGTAAGAGAGGTGTCCATCCAAGCAATCTTCTTGGGGCAGGCAGAGACAGGAAACTGTCCATTAGAAATTGGTGGTTCTCCTTCCACAGTACAGTGCTAGTGGGAAGTGGCACCAGCCAAGGACAACATTTCCCAGCCTTCTCCGCAGTTAGCTATGGCCATGTGACCATCTGTAGCCAATGGACTATGAGTGATGTGCATCACTTCCAGGCCGAGCCCATAAATACCCTCCATGTGATACTCCTCCAAGGTCGTTTTCCCTTCCAGCCCTCCAGAGGAACATCAAAGCCACATGCTGAAGATGGCTAAGCTTCAGTCAACCTGAGTTCCAGAAGGACTGAGAAGAAGCCTTCCACACTAGCCTGTGACCCACTAAGAACTTCACGTAAGATACACAACTTCCATCAATTATGTTGGACCATTGTACTTTTGGGGACAGTTGTTTGTTAACGTAATTAATATTCTTCACCTTTCTTGAGAATTGGCATCGCCCACTAAAACACTTGTCTACCATGGGAAATGCTATGTTCTCACAGGACCCTAACTCACTGGCCACAATTGGAGAGTCGGGGTTGGGTACCTCAATGAAGCAGAGCCAGCAAGTCTCTTTGAAGGATTTCTGAACCTGTGACCCTGGGATTCCACAATAAGGAAGCTGCCACCAGAGAGGAAGGAACCCTTGCTTTGGGTTGTTTTGAAGCCATACCTATATCCTTGTCCTTACTGTAATCTGGAGTTTCCTCCCTTCCTTGTTTCTCTCAGCCACTCAATTCCCCTTCACCCCAGTTAGTCATAGTTGGGTTTCTGCCATTTGCAACCCAGTAGAGACCTGGTCTGCATACACACCAGATCAAAAATAAGGTTGGAGAATGGTACTGACAAAGGTGTTCAATGATGATCGATTGAAGATTCCAGGTTGCTACTCCAGCTCCCAAATGCTGGCCTCCCTTTCCTCCAGGTCTCCACAGCCTCCAACACACCCACAAACCTTCCTCCACAAAGCCTACCCCCGGACTCTACTCATCCTTTGGGCAATGGCTCCTGGAGTCCATGGACCTCCAACAGACTCCAGCCATCAAGAGTAATCCAAAGAGAACACAGTGACAAAATTAACTTTACCTTTTCACTATCCAGAGAAGACTCAGGGCCAGGTAGGCAACTGTGCTTAACAAATAAGCCAGAGGCAGATCATAGATGAAGTTCTGAAATTTCACCCCATCAATGGTGTAATGTCCATAGAAGAGGCAGGTATCCTCCAAGAAACCCTGAAACAAAGCCAAGGGCATGAGGTCAGACTGGTTGACTGCAAGGAACCAGGAGATCAGTCTCTGCCTCAAGGAATTCACATTCCAGTGTCATTGTTCATCCCTGAATTCCCAGAGACTGGGAAAATTCCAGAGGTATACAGGGTGCCCAGTTAGTGTTTGGGGAATAAAGCACAGAAAAAGCCTGAGTGTTAAAAATATACAGGTGTACAATCCAAAAATAAAACTGAGGAAACAATTCCATGAGCAATAACAGCAAAAATAGTAACATACTTAGGAACAAATTTAACAAATGAAGTATAAATCTTTATATTCTTGGAACTATAAAACATTGTTTAAAAAAATTAAAGAAGATCTTAATGAATAGAAGAATATCCATGTTCATGGATCAGGAGATCCATGGCAACACTGCCCAAAGTGATGTACAAAAGCAACACATCCCTATTAGGTGCCTAGCTGGCTTCTTGGTAAAACTGACAAGATAATCCTAAAATTCGCATGGAATTGCAAGAGACTCAGAATAGCCAAAATAACCTCAAAGAAGAAGAGAGTTGAGGACTCACACATCCCAGTTTCAAAACTTACTAAAAAACAACAGTAATCAAGACACTGTGGGCCTAGCATTAAGAATAGACATACAGATCAATGGAATAGAACTGAGTCCAAATATAAACCCATACATCTATGATCAACTGATTTTTAATAAGGGGGAAAAAAGAAAGTTTTCAAGAAACGGTACTGAGACAACTGGACAGCCATGTGCAAAAATAAGTAAATAAATAAATGAAGTTGAGCCCCTCCTGTATACCATATATAACTTTTAACTTAAAATGGATCAAAGATCTAAACGTAAGAGCTAAAGCTACAAAACTCTTAGAAGACAGTTAAATCTTTATGACCTTGGATTTGGCAATGGATTCTTAGATATGACACCAAAAGCGCAAGCAACAAGAGAAAAAATAAACTGGACTTCATCAAAATTGAAAACCTCTGTGCTTCAAAGAACACTATCAAAAATGTAAAAAGACAATACAGAGAATGGGAGAAAATACTTGGAAAGCATACATGTGATCAGTACTTGTATCTAGAATATAGAAAAATTCTTATAACTCAACACTAAAAAGATGGATAATCCAATTAAAAATGGAAAGGAGATCCAAATAGACACTTATTCAAAGAAGATAAACAAAAGGCCAATAAGCACATGAAAAGATGCTCAACATCTTTAGTCATTAGGAAACGCAAATGAAAACCACAAAGTAATTCTACTGCACACAAACTAGGGTGGCTATAATTAAAAAGTCAGGTAACAGCAAGTACAAACAGGGATGTGCAGACATCAGAAAATTCATACATTGCTGGTGAGAAGGTAAAATGATGCAGTCACTTTGGAACAGTCTGGCAGGTCCTCAAAAAGTTAAACATAGGGTTACCATTTGACCCAGTGATTCTACTCTTAGGCCTATACCCCAAAGAACTGAAAAGATGTCCACACAAGATCTCGTACGTGAATGGTCTTAGCAGCATTATTCATAACAGCCAAAAGGTGAAAACAACCCAAATGTCCGTCATGAATTTATAAACAAATGTAATGTTTCCACACAATGAAATCTTATTTGGCTATAACAAGCAATCAAAGACTGACAGAAGCTCCAACAATGGATGAACCTTAAAAACATGCTAAGTGAAAGAAGCCAGAGATAAAAAAAAATACACATACTATTTGATCCCTTTTATACGAAGTCTCATGAATAAGCATTTCATAAAGATACAAAGTATATTCGTGGTTGCTTAGCACTGACTAGGGGAATTCGTAGGTGACAGTTAAAGGATACAGGGTTTCTTTCTGAGGTGATGAAAATGTTCTAGAATTGATTGTGGTAATGGCTGCACAACTCTGTGAACAGACTAGAAACCACTGACTTGGGACACTCTAAATGGTGAACTGAATGTTATGTGAATTGTATCTCAATAAAACCATGACCAGGACAAAACAAAACAAAACAACAAACAAACAGACAAAACCCCCCAAAGGTGCCCCATCTGAAAATATAGCAGAGAAAAGTCTGTGACTTCTTATGGTGGGAATAACTGAACACTCAAACTCCCCCTTGGATAGCAAGGATAGAACATTCTAGGAAAGTGAGGAAGGGAACATATTCAGAGAGCAGAAACAGTATAATTAATACCTGGAGGTTCACTATAGCATTGCTCGTAAATTGTTTATATAATTGTTTATAACGAGGGGACATGGAAGCAATCTGAATGTCCATCAATAAGGGACTGGCTAAGTCATAAAAAAATCCATATTATAAAATATTAAGAAGACCGTGTAAGTGCATGAGAAAGGATGAGAAAGCTATGAGCCATGGTGTTAAAGGTTTGGTGGTCTCTGAGAAGAGGTACTTCATTTTTTACTCTAGTATTTATGATAACCATGTATTCTTAGACTGAGTAGTTAAGTACAGTTTTTAGGAGGAAAAAAAAAAAGTAGAAACAGAAAACTCTATCTTCTCTTTAACTCTCCCGTAGGCAAGACACACAGGCCATTCAAGGCTTGCCCAACTACACAAAACCTGTTTCTACTGCCCTAGCTTGGGATCAGGGTTGTCATCAATCTCTCCCATGAAATAATGTAACATCACAGGACAAAGGTCCACTGGGTCTGGTAAATAATTTCTTGGATTTGATCATGAGTTTGGCCCAGTTGTTTTCAGCAAAGACAAGCCACTGCTTAATCTCTCTGGCCGTCTCCCTCTTGGGCTTATTTAAATTTAAATTTAAATTTATATGTGACCTGATAAAGGTATTAGCTAAAACTACTGCAGTAGTCATATTATAATATATACACCCATCAAACCAACAGGTGTACACCTCAAATGTATACAACATTATATGTCAATCGTATCTCAATTTTAAAAAAAGCCACATAAGACTGCTACGTGCTTACTATGTTGAGAACCAGTGCTTTCAGTGAATAAATGTGGTGGGCATACGGGAATGCATTAATGAAGGTTTTGAAAACACAGGAAAAAAGATGGTTATAAGAGTGTTACTTGCTCAGTATGTTCAGAATACTTTCTTTTAAATCAACGCATGGGATGTCAATGCTGTAATGTGTGTAGAAAAGTTTTAATAATTCAGCGTGACAGAGAAGTGTGTAAGATTGCTACATACTTGCAACCCACACGGAGAACTCTGGTATTTCCATGAATGGATGTGACAGTCACTTTGTAATACATGTAGAAATGCGGCATTTGCTTGCAACAGCGAAAAACACTGGTCAGTGAATGGATGTTCTGCTCATTCTATATAATACATGAAGATAAATGTTTAAACACACATGAAAAATATTTGTCAGTTTACTACTTGCTTGCCATGGTGAGAACAGTAATATTACAGGGAATGTATGTGATGGCCATTCAGTAATGCAGGTAGTATGGTTTTAAAAACACATATTAAAAAGAAATTGAAATTTAAGAATATGAAAACAAATGTATGTATGTATATGCATGACTGGGACACTGTGCTGTACACCAGAAATTGACACATTATAACTGACTGTACTTAAATTTAAAAAAAAAGGAATTTAAATCAATAACAATAAAATTAAATTAAAATCCAGTTTCTTGGTCAGATTAGCCACATTTCAAGTGCTCAAGAGTTAGTGGCTATCGAATATCACAGCACAGATCCAGAACATTCTCATCACTGTAGAAAATTCATTCTTCGGGACAGGTCTGTTCTTTTATCATATGTAGTTTATTGAACATTTATGATCGAATGCATCTAAATCTCCTATAAAATCTTTCTTACGACAAAGAAGATTATAGTGTGTGGAGACCTACGAGGAGAAACTTCTCTGGTGGGATGTGATCTAAAGAAACTGGGGCTACAAAGTGTTCTGCGATTTGCTCCCACTTTGCTCTCATTAGCGTATGACCTCGGGTGAGTCACAATTTCTTTTACTGGGACTTATGTCAACCCTTGTGTTTGGCTCTTACTGCAGACGTTCAGGAACCTGGTCTTTCAATTAATCTATTTTCAGTGTATTTGAGGGTCCAAATCCAGAATTATGTTAAATACTTACAGTGCCAGAAAGTAAGTCTATGATATAACTGTAAAAGTAAATGAGTCCAGAACTACTTATTGGATATACTGTGCATTGAATATCTGCAAAACACAAAAACAAGAACATCAGTGGAAATAGTGTTACAGTCTCTAAAACTTGTCTGTCATAATTTGTGCACATATGCATGTCTATGTATACACATTTAGATGTCACATACAATTTGTGTATGGATGTGTTTGTGAACATGTGATCTTCCACGTGCAGTCTAAACCCCAGTGCACCAAGTACAGCAGCATTTTCCCCTTTCACTATTCTCCCTAAGCATTTGGGGAATATATGTTTTTTTTTATACATTTTAGATATGGGTCCACTTACAGTACACGTTTTTGGCTTGTATTGGTATTTTTATGTTTTGGGATTCATATTTGCACATGTTTTGGAGGCTGTGTTAGATATAATGATTATGCCATTTTTAAGCACATCCAGTTTTCAAAGATCTCCACATGTGTGCAAATTTAACAAACAGTTTTACTTTAAAAATATACATATTTACCTATGTATAACTGACCAAGAAATTTTTTGAGTATCAACTTTAGTGACATTACATTATGCTTGAACAACTAATTCACTTCCTCTGTATCAGTCAGCTATTGCTGTGTAACAAATAACCTCAAAAATCTCAATGACTTAACCTCCAAACCTTTACTTCCTCCCTCATGGAGCCACAGTTTGAATTCATTCAGATGACTGAGGCTAAGCCAGGATGCACTCCAGGCTCCCAGATAAGCTGATGTCTGCTCTACATGACTTCACTCTGGGACCAGGCTGAAGAGGCAATGGCTACCTGGGGGATGATCTCCTCACGGTTCTTCTCATAAGACAAGACAACCACACAAACCCATTTCAAGCTACTATTCCACTAGACAAAACAAGTCATATGGCCAAGTGCAGTATCAATGGGGGCAGAAAGTATTCTCTGCCTACAGTGCAAAGCTTTGCAAAGTCACAACTATAGGGGAATGACACACTAGGGAAAATAATCCAATTTACCACCCCCTCTCTGAGCCTCACTTTTCTTTTCCCTTTGTTAAAATAAGAGAGTTGAACCAGTTCCCCCCAGGGTAATTCCAGCTCTGCCATTTTATAATGGCACATGTGTTCTAATGTGTGTTTGCTTAGTCACTCAACAAACATTCCTTATTCACAGTGCATCAGGTAGCTGCTGGAGATAAAAGGATGAGGAAGGAGCAGTTCCTGCCTTTGAAAAACTCACCATCAAGTGAGGAGTGAGGTTTATATAAGGTGTTCAAATGGTTGTATGAACATAGTATTAGAGGCAGAGAGGAGGGAGACAGTCATTCTATTTGGAGCGGAGTCAGGGAGATGGAATGAAACGACTGGCACTCCACTCCTCACTCACTGCCCTCAAGCCTAGAGGTTGACAAACTATGGCACTCAGGCCAATCTGGCCAGTTGCCTGTTTTTGTCAATACAGTGCTATCAGTAGGCAGCCATGACCATTCAGGACATTTGTTCATGGTCACTTCTGCGCCACCACAGCAGTGCTGAATAGCTGCAACAGAAACCACACGGCCTGCCAAGACTAAAACACTTGCATCTAGCCCTTTTCAGGAAGTTTGCTCACCAGCCACTCCAGGCTTTTTGTTTCTCTAATATGCTGAGTTATTCCCAGCTGTGAACCTTTGCAGGTGCTGTTCCCCTGCATGAAGATGCTTCCCCAAGCTCTCCAGCAGCTGCCTTCTCCTTGCCCTCCTGGGCTCGCCTTTTATGTCCCCACCTTCCCAGAGGGCTTGGGAGACCCCTCAGCTTCCAGTGTCCTGGTGTCCGATCTCTCAGCACCTTGACCCTTCCCTCTCCCCACAGCCAAATTCATACCTTACACATCTCTTCGTGTGGTCCCTTCCTAACACCCATCCCCGCTCCAGCGCATCAACGCTGTGCATGCAGGTGTGGTGCTCCCTGCTGTAGCCCCAGGCCTGGCTCAGGGCCCGGTGCATGGCAGGTGCTCAATAAACACTTGTGGAAGGAATGAAGAAGGGAAGGAAGGTGAGAGCAGGAAAAGAGGGACTTCTGAGCCTTTCTTTAAGGGACAAAATTTATTAAGTTAAGAGAAAAAAAAGTATGCGCAGGAGAAGGACAGTCAGAGGAAATAATGAGGAAAAAGAAGAGATGCGTGGTGTGCACGCCCAGAGTCCAGCTCCATCTTCCCGAAGAGGGCAGCCTCCCTCCACCCAAGGCCCTGCTCACGGCTGAAGGGAGAATTGAACAGGCAGTGGCCAGTGAGACAAAATGATATTCAGTTCTTCCAGAAGGAAATACTGCTAAAAATAACCCCACAAAAAAACAGCTGCCATTTATTGAGTACTTTCCTTGGGCAAAGCACCCTATTATCTTATTTAATACTCATTTTAAAACTATGAGTATTGTTTAAACGATCACTACTTATACTTTTAAATTTTCTGCACTGAATAATATAGAATTTATATTATTTTCAATTATTTATAATTTAAATAATAAGTCTTTATTTTTAGTGAGCTAAGTATTAAATAGAATGGCATTATCTGAATAATGAAACAACTGTCTCACTATTTAAATGATCACCTTCATGCTACAGATAAGGAAAATGAGGCTCAGAAAGTCTAATCAGAAAATATGTATGTATACACATGACTGGGACATTGTCCTGTACACCAGAAATTGACACATTATAACTGATGGTACTTCAATTAAAATAAAAGAAAAAGGAAAAAAGAAAGTCTAATCAAGAGCTGGGCCTTGAATGACTGGGACATTGTGCTGTACACCAGAAACTGACACATTGTAACTGACCAGACTTCAAAAACAAATTTTTTTTAAAGAGCTGGGTTGTGAAACTGAACCCAGCATCTTCACATAGCAGCAGGTGCTTTTTATCTGTATAATGGACATATTAGAAAATAAAAATGCAGCATCTGGCATACAGTAGGCACTCAAAGTCAGGGTTCATACATTATTCTTACTTGATTTTTAAGTGTGGTTGAATTAAAACAAAAACAAGTATGAGGAGGAATGTTTAGGGCCACTGAAATGACTGTAATGAGGGGTTCTTCTGGGGAGTGGAGTTATGTGAAGGAAGCACGAGGTCTCCACTTCTAGCACAGAGCCTGGTACTAGAGGGTATCCAATGAATGTCTCCGCAATGACAGAAACTCTCACCATTTGAATAAACGGGATGCCCGGAAGATCTGACTTATGTTGAAAATGCAGCAAGAAAACAGATCCAGCACCTGTCCTAGTGTCTGGCAGATGACTAGTGTTTAATAAATGGAGGCCTGAGCATCACCATTATTGGAGATTAAAGCCTTGAAATAAAGTCACTGGAGTAGATTATCTTATATTTACTAAATATTCCACTTTCCTACCCTGCACTGCTTCTCCCAAATGCCTTGCTGAACCCAGGACTGGCGAGTGACCTCCTTTCGCTAATAAGATGTGGCAGGAAGGTTGTATGTCATCTCCAGGCAGAAATTTTAGGAGCCAGCACATTTGCCATGGCTCTGTTTCCTTTGGACACAGTGACTGTCAATGGTCCAGAAAGAGGCTGTTCCATCAGCCTGGGCTCCAGAGTGAAGACAACACAGAACAAAGCTACTAGCAAACAGTGATGGACATACACTTGTGAGTAAGAAAGAAACCTTTGTGGTTATTGAGTGCTGAGAGTTATGCGGTCATCTGTTTCTGCAGCATTATCTAGCCTATCCTGACTAATACAGTTGCCCAAGACTTAGAATATAAACATTCCTAGAGAAAGTAGCGTTGCAGCTAGGTACACAATGAAAAGAACACTTTCCGTGGTAAACCAGGTGTCAGACTCACCCATGCCTTTGGATGGAATGAGCACAAAGCTGCTGTTGGTGATCTTGTATCTGGTGAGCAAGACTGGGAGCAAAACCAGCATAAAGATGATCAAAAATATCACCAAATTCAGCAACACCAAAAACCGTAAGAAAGAGAAGTAGGACTGAATCCCAGTGCCAAACTTCCCTAGAAAAAAGAAATACAGATATCATTGACCGGGAGTATTGACCCAGGACCCACTGTAGATTGAATCAGCCACTGACGGCTGAACTGAGTTTGGAGTCTTGGTGCTGGAGGAAAAAGAACCATTTTATATTTTCTACTGTTGGCTTTAAGGCTCCACTTCCTAGTGGTTTAAACTTTCACATGTAAATCTACAATTAATCTTAGTCATGTGAGATTATATGAGGGAGGGCTCCATATTTATATTTTCTCAGGAAAAGCTAATTGACTCAGCACCATTTATTGAGAAGGCTATCATTTCCCCAGTGAATTGCAGGAGTGAATTGACTATGTATTTATGGGCCTGGTTCTGAATTCTCTGTTCTGTTCTGTTCTAATGGTCTATTTGTCTATTTGTCTATCCTTGCACCAGGACCTGACTGTATCATTATTGTAGACTTATAATAATACTTGATATATGGTGTGCTAAGTCTTTAGGCTTTGTTCTTCCTCAGGCATCCTTGGTCCTCTGCACTTCTGTATAAATTTTAGAAGCAGCAAATTAGTTTTCACAAACACACACACACACACACACACACACACACACACACATGAAATCTGCCGAGATTCTGATTGGGATTACATGGAATATACAGGTTAATTTGAGGACAAGTGACATCTTTACAATACTGAGTCTTTGATCCATAAAACATGATATATTTAGGTTCTTTAATTTCTTTCAACAGTATTTTATAGTTTTCTGTGCAGAATTATTACACATAGTTCTTTAGATGTATTCCTAAGTATATTGATGCTATTGTGAATTGCACTATTTATTTTTAAAATTTATTATGTATTTTTTATTTGGGGGACAGGGAGGTAATTAGGTTTCTATTTTCTTATTTATTTTTCATGGAGGTACTGAGGATTGAACCCAGGACCTTGTGCATGCTAGGCACACACTCTACCACTGAGCTATACCATCCCCCCATTGTATCATTTATTTTTTTAATGTTTGTTACTGGTATGTAGAAATACAGGTGATTTTATATAGAGATCTTACATCTAGCAACCTTGCTAAATTCACATAGGAACCCTAATAGTTTCTTTTCTGTTTTCTACAAACAAATCATATCTGCAAAAAAAAGATCCTATTTCTTCCTTTCTGGTCATTACCCATTTTCCCCATCATTGTACCCTGGCTAGGATTTCCACGATGATGCTGAATAGAACTGTGACAATTAGCAGCCTTTTCCTCATTCTCAATCTCAGGGGAAAAGCTTTTAATATTTCATCATTAAGTATGATGCTTGCTGCAGAATTTCTATATACATATATTTTTTTTCTTGTCAGATTAAGAAAGTTCTCATCTATTTCTTATTTGTCAAGAATGAAAATTGAATTTTATCAATGCTTTCTCTGCATCTGTTGGGATAATCATATCATTATTCTGTTAAGGTGGTGAATTACATTAGTTCATTTTCAAATAGAAAACAAACCTTCTACCAGATAATGATTAAATTATAAGCACAGCCATAAAGCATTCAAAGAATAAGGGTGTCTGCTTGTTCATGATGTGGGCAAAGAGCTTATATTCTGAGACTGAAAATATGAGACCCACAATCTTTGCTTCTCTCCTTGCCGGAGCTAAGGAGATTAACTTAACAAACCTTCACTTCCTGCCAGATGAGTACATAGCCAGCCAAGAAATCTCAGGAGTGGAGTCACTGAAGAGAAAATCAAAGCCCAGTTCCACAGGGAGACACTGCTCTCCAAGCCACTTCATGAATGAAAATCTCCCGAAAGCCCATCACTTAATGGGAGAGGAAGCCGGGCATGGCACCTAAAACCTTGGGCTCTGAAGCTTGGCTGCCTGGGTTCCAATTCTGGGTCTGCCTTGTCCTAGTCAATGAACTTGGATACATATTTTAACCTCTCAGAGCCATGCAAGTGACGAACACCTATGTGAAAGGTTCTTGTGAGGATTAACTGAGATCATATGAGTAAAACGTTTCACACAATGCCTGGTTCACACTGAAGGCTCAATAAGGGTTAGTTTTTTATTCTTTTTTGCTCCAAACATGATGTTCACTTAAACCTCTAAAGTGGATGGTTAAAATTCTAAGTTTCTAGTGAAACCCCTTGGAAATATGTTTACACTCTCCCAATAAAACAACAATTAGAATAGTTCATTGAGTAGATTTTACCAATGGAATTTTATAGGTTTTAAAATGATAATAATGGAGACAGTCATTTCTTCCATTCACCCTCTCATGTTCCTTGCAAACATCACATTTCCATTTTAGCAGTTTTGAGGAGATGCTTGTCAGCTGTTCTGCTTCATGGTGGAAACTATATAATCCTAAAAGGTATTCTCCCCCGGCTCTGCTACGTCACCCAAATGTTCAAATGTTTTTTTCTAATTTTATATTTTGGGATAACTGTCAAGTTTCATATTCTTGCTATGGACTAAATTGTGTCGTGTCCCCCCCACCCCACCCACCAAAATGATATGTTGGAATTCTAACCCCCAACATGATGACTAGTAGTTGGAAATGGGCCTTTGGGAGGTGATGTGGTTTAGGTAAGATCATGACGGTGGGGCCCTTATGATAGAGTTAGTCCTTTTATAAGAAAAAGCGCCCAAGCTTGCTCATGCACGCTCCCTCTCTCCTCTCTCCCTCCCTCCCCCTTAAGCCCACATAAGCAGGAGGTCCTGCCAGGGCACAGGCAGAAGGGGGCCCCGATCTCAAACTTCCAGTCTCCAGATCTGTAAGAAAATCAATTTCTGCTGTCTCAGCCACTCAAGTCTATGGATCTGGTTCCGGCAGCCTGGGCAGACAAACGCAATACAGGTACACCTCACTTTATTGTGTTTCACTCTACTGCACTTTGCAGATATTTTATTTTTCACAAATGGTAGGTTTGTGGCGATGTTGACTCAAGCAAGTCTCTCAGAACTGCTTTCCCGACAGCATTTGCTCATGCTGTGTCTCTCTGTCACATTCTGGTAATTCTCACAATATTTCAAACCCTCCACCAGCAGAAAGACTGTAACTCACTGAAGATGATGGTTAGCAATTTGTAGCAATAAAGTATTTTTAAATTAAGGTGTGTACACTGTTTTTTAGATATAATGCTATTGTAAACTTAACAAATGACAGTATAGGGTAAGCACTTCCTGTGACTCACTTTGTGATTATATCTGCTTTACCGTGGTGGTCTGGCACCAAACCCGCAGTATCTCCGAGGTCGGCCTGTACCTTGTCCCAGTTCTCACCAGTACGGGGAAGCAGGGATATTTAGTATTTTCAGGGCCATGGGTGTCTCTGGCAGTCTCATGAGGCCTACCGAACCCCACCTTGGAATGTTATTTTTAAATGCACAAAATATAAGTGGACATACGATGGTCATAATATTAGAAACTAAATTTGTGATAAATTAATGCATGAACACCTTCACTAGCACGTGAAGGAACAAGATCCTAGTGGCAGATCCAATCTCTGCTGTAATTTCAAAGTAGTAATGAGCACAGATGCTCTTCCCAGACAGCTGGAGGGGACGGGAAGACATCTGTGATCTCGCTGGTGACAAAGACCCAGGCTCTGTCCATTCTAACTGTGGTTTGTTGCTCGCATTCATCATGGAAGGAAATGCTACCTCCCAGCTGGAGGTCAGGGAAAACGAAGTTGTATTTCCTCCAGGCCCAGGTGACTTCCCTGGAGGAGCGCGAGCGACCTAGGGGGCGGTACCTTCTATGCTGCGAATGTCCTCCCGCCACAGCTCCAGGTGGGTCGCCATCTCACGAGCCTTCTCTATGAACCTCTTCCAAGACTTGCTGCTGTACCGTTTCCACTGGTCCCACTCAGATAAGTACTTCATTTGGGTCTCCTGAATGTCCCTGCGTTAAAAAAACGAGCATGACGGTGACAATGGCAGTGTTGTCAAGCCTCAGCATTAAATGAAACCCCAGCCGAGAGGGCGTGGAAAATCTGGAGCCCTCATACACTGCTGATGGCAACGTAAAACGGTGCAGCCACTAAGAAAAGTTTGGCCATTCCTCGAAGAATTGCCATATGACCCAGCAATTCCCCTCCACTCCTAGGTAGCTACTGCAAAAGAATTGAAAACAGTGTGTCCAGCAAAAACCTGTGCATGAGTGTTTATAACAGCACTAATAACAATAGCCAAGAGGTGGAAACAACTCAAGTGTAAGCCAGTGAAGGACTGGATAAACAAAGCAAAACCTATCCCTGCAGTGTACTATTATCCAGCCATAAAAAGGAATGAGGTACTGAGGTATGCTACAATTTGGATGAAACTTGAAACATGATGCTAAGCTGAAAGAAGTCAGACACAAAAGGTTGCGTATTATATGATTCCATTTATATGAAATGTCCAGAATGGCAAATCTATACAGACAGAGAGTAGATTAGTGGGTTGGCAGGAGCTGGGGGGAGGGGAACAGACTGACTGCAGACAACAGAGGCTGGGTGGTGGCAGAGCCACAAGATGGAAGGCATCTGGGTCCCTGAGTGACTGCAAAGTCCCTCCTTGACCTCAGCCCAAGACTTTCATGTGAGCAAGAAATGAACTTCTCACACTCTGAGATTTTACATGTTTGGGTATTTGTCAGAGCAGTTTAGCTTACCCTAAGTAATTAACTTTTAATTATGCAAACTCTTTGGGAAATACACTCCAGGCACAAAAAGCTCCTCTGTCCAAAACACGCATCATATATGGCTCCTGGACAAACCTCAGTCTCCGCTTCTCAGAGATGTTCAGCGCATACTTCCGAATGGACTGGCTGTCGAGGTTTTCGGTCATTCCTCCCTCCAGCTGGGAGCTGTAAGAGTCTGTTGGCTTCAGTAAAGTGCCACTTTGCTTGTCTCGGGAAAGGATGGTTGTTCTCCTACGTGCAATGGACCGGTAGCTTGGCAACTCTTGAAGGAAATTCACAGGTGGGGAAGAAAAGCAGCTAGAGTCCAAAGAGAGGGTCTCTGGGTGAGAAAGAAAACCATCATTCATCCCAGTGAAACTGGGAGCCCAAAACCAAAACTTATATAGGAGATTTGGATCTCAGACACCCTAACTAAACGTTGCAGTCACAAGCTTGGGCCACTGACAAGAGCATTTGTACCTTAATTATTTTATTTACTAGGATGGCGCTCAAGATAATGAAATCATCAGCAAACGAGTTCACTTTCAGCAAATGTGTTTGCAAATACGCTTTAAGTTACACGATACCCAAGTTTTAGTGTTTGGCCGCAGACACTTGCTAAATGTGTGGCCCCAAGTTATCTAAATCCTGTTCATTTGTCAAATGGGGCTAGTGATATATTTGCCCCAACTATCCTCACACAGCATAAGGTATACGATGTATGGGGTAAAACTGAAAAGCATAACCTGCTAGGCAAATACACAGTGATAACAATATCGACAACAACAACAATAATAATAATAGCATTTACGGAGCATTCCCTACGCACCAGGCACTGTGTTGAGCTCCACACGCACTCATGGGATCTGCGCTGGCCTTGTGATCTGGCTGGACCACAGAATGCAGCGCAAGTGAAGCTGTGTCTGTTCTAAGCGTAGCCCCGTGAGGCCTTGCCAGCCTCTGCTGCTCTCTGGATGCCAGCTGCTGCTGCCATGTGAACAAGCCCAAGCTAACCGGCTGGAGGATGATGCGAGGTGGGGCAGGGATGATCACCCCAGACGGGACCATCCCGGCCAGCCTACAGCCAGCCATCTCCCAAGTGACCATGGATGCTCACACGTCCTGAGGTAGGTAATACCACAATCCCCATTTTACAGATGAGAAAATAAAGTCACTGGTGGGTTCCCCAACCCCTTGCCCAAGCCCTCAAAGTCCTGCATGATCTGACTCCTGCCCACCTCTCCAGTTCCTCGGGCTCTCTGCCCTCCAAACACATGTCTGAGGACCCTTCCTATACTAAAATGGGCCCATGTCCCTCCTCCTCAGAGCCTTTGCAGATGCTGTTCCCTCTGCCTGGAATAAACCTGCCCCATCTCTTTATCCTAGTAGCTCCTAGTCAAATGTCACTTCCTCAGGGAAAAGGTCTCTGCCTCACTGCACTATTACAGGTAGCTTGTGATCCATTTTCCCACACACAGGAAGTCCTTCACAGCACGTATCATAATGTATAACCATGTATTTATGTGTGTGACTGTGTGAGGACATCTGTCTTGCCCAGTGAACTAAGTTCTCAGAGGATGGGTGATGGATTTCCTCACTATTGCAACTCAGGACCTAGCAGTACCCTTGGCTCGGAGTAGTTCAATAAATACCCAGTGGATGGATGGATGAGTGGGTGACCTTCATAACTTGCCCATGCTTCGAGAGCCTGGGAGTGGGGACCTGGAAACAGAGCCAGGTCTGCCCACTCAAGAATCTATATTCACTCTGCTCTATCAAGCCAAATTTTGCTGTGTCCTGTGCAGCGGTCCAAGGAGGGAGAGCTTTCTGTTGAAGATGAGGAATGAATGCCACCTTCAAGACGGGTTTTATGCCTGATCTGATTTTAGTTTGAGAAGAGCACCTTAAGTGAAGACGGGACATGGAGTCGGGATGGAGGAGGCAGCTGTAAGCACTAAACCCCACAGGCAGCAAAGCTTCTACAGTTTAATGTTAGATACTAAATTGCTTGGGTTTGAATCCATGCTCTGTCGATTACCAGCTGTGCGTCTTTGGGAAATTTACTTAACCTCTCTGAGATTCTGTTTCCTCATCTCAAAAACTCATTCATTCACCAAATATACCTACCGTGTGTCAGATCTGGAGCTACGAATACCACAGTGAACAAAGCAACACCCTACTCACATGGCACTTACATTCTGAGGTGGGGGCACAGGGAGATCAGACAATACACAGGCAATAAATGTTATGCCAGGTGATGATGAGTACCGTTTAAAAAAGAGTGGGGTGAGGGGACAGAAGTGATGGGTGGGATACACTGTTTTTCATAAGGTTGGGTTAGGCATGGTTTCTCTGCTGAGGCAGCATTTAAGCTGAGGCTGAATAAAGAGAGGGTGTTTTGGGGAAGAGTGTCCTGGAGGAGGAAAACAGCAAGTGCAAAGGCCCTGAGGCAGCAGTGAACATGGCATGTCTGAGGAAGAGCACAGAGGCTTTGGTGGCTAGAGAAGAGTAAATGAATGAGAGCTCACAGGCTCCTTTGTTGGTGGCCCTTGAAGAGCCATCCAGCCCTCTATGGTCCCCTTCCCTTTGAATCCAGGCTGGATCTGTGACCTGCTTTAACCAAAGGCTGCAACAGAAGTGACACTCTGCCAAGCCTTAAAAGGGCCTGGAAGCTTCCACCTTTGCACTGTTGGGAGTCCAGGGCTGCCGTGTAAGAAGTCCCCCAATGCTGCTGGCCGATCACATGGAGAGAAAGAGGCCCCAAGCCTCCAAGAAGGATAACCAAGGAACTGGCTGACAGTGAGAACCAAAGTCCGGGGCTTATGGCCCCAGCGAGCCATTGCAGCCAGTCCCCAGCCCTCCAGGTCATCCTCACCATGGGCAGGAAGAGGCCACCGGATGCTCAGACCCAGGAGACATGACACACAGCTGAGCAAACTGTCTCCTCTGTAGCTGCAGATTTCCTGAGCACGGAATCAGCAGAAGTGATAAAACGGCTTAAGCCATCACGTTTAGAGCAATCTGTAAGCAACAATAGGTAGCTGGGACACGAAGAATGGGAAAGTGGGGTCAGAGATGGGGCCAGGTCACCCTTGGATGGGGCAGACAGGCAGCCACTCAGGGCTCTAAGCCAAAGCATGTGACCTGACCATGTTTCGGAGCATCACTCTGTGGCTGCGAGGCTAAGGATGTGAGCCATCACAGGGGTCAGCTTATGAGAATCAAAGGCGATCACGTAGGTAGTAACACTGCGCATGGTGTCCGGCACAGGGTGGATCGGGCTCCATAAATATACTCGTAGCTAATGGGGCGAGGGAACGTGGGAGGAGGGGACCAGCTGGGGCCTTGATCTGAGCTGCAGTCTGACAGTGCAGATCTGTAATCCTTGCCTCTCTGATGGGCATGTTCACACACAACAGAACAGCTGTCCCATTGCCAATGACACCCAGACACGCGTCCGGGGCCCTGCCAGTGGCCAAGGGCAAGCCTGCAAATCCCACTCAACCTGTCATTTCCCTGCCCCAGCACATCCTGGGGGTGTGACACACTTCCATTAGCAAGGGTGGCTCCCTGAGCAAATGCAGGGAGGGTGGGGAGTTGGGGGCCTGAAGGCTACAAGGTCCAGCCCCAGCTGGAGGCCGCTCTGTCCTCCCCTCCGGACAGCAACAAAGGGCTGTTATTAACCAAGAACAAAGGCCTTTGAATATGGAGCCACACCGACCTGCTGAATATTCAGCAGCCCTGGGGTCAGGGACTGAGGGCTGGAGCTGGAGCGGGGGCTGGCTTTCGCCCACTAGCCAGGCCACCCCAGGAGAGACAATGACCGTCTCTGAGTCACTGTTTTGCATCTACAGAACAGAGGATATAACACTGTGACCTCATCAGCGTGATCCTGAGGACAAAGCTGCAAACAACCTAAGGAATACTGGCTGGGAATTTTTGAGCACTTACCTTATTCCAGGCTATTTGAAGTACACATGTGCATCAGCACACTTAACACTGTGAACTCCTCTTTGAACAGAATTATCCTATTTTACAGATGAAGAAACTGAGGCTCGGAGAGGTTAGGTGCCTTTCCCACTCACTCCGCTAGCAGGTGCTGGAACTAGGAACCCATCACAGGTCTGTCCAATGCCGAAGCTGCAGTCTTTACTACGAAACCATTCAATGGGCTATGGGCCTGCAGTGCTTCAGAGACACTAAGATGCCACATGAATTAACCACTCGACAGTTCCTGCATCCACTCCGCGGGAGAGATGCAACCTATTCACACGTCAAAACAAACAACAGCCCCTGGTAGAAAATTCTATTTTTAAAATGACCATCATTGAAGAGGAACGCTTTCTCAGACATCCCTGGGAAGTTCTCCATCTTCAAGTTAAAAAAAAAAAAAATCACAGCCATACCTTTGAACACAGGCATCATTATTTTTATAGCTGATCCACCACTAACTGTTTGCACATAGGACCACACGCTTCCCAGAGCATGACATCATCAATTTCTCACGCCAACCTGCAGGGAAGACATCGCTGCCCTGGCCTTTCAACAGGGAAGCTGAGACCTGGAGAGACGGCGGCTTGCCCAAGGCTTTGATGTCAAGATAGACTCCTGGTTCTACCACCTCTTAGAAAGGCAGGTCGCGTCACCTCCCTGAGCCCTGGTTTTCTCATCTTTAGAGGGCAAGACGGTCTCATTACAACTATTGTCAGATGTTCTCCTGAGCTGGTCACTTAAGCCTGTCGGGGTGTGAGCTGCTGGATGACCATGTGCGTGGGAGGCGGGAGCGTATCTCAGACATCGGGGTGCCTCCGCCTAGGGATGCCTAGATCCTGTTGGCCACTGGAGTCATATTTCAGCAAGGAGAAGGTTCCTTAGGTGGGAGGATGACTGGGTAATTACAGGAGATGTAGGGGCAGGGGCAGGCATAACTACTTCCGGGACCCGGTGTTCTTCCAGGTTAAGGATAAAGGTGGTCTCTCTGAGGCTTAGCGCAGTATCTTGGGCACTGAAAACCTTCCATCTGAAGAACGAATGAATGAATGGACAGAGGCAGGCACATCTGGAGAGCATCCTTAGGTCCCAGTTTTCTTGCTAGCTCTTTCTACAGGACACCAAATCCTACCAACGGAGTACAAACACTCCCAGAACATGGGCACAGGCCAACTGTCATCTAAATGGCACTGAAACTACCACCAGCTCCCTCGAGAGCTTGCCGAGAGCCTAGCCTGACCGTATTTGGTGTGGGGGTCACTTTAGGGTTTTCCTTCCCACTCACAGACTTATGGAAACTCTGGGTAAGAAGGGACCTTGTGGGTCATCTGGCCCAGGCATTTGGCCAGCTGCTGTGGGAATTAGTTCTGTTTGATACCTTGCATGGAGCCCCTCTCTGCATGGGACTCCTGCTTCCTGCTTCGATGAGCTTTCACTCTCTCCTCCAATGAGCACGTGTCTCCTAACCCCCAGTCCACTGCATCCCCATCATTATTCCATCCTCTTCCCTACCTGTTTACTTAAATATTGCCTCTGACCCTCTCCCTCCCCTATTAGACGGTAACCTCCATGAGGAAAGGGGTCCCATCTCTCTCCCTCACCATGGAATCCCCAGGCACTGGCACAGAGCTGGACACACGGTAGATGCTTACTAAAAACCTGCTAAATGAATGAATGCATTCATGAATGAATCACGAATAAATGAATTCTGTGCTGGGGATACCAGCAACATTGGATCACCCACTAGGTAGACCACAGTATTATGTTTAGTACACCAGCAAAACAGGGGCACCAAAAAAAGAGAAAAAGATACAAGGAATTTAAGCATGTAATATTATTCTTTTCTTTAGGGATGATTTTTTCCCCACAATTGAAAAAGCTGGCAAAAAAATATCAATTGAGATACTGATCCTATATTACATTCTTCCTATATCAGGTACTTTGCACAAGCCAGCCCTACTAGACACGTGTGTGTACACCCTGTTTGATGTTACCAATAAGGCAATGCAGACATCGATCCCAGGACTTTTTGACTTCTCTCCACTCATGTCTATGTGTGACATTGTTTTTATTTTGGATGCTAACTGGAGCTGGGGCACTTGAATAATCTGTGCTCACAGTTACCAAAGGGTCTTAACCCAAGGGCACACAATCCAGGGGATTTGGCGAAGCTGCTATGACATCTCCACCAAGTGCTCAAAAGCCTCCGAGGCCAGGGACTCATCAAGGCCCTACTCCTGGAAAGGCCACCCACCCATCCACCTAGCCATTCACTCATTCACTTGAAAAGATTTACTGAGCAATTGCTAAGTTCCACGCACTGTTCTAGGACTGGGACATAGCCTTGAATACGACACACAAACTCTCCATCTTTATGGGATTGACAATCTAGCTGGAGGAGACAGACAGTAAACAAGTAAGAACAGTGTATTTCAAATGGTGAGAAATGTGTGGAGAAAAACAAGGCAGGGGTGTGTCTGAGCAAAGCCTGAAGGGAGGGAGGGAAAGAGCCACAGGGTTACCTGGGAGAAGAGCATCCAACAGAAGACAGAGATGAGCAAGGTAGAGATAGAAAGGGCAAGCGCGAAGGCCCTGAGGCAGGACCAAGCCCAGTCAGTTCAAGTAACAAGAAGGAGGCCAGTGTGGCTGAAGGAGAGTCAGCAGGGCTGACTTATGTGGTAGGAGGTCAGGGTAGAAACAGGCCAGGCCACACGGGGCCTGTGGGCCATGGTGAGATCATGGTTTTTACCTGGGGCAGGTGGGAACCAAGGGGAGTTCTGAGCAGAGAAATGACATATCTGGCTCAGATTTAACAGGATCTCTCTGGCCAGCCATGTGGCTATTTCTGTCCTTGAGCTACACGGGCTGGCACGGCTATATCCCGTGGCAGGGCATCACATGTCAGGCCGCACTGTCCTGCAGTGACAAATGTGTTCTATAACGGTACTGTTTAGTACGGTGACCACGAGCCACATGCGCCTACTGGGTAACTGAGATGGCTGATGAGAGAGGAAATGAATTTTTAATTTTATCAGACTTTATTAAACTTACATTTACAGCCATTTACTATACTGGGCAAGACTGAGGGGCCTTCTTCATGGGGACCAGAGCCTAGTCTGAGAGGGGAGGGCCTTGGGAGCCTCCTCCATCTGCCAAACGTCAGAACTGCAGGGCAGGGAGGACCTGCATGAGTCATATCCCTTGGCACCTGGGTGGGGCCTGGAGACTGGCTGGGTCCAAGGCTTTATGACCAGGTGAGCAAACAGTTTTCAGGAACAGTGATTCACTGGGTGATCAGAGTCATGCTGGGCCCTGAACTCAGGTCTCCTGGCTTCCAAGCCAGTAGGGTATCTGGTGGGCTGTCCATGGAGCAGTTACTATGATTCCATCTGTCTGAGAAGGTGACAAGCCACAGTGGTTAAGAGAACTGGCCCCAAAGCCCGCTGCCTGCATGCTAACCCCAGGTCCACTTGCCACTTGTGTGGCCTGGCATGTTTCTTGACCATTCTGGGCCTCAGTTTTCCCACCTGTAGCATGGGCGTAGAAGTTCCCACCTCACATAGCCGTCCTGAGGGTTAGATGACCATCGTATGTAAAGTGCTTCGAAAAGATCAGGTAGTAAATACTGTTACCACATGGTCCCTGGCACAACTATTCAACTCTGCCACTGCAGCAGGAAGGCAGCCAGAATCCATACGAGTGTGCATGACTGCTTTCCAATAAAGCTTTATTTATAAAAATAGGTGGTGGCCCAGATATGGCCCAGGGGCTGTAGTTTGCAGACCGCTGGCTTGAAGCAGTGCCCTGTGCATCGGGCTAGCTGCTTGAAGTTAGGACTCTGGTTATTCGTTGATGAACTTCATGTACATGAAGACTTAAATTTGCATGGGGGGGTGCTTCCTGCTACGGACCAAGTTAACTCTCTATATGGACTGTTTATCTTTCTTGGCTGGGACCTCTCCAAAAAGATTTCCAGTATTTCTGGAAGTGCCAATAATAAGTTAGCCTTTACTGAGCACTGACCACGTGCCATGATGATGTCAAACCGTTTAATGCACAAATGTCCTGTGACCCTCACAATAGGCCCTCCTACGTAATACCCTCATTCTGTAACATGGAAGGTTCAGAGAAGAGAAAAACTTTGCCCAAGGCTAACCTAAGGTCTGACCAATACAGGCAAAGACCTCAGTGTATCTTACTCACTCTTACACCCCTGGCGATTAGCATGGGGGCCCGGCATATAATAGCTGCTCAAAAAAACGTGTCAAATGGATACACGGTCACGGAAGCTCTAGGTTCACAACATTAACATCCTTCTGTTTCTGATCAAGTAACTTCTCAGGGCCTCAGTTTCCATGGGGGTAAAATGGGTGAATAATACCTACTACACTGAGTTGCTGCAAGGAATTCAAGAAAGTGATACATTTGAGTCCAAAATCCAATGGCTGACCAGGGCCCTCCAGAGCCTCAGGAACGGGGCTGACCTCATCCCTCCTCCTCCTCTCTCCACTCCAGCCTCAGGTACACGGAGCTCATCCCCACTCTGGCTCTCTGCTCTTCCCGTGGCCCCTCTGAACGCTTCCCACCCGTGCTTCACCCCCGCCTGCACTGGCCCCTGCACATCCTTGGGCCTCGGCTCAGCAGTCCCCTCCCCGCATAGACCTTCCCAAACATGACCACGCCCCTGAGACAGGCTGCTCCCCCTCTGTCTCATTACCTGCTTGTTCCTTCTCAGAAGTTGTGGTTCGCTGTCACTAGCCTCTCCTCTACCTGTTTAGTGTTTCCCCTGCTGGACTAGAAGCTTCATGAAAGCTTGTCCCCTGCCTGCCTCTTTCATCACCAGGCCCCACGCCTGGTACTTTTGGCTCAGGGTCAGTTCCTGGCCCCTTCCTCCCAGCAGGGGCTTGGGGGGAGCCCCGCAGAAGGGCTGGGTCGTCCCACAGCCAAACAATGCTCCTTTAAAAAGTGGCCAGAGGGCAACAAAGGTTACAACACTGAAAAGTTATTTCCCCCTTTTATCTCTTAAATTCTTCACTTCCTGAAAAAACAAGCCAAAAAAAGCCACCGAGGGCCTTTGGGTCTTTGGGCCTAATCAGGGCCTGAGTTGCTGAGCAGAGCTTGGCCTCTTCCAGACAGAGGAGAAAATAACTCAGGTCAGATGGCTGGCTCACCAGAGAGCCAGTGGGCCTGAGCCCGGCGTGTGTAATCTCCAGCTGCGTCCAGACCAGCAGAAGAGCCCTGCCGCCCAGGACACCTTTGATGAGTTACCTGGACGAATGCACTTAGCAGGTAAGGTGGGAAAAAAAGAAACACTGCAGGTCAGATGGTTACTTATCTTCAAGTTTCATACAGTCTGTCTGACTAAAATAACCCAAAGCATATTTGTTTAACTACAAAGTATCTAACAGCACAACTCCAGGAAGTATAGGCACACAGCACATGCAGTCATTAAACTTTATAATATTAGGGCCAAAGAAGGCAATAATAATAATAATAATAATAATAATAATAATAATAATAATAAGGCCAACCGCTACCATTCAAGCACAGGGCACCTGCCCACAGTGGTGCTAGATTCTTAAATGCTTCTCATTAAATCCTCTCAGTTGTGGGTATGATTCTTCACGTCTTACAAATAAGAAAACTGAGGCTCAGAGAGGTAACAGGACTTGCTCAAGGTCACACAGCAGATAACCAGCCAAGCTGTGATTTGTACCTAGAACAGGCAGGCTCCATAAGAGGTTCTCTTCATTTACCTTAAAAAACAAACAAAAATAAGTTCCAATGCCCCTCACAGGAGGAGTCTAGATGGGCTGTTCAGTTTTACCCCTTTACCCTTCCAGGCGGGTTCCCTGCTGGGAACAGACCAAGCCCTGCCCTCCAGCAGGTGGAGGCAATCCAAATAGTCACATCAGGGTTCTCCAGGTCCCCTCCCTCCAGGGAGCGGTGCCCACTGAGGCCAGGCCAGGGGCTCTGCAGACATCACACACATTTCAGTCCTCCCTGGCCACCTCATAACAGCCATTTGGATATCCTGGTTGAGTGACTTGGGGTCTCCCATTGAACAATGGAGAAATGGTCATACTCACATCCCACAGAAGGGTCAAGAGTCCCTGAGTTTGGCAGTTCCTCAAAAAATTTAAACACAGAATTACCATACGATCCAGCAATTCCACTCATAGGTAGCCACCCAAAAGAACTCAAAAACTTGCACCTGAATGTTCACGGCAGCATTTTTCCTAATAGCCAAAAGGTAGAAACAACCCAAATGTCCATCAACAGATCAATGGATAAACAAAATGTGGTACATCTATTCAACGGAATATTATTCAGCCATACAAAGGAGGGAAGCATATGCAACAACATGATTGAACCTGGCAAACATGATGCTCAATGAAAGAAGCCAATCACAAAAGGTCATATATTGTATGATTCCATTTACGTGAAATATCCAGAATCGCTAAATCCATAGAGACAGAAAGCAGATCAGCTGTAGCCAGGGGCTGGGGGGAGGGGGAGACAGGGAGTGACTGCTTAATGGGTACAGGGTTTCCTTTGGGGGTGATGAACATCTTTAGGAACTAGAGAGAGGTGATGGTTGTACAGCACTGTGAATGAACTAAATGCTGCTGGATTGTACACATTAAAATGGTTGATTTTGTTATGTGAATCATACCTCAATCAAAAAAAAAAGTCACTGCACACATGCTAGCTGAAGGGCAGAGGTCAACGTGGAGAGGTAGGCAGGGGCTGGCTCAGAGTGACGATCCTTTCTAGGGGCCCAGGAACAAGCTGATCCTTTAGCTTCAACTCCTAGCAGAACCTCCACTTTATAGATGGGGAAACTGAGGCTCAGAAAAGGCAGTGACCTGCTCAAGGCCACACAACTTATAAGAGGCCAAGTCAGTGTCTGAATCCAAGTCTGTATAATTTCAAAATCCCTGCTCTTAAAAATCATACAACTCGGGGGCGAGGGTATAGCTCAGTGGTAGAGTGCATGCCTAGCATGCCTGGGGTCCTGGGTTCAATTCCCAGTACCTCCGTTAAAAAAATGAATAACCTAATTACTCCCCCACAAAAAAGATGAAAAAATAATAAATAAATAAAGTTAAAATTAAAAAAAAATAATTGGACAAAAAAATTTTTTAAAAATGATACAACTCAAGAGAAGCGAGAATACCGTTCAAGAGATACTTTGACAGGGCGAGGCCAGAGAGCTGTGTGGGCACACAGAAGGGGCAGAGTCCAGCCTGTGGGAGGGGAGGTAGTCAGGGAAGACTTACAGAAGGAAGTGACACCAGATTGAAAGAATAGAGGAATACTCCTTATAAGGAAGTAAGCTACCGGCCCCAAGGTAGAGGGAACAGCAGGGCCTCTCGGGCTCAAGAAGTAACATGGAGACCATTAGGCAGGTGCGGGGTTGGGGACGGGAATGAGAGCTAAGACAGGGACCAAATTATACAGGGCATCCCTTCAACTAATATTTACTGACAGCCTACTAGGCACCAAGCACTTGTCTAAGTAAGCATAGGGATGCGACGGTGAGCCAAGCACGCCCAGCCTCTGCCCTGCTGGAGCTTACCTCTAGTAGAGAGCAGAGATATTAATAACAGTTAACGTATACCTGGTCCATGCCAGCCAGTCCCCAGGATGGCCCCCAGTGATGCTCTCCTCCCAATATCCTGACATTCACACCTTTATATAGGCCCCTTCCAAACTGAACAGGGCTTTTATACAGGACCCCTTCTTCCCCTTCTCCCCCTTCCACCCTGCTCTCTCTTGGATTATCTGCTCTGGGAGAAGCCAGCCTCCGTGTCATGAGGACACTCAAGCAGCCCTATGGGAGATCCCTGTGGAGAGGAACTGAGGACTCCTGTCAATATCCAGTGTCAATTTACCATCCTTGTGAGCAAGTCATCTTGGAAGGAATCCTCTAGCCCGAGGCAAGCCTTCAGATGACTGCATCACTAGCTGAAACCATGACTGCAACCTTGAGAGAGACTCTGAATCAGAATCACCTTGATAGATCACTCCCCAATCCCTGACCCACAGAAACTGTGAGATATGTGTTTATTATTGTTCTAAGCCTCTAAATTTGGAGATAATTTGTTACATGGCATAGGTGACTAATAGAAGCACTTACTAAGATATTTACATAAATTAATTCTTTTAATCCTTACAATGATCCCCTGAAGTAGATACTATCCACTATCTCCAATAATACATACAGGAAACTGAGGCATCAAGCGCTTATGTGCCTTCCCAAAGACAAAACCTGTAAACGGGAAAAAGAGGATTTGCACCTGGGAATCCAGAGTCTAGACTCACAACCACTACACTATAGCTGTCAGTGTGGCTGTGGGTACACTCCATTCATTCATTCATTCATTCATTCATTTAATACATGTTTAGCAGCCACCATGTGCCGGACACTGTTCTAGGTCCCAGGGAAACAAGACAAAGCCCCTGCTTTCGGTGGCACCCACATTCTAGGAGAGACAGCTAATAAACCAGGCAATGATCAAACCAGATGACTAAGTGCTTTGAAGGAATAAGAAAGGTAACTGGTCAGGGAAAGAGAGATGAGACACTTTTCTAGACAAGACAACTACAGAGGGTTGTCTCTCTGAAGTGACATTTGAGCAGACCTGACAGGAGGAGAAAGAGGCTGCCATATGAAGATCAAAGAGAAGTGTACTCTGGGCAACGAGAATAGCAGATGCAAAGGCCCTGAGGCAGAAATGACCTTGATATGTTGGAGAAATGGGAAGGCAGTCAGTGTAGCTGGAGCAGGATGGGTTAAGGTAAGGCTGTAGGTGATGAGGGTCTGGAGAGGTGGGCTGGGGTCTTTGCTGGCCTTTTTGACCACCATAGAAAATCCTGGAGTTTATTCACAGAGCAATAGGAAGCCACTGCAAAGTTTTAATTAAGAAGGCAAGTATTGTGATCATTCAGAAGGATACACATTTCCCATTTCTGTAAACCAGACGTCCTTTGTCTCCTGCCCTCCTCCAACTGTCCTCCCATGATGCCCATACCAGCATCAGGGCTTACAAAGTGCTACAAAGTTATAAGCACAGTCCCTTCTGAGCCTCCCACTCCTGCTGGTGGGGACCAGGTCAGAAAACATCATCTGCCCAAGGGACGGAGAGACCTTTTAATTAGAGGAGCTAGTAATAACACTCATAAAAAGATGTTTAGAGTCCCCCAAACACCCGGCAAAGGTCCAAGAAAGATAAATCTCATGCCTTCCAAATGGGAAACCAGAGTTGGCATCTTAGATGTGATGGACTGTGCTAAAATAAGAGGAAGATTTAAAAATCAACTAGAAAATACTTGACGGGGGAGGGTAATAGCTCAGTGGTAGAGTGTGTGCTTAGCATGCACGAGGTCCTGGGTTCAATCCCCAGGACCTCCCCTAAAAAACAAACAAAAACAGTACAAACCAGAAAACATTTGAATAGCTATTTTTTGAAACGCTGAAATTAAGCTGATGCCAGAAATACCAATAATGCATCAGAAAATAATTAGCATCAAACCAAGCCTGACTTGTTTTCCGATTCCTGAGCAAGTTCCCAGGCTGTGAGTCTCTCTGGATGTCTTCTGTTTTTCTTCTTCTTCTAAGTATTGAGATCAATCCAGGTAGAAGGGCTCAAGGCCCAAATCTACACTCATGCTGTATCGTAAATCCTTGTAACAAAATCTCTGTTCTCAAACTGAAATAGAAAAACTGCTGCAGATAAAACTCACAGCGAGGTCTTGTGTTTTGTCAAGTGCAAATATAAGACACAGATGCTGCAAAGAAGCCTGCCTAGGGGCTGGCAACGTTTCTGCCTTGACTGGGTATCGGTTGTACATGATTATGTAAAAACTCACAGAGCTGTACACTTCACTCTTAAGTTTTACCCAATAAAAAAGGGGAAAAGCATATAATATTTGGCTGGCTACCACTGATTGTGCCTTTCTATGTATCAAGCACTGTACTAGGCACTTCACATATTTGCCTCTCAATTAATCCCATCAATATCCTATTTTCATTTTACTGCTGAAGAATCTGAGGCTCAGAGAGGGCTAGCCTCGTACCAAAGATCACACAGCAATCAACAGCCGAGGGAGAATTCAGTTCCTAGTCTGTCTAATTGTAAAGCCGGAGATGTCTGGGAGGCAGGCACCTCGTACCAGAACGTTAGGGCTCGCAGGGGTATCACATTTAACATGTAAGATGATTCAGAGACTAGCCTGGGATCCCTCGGCCAGCAGCGGGAAGGCTAACTCACCACGGCCGGGACTTCCATTCTGGTGTTCCTTTTGGTAGGGCATGTACTCTCTGAATTGGGTGAGGATGGGCTGGAGGAGGCACAGCAGGAGTGAGAATAATCCGCTCTCCCTCAAGCCCCGGGGGTGGGGAGGGGGCCGGGCCGCGCCGAGCTCCCAGCCGCTCGCGCCCGCGTGCGCCCGCCGGCCGCCAGCAGCCGGGGCGCCGCCGCCTACCTTGGTGGACGAAGGGCTGCCTGCTGGACCTGCCGGCCGGGAGCGCACTGCCGCTGGACTCGCTCATGGCTGCAACCGGCGCCGCCGAGAGGCCGCGGGAGACCCGCTCCCGCCGCCGCCGCCGCCGCCGCCGCCGCCGCCGCCGCCGCCGCCGCCGCCGCCGCCTCCCGGCCTTCCCTCCCGGAGCCGGGATTCCAGGTTCCGGCGCTGACGTCACAGGGGCGGGGGCGGGGCGCCCCGCGGCCCTTCCCACGCCCGCCGCCCCCGGGACCACCCGGGCGGCCCGGCGCAGGGAGGCGAGCGGCAGGCTGGGGCTGTAGGAGGGTTCACCCCGGCCCCTCGTGGAGCCGGGATGGGAGACGCGGGAGGAGAGCCCAAGAGACACGGGACGGCTCCATCCAGCGGCCGCGATGAGGGGCGACCTCCCGGGTGTCATACTAAATTTTTTTAAGTGTAATAAAAATAACCAAGAACCCTGAACAAGTGCATCTAGTAAGTTATAATTTTGGGATACAAAAAGGAAATATATTTGTCATGTTTGTAAATGCATAAGATATCTCAAGTGGGGAGCTGAGAGGCTGGGTGAGAACGGCGTGAAAAGGTTTGTCGCTAAATGCTGTGTTTGTCTTTTAAAATTTGCCCCATATCCGTGTTTCATCTCTGCCTATATACATCTATCCGTGTATAGTTTAAAATTAAGAGGAATTGCCAAATATAAACAATGGCAAATAAAGAAATGTATAGACATTTGTCTATAATACAAGTAACCCGTCAAATTAAATAAATGGGAAGTATGGATAAATCCTCTGTGCAAAAGAGTTCCAAATAATTTATACAGATACTTGAAGGAAGTGGAGCATAACTCCCTAGTCTCTTAAATGTGGGCTTCGCCCAGTGACTTCCTCCGAAGAGTGAATTATGGAAAGGAGGGCAGGCACACAAGCAACCTCATTTGAATAATACCTGGGGAGAACTTCCTCAGATGGTCAAGGTCACCATTCACAGTGATGTCATGTTGATGGTATGCACCCTCAGTGTGAGTGATGGCAAGGACACTTTACCGGTGGGGTCTTTCTCCCCAGAACCCATAACTTCAGCCTAAACATAAGAAAACTATCAGACAAATCCCAATCAAGGGACATTAAACAGGGTATCTGATCAGCTCCACAAAACTCTCAAGGTCACCAAAAACAAGGAAAGTCAGAAACTGTCACAGCCAAGAGGAGACATGACCACTTAAAATGTAATTGATAGCTGGGAAGAGAATGTGGAACAGGAAAAACTAAGCACATCTGAATAAAGTATGAGCTTTAGATAATAATACTGTGTCAATATTGGTTCATCTAGTATGAGAAATGTACCATACTGATGTAAGATAGTAATAATCGGAGAATATACTCAGTGCTAGTCTCAATATCTTTCTGTAACTCTAAAACTATTCCAAAATAGAAAGTTAATTTTTTTTTTAAGTAATTGCTTGGCTCAAAATAAAGGCTATTTTTACTGCAGTTAAAGGTTGAGTCATTGAGTTTCTAATTATTCCCTGGTTGAGCTGAGCCATGTGCCTCATCCTCTCTAAGCCTCTGTTTTCTCACCTAGAAAATGGGGATATATTACTAGGTGCCCAGGATTGTAGTGAAAATAGTCCTCTGAAGTGGGTGGCAGAGCATCCAGGGGAAAAAAACCCTAATCTGTTGCCATCCTTGCACTTAACACAAAAGAAAATCTATGCAAAAATATAAATGTAAAAAATAAAACCATAAAAGTACTTTTAAAAAGTGCTTTTGTTTGGTTTTGGGTTTGTTCATTCATTAGTATCAGGGAGGAAGGACTTACCAAGTTTGATCCAAACCCAGAAGCAAAACAACAAATCAAAACAAAAAATTATAAATTCAACTACATAAAATTTTTAAATTCTGCAGCACAGGCAATGACATTTGTACGAGGCTATTCCTTGCAATGTTTATATTAGCAAAAGAATGGAAGCAGCCTAAACCTTCATAGACAGGAGACTGGTTAAATGAATTTTGACACATACGTCCACCTATTATATAGCTGTATGTGTAGATACGCAAAAAGTTCTACGTATAGAAATATACAATTACATGAAAAAAAGCAAGGTGCTGAAGAAATGTGTTAGGGTAAATGGGTAAAGAAAGAAGAATATGTGTATAGGGGGCGCTGTGGAAAGACATGTGCTTCCCTCTGAAAGAATATGTGTAAATGCATAGTATATCTCAGGAAAAGGGTGACAGGTATTTAACTGATTGTCCTTTTTTCTTTTTTGCATTGCATAGACACATTACCCATACATGCTTGAATGTTTTCCTCATTATCTTTGAAGTGTGTGGCACAGAACAGTGTTGACAAATGATGGCTATTTCTGTCGTAAGGCAATGCCATCCTCTCGGAAGCTATCTCCCAGCCCTCGCCGCCCCCTCCCCAATCCCAGCCCACAGATCTGGAAGGAGATGGATGGAGGCTCTGAATTCCAGGTCTCACCTGGTGCCTGGCCCGGCTTGGTCTGCATCCTGAGCCAGGCGAACCCTCAGGTTCTCTCTGGGACAGGGGAATGAGCCCAGTATCCTGAAGGACACTCTTTCCCCCCAGGAGAGCATTGACTTTACAGGAATAGAAATAGGGTCATTCTTTGGGAAAAGATCACAAAAATCTCCTGTTGGAAGGGAATAGAAAGGAAGGAAGGCTGGCAGCTGGACAGAAATTCAGACAGAAGGATGGCATGTAGGGCAGAATGCAGAATCACATGGAATTCTTGATTCCCTTTATGTATTACTTTATTTCAGAGGGAAGCACATGTCTTTCCACAGCGCCCCCTATAGGCTTTATCAGTCCCATAGACTTGTTTCGTCTGTTTCCCACACTAGGATACAGTGGGAGGAACCCTATGGTGAGGTTTCTCTTGTTATTAGGAAAATTATAATAACAGTGCCACTTACTGGGGGCTTTTGGACTTTGTAACAAATCCTATCACGCATTACCCCGTTTAACCTTCCTCATCCCTGAGAAGACAGTAGGAACCTTCAATCCCCATTTTATAGAAAAAAGAACCATAGTACAGAGAGACAGAGTGGAATTGTCCCTTTGCCCTCCTTCCCCACCAGCAGTCACCCAACCCAAAGCACCAACATCTCCACCAAGGCAAGAACTGCCTCCTGACTGTCTCTCTGCCTTGTCCAAGCCTTGTCTACACAGCAGTCAAAGCCAACTTCTCAGAAAGGAAATTGATCTTGTAATTTTCCAGCTTAAACATCCCCTCCTCCTATGGTTTCCTCTTGCCACTTAGAATACACACTCACTCTCCTTATCATGTGTGGAGCAGGCTTGGCAGGACCCATCCGTCCAGCCCCATCTCCTTCCATCACCACGTGCTTGGCTTCCTTTCTGCTCCTTGAGCACCCCTATCCATTCCTGCCAGCAAGCTTCATGTTCGCTGTTTCCCTCTTCCCGGAACTTACACTTCACACTTACCCCTGGTTTTGTCTGCTTCTTCCTTCACAGGGCAAAAGATGGCCACATCGCAGCTCCAGGTGACATAAACTCCTAAAAGGCTGATTAGAGGTTTCTGAGTCACAATTCCCAAATCCTGGGAGGGAGACTCTGATATATTTGACTTAAATAAAGAGTAAATTCCTGGCCCCGCTGATCATGTTCTGAATGTAGTTTGTCCTGGTACAAACAGGGGTCCCAGGGCATCCTAATGCCTTTCCCCTTCTTCCCACCCCCAACAATTGTCATCCACAAGTGATCCACGACAGAAATGTGTTGTAAACTGCAAATCTCTAAATAAATGTTAATACAGTAGCTGTGGCTGTGTAAGACTTATAACTGCGGGATTGCAAAATGGTACAAAAAGAGGGCATTTTAGGTGCCATAGATACATGCAAATGAAGCTCATCATTTTAGCCCATTTATGGCAAAAGAATTAGCCATGCCTTTGCTACTCTGAATTTTCATGGAGAATTTGAGCTTTGCTCTTGGTTCATTTGCTTTTTGACTGATTTGGCGGATTTGCCTACTCAAAGCCATTAGCAAAATGTCCTCCTCACCTTGTGACATGTTCCCTGACTTGCACGAAAGTTCCGTCAACGGCTGATTGAGGAAAGGATGCTGTAAAGACCACAGCTCTTCCAGCTGCCAGCAGTGATAACCCAGTCTGATTCTCCTAAGGGACAATCAGAATTTATTGTATCGGAAGGATACTGGGCAAGACATGGCTGAGCCTCAGACGAGGATGGAAACTGAAGACTGGAGAGAACCCAGAAAGGTGAGTCTCTCTCCCCTTCTCTCATTTTGGCTTCTCTCTGAGGCTGCTTGTTCCATCACACTGTGTCCCGGCTTTACACCTTCCAGTACAGGTGGGGGAAGATGTCTGGCAGTGGCTGAAGGAGCCAACAGATCTTCATTGTTGGTCTGCCTCTTTCCCTCTCTCTATCTGTGCTTTTCTGAGTAATTCCCAAATCAATTTCCCCACATATATCACATCATGAGGAGAAGACAGCTGTGGGTGTAATGTTTAAAGAGACACCCAGGGCTTTCCAAGTGCCGGATTGGCGGCTGAGAGCAAGCATCTCCTTCCCTCCCAACTCCTCTCCTAGCCCAGCTCTCAAGGATGTTAGGAGGACATATGAGGTCATCCTTGTAAAGCACTTAGAATACCGCTTGGCCCATAGAAAGTGGTAGACAAATGTTTATTAAATATACTAAATTTTTCATTAAATGTATATGTTAGTTGATGTAAGAAAATTCATATTTGATGGCAAGAGAAGAAAAATTTAAACATAAAATTTTTCTCTGCCTGTTTGATGTGTCTTGTGCATCTGCATTGACCAGACTTCCTTAGGAGATAACAATATTCCTTCTTAATCTTGTTTGTTTGTTGTTATTTTTTCTTAAAAATTTTTCCTTCCTTCCTTCCTTCCTTCCTTCCTTCCTTCCTTCCTTCCTTCCTTCCTTCCTTTCTTTCTTCCTTCCTTCCTTCCTTCCTTCCTTCCTTTCTTTCTTTCTTTCTTTCTTTCTTTCTTTCTTTCTTTCTTTCTCTCTTTCTCTCTTTCTCTCTTTTTCTCTTTCTTTTCTTTTGTTTTTCCTTCTTTATCTTGGAAAAGGTTTTGATGACTCCTTGGGAGATAACCTTCCTTCTTCATCTTGCAAGGGATCACAATTACCCACTACTCATTTTGTATGTGCAGATCTGGATTGTGTTAACTGTCAATACATCCTTTGAAGTATAACCCTTTGTCTCAAAGATGTATATAACTGTGCTTTGACCTCTAATGGACAGAAAAGTCCTCAGAACTTTCTGAAAGACTGTCTCCTGGGTTAAAATCCCAGTGCAGGTGTACTGTTATCTTCCGGATTGTTCCCTCCCCCTTCCTCACCCTTTGCCCGATGCTCATTTCTGTCTACTACCTAACATTACCATTTTTAAGATAATAATCTTTCAGCCTTTAATCTAGGATGACCCACAGAATCACCTGTGGATTTCTCAGTTTAATACTGTCTTTTCAAACAATTTTAAGGGGTTTTTGAATTTGTGAAAATAATAATGCTTGTTCAACTTTTCAGAAGTATGTATAAATATGCTTGTTTCCAAGGACACAGAAATATAAAAACGAACATCCTTTTATACTGTTTCCTTCTCCAGAAGTAATTACTTTTAAGCTTATGTTTTTCTGATGTCTTTAACTGGTAGACGTGCCATATTAGTATTTGATAAATACTAATGTATATATATGGGTTAGAGGTTTAAAAATTGGTCAGACAGTTTATCCTGGGAGTCATGCATGTTATATCAATGCACTCACTTGACAGCCTCCAGTCCCACCTTATTTGCCACAGCCTGACCATTGAGAGATTTTTTGTTAGAGCTTGGGGGGATGTTTTCATAATTTGTGATTCCGTATGAGATGCAATAATGGAAATGTGACAAAATTTGATCCCCAAATAGGTCAGTTGGCTTGACTCCATTTCAAGATTACAGTCTTACAATTGGGGAAAGTCTGTAAGCGCCAAAGTCAAGACAACTCTGAACTGGAACGCTGGCTCTGACGCTTACTAGCGGTGTATCTGGGTGAGGTTCGTTCTCCTTTGTTTGTGTTACTTTCTATCCATCAGTCTCCATATTTGTAAAGCCATCTCACGGAGATGTTAAATGAGGTCACACACGATGTCAAGTGCCCAGTGGGCTCCCAGCCTGAGGTACATAGTCTAGGATGGCTCTCTTTCTGGCCTCAGCACCTTCTGGACAGACTGAGGGACTTCCCACTAGGGGGCGCAGGTGAGCGGGTGTGAGCGCCTTGCAACTTTGGGCTGAGCGCAGTGCCTGCGGGCAGAAGCTCGGGCTATTTTGTATTCATTGCAAGCATCCCTGAAGTGTGTAAACACCATCCTCTCAGGAGAGGCAGAATAAAATTGTGTCTTGGATACAATGAGCGCTCCAGCGGGTGGCAGTGGCTCTGCTCTGGCCCTCCGGGGCCTGCCTTCTTGTTCCTTTGGAAGTTTCACAGACACTCTTCCCAAGAGCACTGAGTCAAATCCCTTTCGAGACCAAGAGCCTTTGTTTCACCACCTTTAAACTAGATGGGGTCATATTTTCCAGTCCCTCTCCGTTAGGTTAGTTGAAGAAATTTGGGCAGAGCTGAGGGGGGCAACTCAAAAAAAAGTACTTGAATGGACACAAAGTAACATGCTTACATTTTTAAAAATTATTTTTTAAAACAGGCTAATCATGACACTCCAGATCTCATCTCATTCAACCCCAAGAACAACCCTGTGAGGTAGGTTCTATTATTAGCCCATTTGATGATTGAGAAAACAGAGGCATAGAGATGGCTAGTGACTTTCCCAGTGTCACAAGGCATGTGTCTGTGTGTAGGGAGGGAATGATTAAAGCGAAAGTAGATGCATGCTCCAAGACAGAATGTAGCCTTCTCCAAAGGCAAGAGGAAGACCACAAGGTGCTCGGGTGTTAGTTTCTATGGGCTGGGTAACTTCATACGCTAACACGTGGGAGGATTATTTCAATTACTTTGGGGAAGGGGCTGGGGCTCCCAGGAATTGGGCCATCACTCACTTTTTGACCTTTTATGGTCAGCCTTGAAACTCCTGGCGCCTGTGGGAGTCCCACTCAGCAGCTATTGTATTACAATGAGTGTTCATTGAAGCTCAAGTTGACTCTTCCGCCATCTTGCTGTGCCATTCTTTTAATGACTCTGCCTGGACCCCTTCCCTCCTGTCTCATTCTCGCCTCAGGGATTTTATTCCCATAATCTTATGGGAAGCAGAGGGGCAGTGTTCTGTCTTCTGTAGCAGCTTCAGGGCTGAGCAGGGGCTTAGACCCTGCCTGTCAGGGAATAAAAATCTCTGAATGCCTGGTCTAGGGGTCCCGGGGGCGGGACAGCTTCTGATTTTGAATCCGAGGGCGGTACAGGCTGAAATCCTCACATGACTATCATCTTGATGTGGGATTGTCATAACGTGGAAGACATGAACTTTACCAAGAGGTTGAAGAGGAAAGGTCCAAGGAGGAGGAGGAGTATGACCATTAACTACAAATGGGACCAAATGTCCTAATGTACGGCTCCCTGGTGCCACACATTATTGATTTAAAGGGAAGTATTTTTATAGAGGCCAAATTTTCCCGGGAGTGCACTTGTCTTTGGGTCCTCATTCTGGGGATTGCTATATATCCAGATGGATCCTGAAGGTGCAGTAAGAGATCTGGGAGCAGATGAATTTAACAAGGAAGCAGCCTTCTGGATCCATGGAAGAGACAAGTTATAAACCACGTGGGGACAAAGGTCCATTAGTATAAAATAGTTAAGTCCAGGAGTATTTTATGCCTTCGGCTTAGATGTGATGGTGGTGTAAGTGGGTTTTACCTGTCACTTCCAAAGCCTCCCTAGGAATCTTCTTAAAGATGAAGCATTTAAAAAAAAAAAACAAATCACAAGACTTAAAAAGACACAGTTAGACATCCGATTACGAAGCCAGTAACAAGAAACTTTGTTACTGCAGTGACATACGACATTTTAAGGTAATAACTAAAATTACAACTGATAGCATTTTACCAAGACATACTAGATTTTTAGGAATTCCTTATAATTTCTAGAATATCTATATTAATTACATTTACCTAAGCAGTATAACCTAAGGAGATTTATTACTTACTCGATAATACTTTCCATGCAATTTAACATACCAGATGAACCTACTTAGTTTAATATCTCTCTTTGGGATGTTTCAGGGGCTCTGGATTCATTCAACTGTATTCAGTCAACAAATACTGAGTGTCTGCTGCGTGCCAGGCTCTGTCCTGGGCCCTGGGGATTCATCAGAGAACAGAACAGACGAAAGTTCCCGCCCTGAAAAGCTTGCATTCCTGTGCAGGGAAGCAGACAGGACACACATGCTCCTCTAATGTGTCAGGAGGAAATGAGTGCTTTGGGAGAAAATAAGCAGGAAAGGATAAGAACCCGGATGGGGATAAGATGCGGATGAAACTAGAGTGATAAGGTCTAGGATGTTGGTCCTGAAAGAGATGAAGGAGTCATTTATGTGGATCCCTGAGGGAATGTTGTTCCAGGAAGCCCCAAGTGCCACAGCCCTGGGGCAGGACAGTGGACAGTGCTGGACTGAGTGCTCTAGAACAAGGAAAGGCCAGTGCGATGAAGCTGAGTGAGCGAGGTGGAGCACAGTGGGGTGTGAGGTGAGAGGGGAGATGGGGCAGAGCACCGAGGGCCTCTCAGGCCACTGCAGGGACTTTGGCCTTTGCTCTGGGTCAGGTGGGAGCCACTGAAGGGATGTGAGCCGAGGAGGGGCAGGATCTGACTGTATCTTATCAGCATCATTCTGACTGCTGGCTTGAGAATAAGCTGTGGAGGGACAAGGACGGATGCAGGGAGACCATGAAGAGGCCAGTGCAGTAATCAGGAGATGATGGGGCCTGGACCAGGGAGGAGGCAGTGTGGAAACAGCGGGAAGTGATCAGATTCTGGGCATAATTTAAAGACTGGGCCGCCAGGATTTGCTGACAGAGCAGATGTGAGGAGTAAAAATAGAAAAGACATGGATGACTTCTCTAAGGTTTCTGAGCTGAGCAACCATTTGGAATGATGGAGCTGCTATTTCCTGAGAGGGGAGATTGAGGGAAGAACGGGGCAGAGGAGGGACCCGCGAGGGTCAATTTTAGCTTTGATGGATTTGGGATGCACCCAGCTTTTAAGCGGGAAGACAGATTCTGATTCTGAAAGTTCACATTGCAAAAGAGTAAGCTTACAGAAATGGGAGGAATTTGTGATTGTTTTTGCAATGTATCAGAAGATGTAATTAAATTTAATTTTATTTAACAGGAAGTTATATAGCTCTTACTTAGAGTATGGTAGGCACTGTATATATACTATAACTTATTGTATATGCTACCTCAATAGATTCTTATGTCAGCCCTATGTTGTAGGTCTTGTTAGTGTCCCCATTTTACAGATAAGGAAACTGAGGCATGGAGATTAACTAACTTGCCCAAGATTATGAAGCTAGTAAGGATATAGCAGAGCTAGAATTTGAACCCAAGCAGTCTGGTTCAAAATCCATGCACTTAATATTTTCATTAATGAATTAAATGAATTAATGTTCAGTGTGTGTTGGCTGCTACTGTCATCAATATCATTGATTTTATCACAAAGCAGGAAAGTTCATGAGAACTGCACTGTATAAAACAAATTCAGACTCATCATGTGACCTGTTGCCCTGGGGTCTTTACATGGGCTGCTCCCACTGCACGTGCTCGCCTGCCCCCAACCCCCGCCTCCTGTTTGACTCCAAGTCTAGCTGAAGCATCAGTTCCTTACAGAAGCCTTCTCGGACACCCAGTGAACACTCCCTCCCCCACTAATTATACATTCTTACAGCATCACATACCCTACCTTGGTTGCAATAATCACAGTTGCATTTACATCATTGTACGGTTTTTAAAATTGTGGTAAAAAAACCTGTAACATTAAATTTGCCATCGTAGCCATTTTTAAGTTCAGTAGTTATTACTGAGTAACTGAATATTAGTGATGTTGAGCATCTTTTCATGTGGCTCATTGGCCGTTTGTATATATCTTTTTGCAGACATATCTTTGCCCATTTTTAAATCTGGTTATTTGTTTTTTTGCTGTGGTGGTGGTGGTGGTGGTGGTTGAGTTGTAAGAGTTCTTTATCTGTTCTGGATATTAACTCATTTTGATGGCGGTGCTGGGGATAGAGCTCAGGACCTCGTGCATGCTTACTAAGCATGTGCTCTGCCGCTGAACTATTACCCCCCACCCCATATTAACTCTTTATTAAGATATGATTTGCAAATATCTCCCTCCACTCCTTAGGTTGCTTTTTCTAGTCATTGTGCATCTTATTTAACAGACCTCACTCACCTGACCTGACTGTTGGCTCTACGAGGCCACTGGCAGTATCTGTTTTGCTCTCCACTCTATTCCCCAAGTGTCCAGTTGCTGGAGGAGGTCATGGAGAGGGCATGACCACAGATGTCTAGGGAGCTGGACCCCAGCAGCTGGAGGCTCCTGGTCCTCTCCCCTGTCCTTGCAATGTACGTTCTGCCCACCCATCCCATGGTAGGAGCCGGTTTCAGGAAGGCAGGCTTGATGGAGTAAGGTGGTGTTGAGACTACATTGTTGAGACTGTTGGACAGTGTACCTGCCTGAATCCTGTTAAGGCCTCTCTATAAACTAAGATTCTGGCTGATGCGTGCAGAGATCTGCAGCACCCAAGACAAGACGCCTATGTAGTTTCTCTTGCTTGTTAAACCTTCCGCCTACCAATCTGAGTGACCTGCTCCTCTCTCTGGCCTCTTCTTGCCCTCGGGGTGCCGGCCCCAGTTTTAGATTTCACCCGGCGAGCTCCTAAGTTTGTGAACCAACACAAATGTCATGCCTGGTACATTTGGTTTCTCTCCAAATGTTTCCTGAAGGAAATAAGAAAGAGCTGAATAAATCCTAGAAGGGAGAACTAAGAGAGGTATTTGGGAACACCCTATTGGGTCCTGCCCATGATAAGCACTATCCAATAGAAATGTATTAGGAGACACATAATTTAACATTTTCTTGTAGCTGTGTTTTAGAAAAGGAGAAACAGGTGAAATTAATTTTAATAATAATTTCATTTAAAAAACTATATCCAAAATATTATAAATTCAACATCCAATTTAACACTTGTTAATGAGGTTTTTTTTTTTTTTTAAAAAATATATAATAATATTCCTAGGGCTTAAAAACATTTCTGTCTTCGGAGCCACAATTTCAAGTGCTCAATAACATGTTGCTAGTGGCCAACGTCTTGCAGAGCGTAGCCCTAACCCGTGCGCCCTCGGATCCCCTGCGTGCCCGCAGCATTCAAACCCGGCGCGCGGCATCTGGTGGGCGCTCTCGGTAAGGTGTGCTCAGTGGAAGGAAAGAATGAATGCAGACTCGGGGCAATGAATAGAGGTCTCGGATGCCAACAGGTGTACTAGACAAACACTCGCAGGAACCTGGCTTGATTCCACGAAGAAAGTGATCAGCCCTCCAGGCAGGAAGTGCAACGCGGGTGCCCGGGTCCCGGTCGCTGACGCGCCCCGCTGGCGAGCAGACGTGGCGGCAGCCGGAGCGCGGGTGCGGTGAGAGGCGGGCTCGCCAGGACGCGGGACCAGCGCTGGAACTGCCTTCCCAGGTATCCGCCGAGTCCGGGCGGCGTGGAGGAGCCCCTTCCCCGGCTCCGAGAGGGGATCGATGAACCCCGGCGGGGTATGGCCCCAACGCGGGGCTGCAGCGAGGTGGCCTGGGGTGGCTGTCGTGGCGGGGCTCGGAGAGCGAGCTAGAGTGGGAAAGGAGAACTGGGGGGAGAATCACCCGGGGGCGGGAGGATCGAGACGGCGGCTCCAGCTCGCAGTCCTGCCCTGAGAAAGTTTCCGAGGGGTGCGTGCCGTCCGCCGCCTGGGGCAGCCCGCCTCGCAGCAGCACAGGGAGAAGGCAGTCGCACGCCATGTACCCCGCGCTCACTCAGCCTTGCTTCGCTTGGCGCCGCGATGCGGTTCAGAGCGCGGGCGAGGAGGTTCAGCGCGCGGGCTATGGAATCAAGCGGTTTATGCTCTGTGCGCCTTTAGTTAAACTACTTACCTTCTCTGGGCTCCAGTTTCCACCTCTGTTTAAAAAAAAATGCTGAAAATAGGACGTCCCTCATAGGGTTTTTGTGCGCCTTCGGTGTGCTGGGAATCCAAGAATTGCTTCCTAAATATTAGACTTTGTCATTTCCCCTGGAATGATCTCCGGAGATTGGGTCTCCTGGTCCCGTTTTCCCCTGAGGAGATTGGGACTCAGACAGATTAATTTGTCCACAGCAATTAGATGGAAATACCAGGATTTGAAAACAGGAAGTTCAACTCTGCAGACTGGACTCTAACATCTAATTCAGGTCCCACTATTTCCTAGAAGGACGAAGGAGAGGTGAGGACAAACTGCTTCTGAGACCCCCCCCCCCACCGTCTGTGAAATGCATATAATAGTACCTAACCTGTGGGGTTATTGTGAGCATTAACTAAGCTATTATGCAAGTGCCTGCCTGCTAAAGTGTGCATGCCACCAGGGTAGGATTTTTTTCCCCCTGTTTTGTTTGCAGATACATCCCCAGTGCCTGGCACATAGTAGATGCTCCATAAATACTTATCAAATGAATAAGGAACGCATATTACTTTTTAGCCTTACAGCAATCCTTGCTAGTTCCATACTACTGAAGAGGAAACTGAGGTTCAGAGAGGTTAGGTAACCTGGGGGATGTCACAGCAGTGGTTGGTAAAGGAGTCAACATTTGAACTCAGATCCATTTGGTCATAAAGCCTGTGTGGTCCTGATGCCCAATCCAGGTTTCATCACCTCCTGGTGGGGTGAGTGTGGCAAGCTAGTTAACTCTTTTGTGCCTCAGTTTCCTTATCCATAAAATGGGAATGTTGCCTAATGCAAGTTAGTGTGCCCAACACACCATGAAGCCAAACAAACTGAAACGACGAAGTCTGGAGCAGAGAAAGTTTTATTGCAGGGTCACACGAGGAGGAGAAGTGGTTCATGCCCAAGAAAACCCCAAACCCCCTGAAGTGTTTCAGCAAAGCATATTTGAAGGCCAGGTAAGGGAGTGGGGGGATTGCAATTCTCTGACTGGTTGATGTTAAGGTAACAGAACGGTCAACGCTATCAACTCCTAAGTGCCAGGAGGCCTGGGGGCCACGTAGTCTTGATCATCAAGTCGTTAATTTCTTCCCTTTGATGGTGGTTTTAACATCTGAAAAACTCAGGAAATATACCTGTGATCTGGGTACTTCAGAGAGGAGCTACAGCAGAGGATATGGGGGAGGGGTCTGTCCCGGGAAGGTCCTACAGGGTCCTGCTCAGTTACTGGGACAATGATGGTACCTACCACAAATGGTTTTTGTCTGGTTGAAATAAAAATAAAGCTCTCAGAACAGTGCCTGGCACTTAGCAGGTACCCAGTAAACACTGGCTACTGCAAATGCTATGACTGCCCACTACAAAGTGGAGGGGACCACACAGCAGGCATGACTGGTTAGAGAAGGCAGAGGGGAGACGGAGGGGGAGGAAGGGGAGAAGAGGTGACCAAGGACCTTTCCTGCCTTCTGTGTAGTCCACAGAACCAGGCCCCTGTTCATCCTCTGGAACATTCCTGAGAAGCCCCCCACACTCAGTGCAGAGGGAGAGGTGTCCCCCAATATCCCACCCTCCATCTCTTGTACATGGAAGCTGTCACGAGGACCTGCTACCTTTCTGTTACACAAAAGGGGCACTAAGTCCTCTCTACTTCAGTTGATTCCCGGTTGCAGCCCATGAGGCTTTTGGAGGGAGGATTTCAGGTGGCAAGGACAGTTACGTGGTGTTCATTCTAGCGAGACCTGGTTTCAGATGTCATCGCCAAGTAATTCCCAGCTCTGGGACTTGAGCAAATCCATTTTTGAGCCTCAGCTCCCTCATCTGTAGAATGGGCACTATAGTAAGACCTCATAGGGTTGTTGGGAGGATAACCTGAACTGTCTCGAAAGCGTCTGGCACAGTGTCTGGCACATGATAAGAGGCAGCTGTTGCTCGTATTCTTTGACATGTGGTGCTCCTTTCTATTCCTGGCCTTAGGATCTGTTTCTGTGCAAATAAAACTCCCCAGGGAGGATTCAAGTGCCCTTTCCATGAACCCCTTCTCATCTAGAGAATCCCCTTCCAGGGATCTCCACCCATCAAATCTTTGAAGAGTTTTGCATTCTAATAGGGCAATTGCTGCCCTTAAGTGTGCCAGGGCAGTTTCCGGGGACAGCAAAGCTGGCATGTGGTCTCTGCTTGGGGAACTCCGTCCTTTGATGTGGGCACTTGGTAGGGCAGGGATCCTAGCCTTTTGGTATAATAACCAGAGTCCTTAACATTTCTTTTGCTTACTCGGTGCCAGGCATTGTGCTAAGCCCCAGCTCTAGGGATCTTTGGAAGCTGGGCTCCGGAGCCAGATTGCCTGATTCCAGCCCCGCCTCTGCCATTTTCTGGCCAAGTTACATAGCCTCTCTGTACTTCGAATGACTCATCTGCAAAATTAGACGGTTGTAATGTACCTAATTTATAGGGCTGCCGTGAGGATGAAAGATAATCAACAAATACATGATGATAAGAACAATGATAAATGTTAGCCGCTTATATATTATAATTATGTGCAATTTACAGCTGAGGAAACAGTCTCAGGGAAATTAACCAACAGTCCAATGCCATAGAGCTGTCCTTTCTTGTCTCGAAACTGTCCATTTATTTCCATTTCCACTGCCATCATCTTAATTCATGCCTCCCTCTTTCCATGTCCAGTTCCCTCATGGGGCTCCTTTTGAGGGTCCCTGCTTCCCAATATCTACTCCTTCCAGAAGGTTCTCCCTCTCTCTTCCCAAACTTTAGAGGTTCTTCAGTGACCTTGGAAATAGAATTCATCCCCTGGTGATAATCATTGTTTAGAGTTTCATGTATGTTTCTCTACATTTGTCTCCCTTCCCCAGATATGCTAATTACTTTTATCGATCTTTAAAAAAAATGGAATCATATCTTCCAAATTATGCGCAAGTCACAGCAGAAAGTTTTCAAATTTTAATTCATTTTTTGAATGTTGTACTTCCACATGGTATAAAATTGAAAAGATGTCCAAGCAAATATTGAAAAATCTCTCCCTCCATATCTATCACCAGCCACCGGTTCCTCACTCCAGAAGCAACCATTATTGCCAATTTATAGTCTGCCTGCAGACAAAGCAAGAAACACATATTGCAGTTTATAGGGCAGAATATATGTGTCATAAATCACAAAATGTAAAAACATGGTATAGTGTCTAGAGGTGAGGAAATTGAGGGAGAGAAAAACTTTATTAGAAGCTCCTTTCCTTGTCTCCTGCCGTGATGGGGTCGGGAGATGCGCGTGAGTCCATGCAACATCGTTGAATTCCCAGCTGTGTCTCTCAACCAGGGATGGATTTGCCTTCCTGGGGACATTTACTCATTCCTGGGGACAGTTTTGGTTGTCCCAGCTTGCGGGGATGGTGATGGGAAGGGTCCTACTGGCATCCACTGAATAGAAGCCAGGGTTGCTCTTAAACATCCTCCAATACTCAGGGCAGCCCCCACGACAGGGAATTAATCTCACCCAAAGGTCAACAGTGCAGAGACTGAGATGCCCTGACTTATACTTACACAAGAATGACTGATTTGTCCTTTTGCTTCGGACTCCAGTTTGGCTCAGCTCCATCTGCCTGGCAGACAAACCAGGTATTTCCTGCGTCACAGGCTTCCAGGTACTATCATCTCACCCCAGGAATGATAGTTCTGGGGGCAAATAAAGCCATCTTCCTGGAGATCACCCCCTACCTTCTCATTTTAAGGCCTTTTCTCTGATCAGACAATTCATAAAGCAAGTATCTATCTAAACAGAAGAAAATTCTCCTGGCCTTTGGAAAGCCACTATTTTGCATTTATTGGTGGGGGGGGGGTGCTGTTAATAACACATCAAAGGTTGGGACCAGTCACTATGGTCCTCCAATTCTTGTGAGTTACAGAAATAGGATTTTCTTTTTTTCTTTTAATTGCTACCCACCCATATTCAAATGCCATAGGAAACTCGTTCTGGCATTTGTAAGTATGTGGAAGTCTTACCCAGCTCTAGATGTCTACTTCTGTCTTTCCATATCAGTAGAGTCCTGGAGATGACCTTTCCTGGAGGATAAGCATTCCTGCAGCTGGGGTTTCCCTCTGGGAACTTGAACCTTAGGTGGCTGTTAATCACCTGAGCATTAAAATGGTCCAACCTTTCTCAGAGGTCAACCCAACACTTTCAGGAGGTAGAGTATATTGTTCCCATTTTGCAGATGAGAGGAGGAAAATTAAGTTTCAGAAGGGTAGACTTGTCTCAGAGAGATAGACTTGGTTCAGTGTGGTAGAATCATATAGTACTGGAGTCAGGATTCGATTCAAGTCAGCCTTGAGTGTGAGCTGGTTCCACACTGTCTGCCCTTTGTTCCTGGAAGAGACATGCCATCATATTTATGAAGTTAAAACTGTAAGGTTTGAATGTTGCCCCAGGGGCTGAATCTGCAGGACAAACTGGTCAGTCCCTGAGGGTGTTGGCTACAGCATTATGTTCCAGAATGTTTTGTTGTATAAAAGAAAAGAAGAAAAAGAAAAAAAAAAACACCTTACTAATTTCCTTATGGTGTCCAAGAAATAAAACAACCCCTAGAAAGAACTTTGATCTTTTTATCACACTAATGCTGAAAGAACATTAATGATAGGGTGGGGCTGGGGTTCAGGAAGAAAGAAATATACAATGTGGGCCCTGAGTTAGGGCTTTGTTTCTTCAAACCCAGCACACAGAGGCCATGGTGCAGCCATGAAGTTGGGGGTCAAGGGCTGATCTGCATTTAATGGGTGAGACTCAGTTATTCATTGGCCGACAGGGGAGCGATGATAACCAGAGTGGCATAAAACTGTCGCGAGCTAGTAAACATCCCTCCCCGGGAAGCCAGTGGCATGACCAAGAGAGCAAGCAGGGATTTGTTTAAGGCAGAGAAAGATGGGCCTTATGGATTAGTAAGAAAAAGACGCCCCGCTGTCTCTGCAGAGTGGAGAGGAAATGGCTGCGGATTCCTACAGGATGGCGAGCAGGTAACAGAAGGTGCTTTGAGGGAGGGATGAGGGTCACAGAAATGATGGCGAACCCTTGAGACTGTCATGGGAGGAGACTGAAACTGGAGCTGTCCTGTTGCTTAGCACCAGATGTTACGTACAGAATAAAAACACAATAAATACTTGTTAGAGGAAAGAATGACTGTGAGCAAATGGGAGGCAAATGAGTTTGTTAGCTATAAGACAAAGCTCTAGAGCTGGCTGCCTGAGCTGGAATCCGAGCTTCCCCAGGTCCTCACTGTGAGACTCTAGGTGAGTTGGACCTTTCTGGCCTCAGTTTGCTCATCTGTAGAATGAATGGTATGCTAAGAGCTCCCACATCCAAGAGTGGCTGTCAGGGCTAATCAGAAAGCAGACAATAAATGTTACTTCTTCCTTCTTATTCTTCTCTTCTTTTTCTGATAACGATGATGATGGTGATGATGATCAAAGTTCAGGCAGAGAAGCAAGTGTTTGAATCCACTGTTCTGCCTGTTTAACTGTGTGACCTTGGGCAAATTACTTAACCTCTCTGAGCCTCAGTGGAATTATCATAAAGTATGGATATTAAAACATCTCCATAAAATTGCTTGTGATTCAACTGCTAATACATGTGAAGGGCGTAGCATGGTGCCTGGTGCTCAGTTAGGCTCTCAACAAACGGTGCTGTCTTTTTGCTTATTATTACTGTTATTGTTTGACTAGACTCCTTCTGCTTTGGGAAGGGGAGGAGGAGCTCAGTGGAGATGGATGTCAAGGCAGGGGGTTTAGAGTCCTGTTTTGCCCGGAAGGGTCCCCTCCCCAGATGCAAGTTCAGGTTGAACTTTCTAAAAGATCAGTGACTCACACAATGGGCCACGTTTGACAGGCGCTCCAGAAATGGAGTGCGAGGAGATTGCACTATATTCCTGCTCTGGTTATTTCCCAGCACCAGGGATTCAGTGCTCCTAGAGATAAGCCCATGCTGATGGAATGCTAATCAGATGGCCATTTCTAGGAAAGACACTCATTATAAGGAAAGAAATAAGAGACTGGGTAAAAGGTCTGTGTTTTTACCAGCCCAAACAAACAAGTTATGCTTTCTACGGCATTTGAACCTGGGTGGGTAGCACTTAAAAGAAAAAAGACCTATTTCTATAATTCACAAGAAGAACTGGGGACCACAGTTACTGTTCCCAGTATTTCCTGTATTAGCATTCCCAATAAATGCAAAATAGTGGCTTTCCAAAGGACAGGCAAAATTTTCTCCTGTAGTAGAGACTTGACTTATAAATTGATTTATAAAAGGTCTTAAAATGAGAGGAGGTAGCCTGTGTCTCCAGCAAGGTGGCTTTATTTGCCCCCCAAACTGTCATCTCAGCAGGGAACACCTGGATGGTGGGGTCCTGCCTGCCAGGCAGCGCAGAGCTCAGCCAAATCGGAGCCTAAGGGCAAATTAGTAATCCTGACCTGTCTTTATTGAAAATGTTCATATTTGTTCATCTTGGACTTCTGCATTTTTCCTACTTTAAAAAATATTGCATTAAAATTATTTATTTTCATTATGGGGATTTTGGGCACCCCTTAAATTTGCATCCCAGGCAAGAACCTCCCTCCCTCCCACTATTCCTGGCCCTGCTGCAAATAGCACTGAATCTAGAAACTTCCCAAGCTTAATTTTGTACTTAACCAACATGGGCAAAAAGGTGACCACGTTCAAGATGTGAATATGGAACAAACAAGTTGAAAAAGAGAGAATTCATTTCCCTCAGAGGAGGCTGCATTTACGATACTGTATTCCACTCCTTACTGGCTGTGTTTCCTGGCCGAGTTACTTAACCTCTCTGTGCCTTTGTATCCTTCTCAGTAGAATAAGGCTAATAATAGCACCTATTGCTAAGGCTACGGTAAGGACTTAGTGGGCCAACACCTGTCAGGTTCCCATTAACAGTGTCTGGCACATACATGTTCATTGGTTTGCTATTATTGGTTTCAGGTTCTCATTTCTTGTCTGCAAATCTGAGGACAATAATACTTAGATTGTGTTACATAATGTTTGTTTAAATAGGCGTTATGATAGGACTGTTACAGTGATTTGAATTAGTCTGATTAAGAACTAAGCTTCTAGTCCTAGAGGTGGATCCAGAAAGGGATTCTTTTTCTTCTAAAAGAGGGCAGCTTGACACAGACTCAGAAAAGTGTGGGGTGAAGTTCAACCTGGCTTCACTACCCTCCTGGCTTTCTGAGACCGAGGGGTAGAGAAAGGGGAGGAGTCCCTGCTCTGGGCGGGATTCTGAGCACATTGACAGTGGGGAAGGGGAATAGGAGGGGTCCCCAGGAAGTGGGATGGCAGAGTCGTCCACTCCTTCCCGCAGGTCTCAGCGGGTGGAGGGACCGTGATGTGCACCTCTTGTTGTGTCCACCTCTCCCAGAAAGGGGTCCTTGTTCTTCTGAGACAGCCTGGGGCTGTCCAGCCAGGCAGGAAGGCGCAAGCTGCCAAGGCACCAGCAACCCACACATGTCCTCCTCCCACTTCTCTGCCTGCCCCTCACTTCTCTGCCTGCCCCTCACAGCCTCCAATCATGGGCTGACCTGCAGGGATTTGCCAACCTTGGTGCACAGAGGAATCACCTGGGAAACCTGATAAAAGTGCAGATTCCTGAGTCCCACCCCAGACCCCACCGCATCAAAACTTCTGGAGATGGAACCTGAGCTAGGGTGGTTTTCCCAGGACTGACAGGGTTCCTAGGATGCTGAACTTCCAGTGCTAAAACTGAGAAAGTTTGGGGCAAACTGGAACACGTTGGTCACCTGACCATCTACAGGCCCCCATCTCCAGCAAGCTCCCGGGTGGCTCTCATGAGCCCCCAGCCTGATGCTCCCGATACACACAGATCAGTGATGCTTTCAATGCTGGAGTCCCTTTCAGCTCTGCCCTTCACTCTCTATTCCTTCCCTAGACCTGCACCAGTGGCCCCATAGCTATTTATGATTATTTACACTAAAGTTAGTTAAAATTAAATAAAATTAAAAATTCAGCTCCTCAGGTGCACTAGCGACATTCTTAGGGGGGAGGTGGTAACTAGCTACATTTTAAGGACTCAGTAGACACATATGGCTAGCGGCTACCATATTGGACAGTGCCGTATAGAACAATTCCGTCATCGTGAAAAGTCCACAGGCATTTTATCATGCTTTGCAGATAATTGCTTTTTTTTCTCTCTTTTTACAAATTGAAGATTTGTGGCAACCCTGCACCGAGCAAGTCTATCGGCACCATTTTCCCAACAGCATTTGCTCATTGTCTCTGTGTCACATTTTGGTAATTCTTACAATATTCCAAACGTTTTCATGATTAGTTTATTAGTTACAGTGTGATCTGTGATCAGTGATCTCTGATGTTACTATTGCAAAAAGATTAAGACTCACTGAAGATTCAGAAAATGGTTAGTACTTTTAGCAATAAAGTATTTTAAAATTAAGATATGTATATTTTTTTTAGACATAATGCTATCACACACTTACTAGGAGAAAGTATATGTAAACATAACTTTTATAGCTCTAGGAAACCAAACAATTCACATGACTCACTTTATTACGATATTCCCTTTACTGCAGTGGTCTGGAACCAAACTCACAGTGTCTCTGAGGTCTGCCTGTATAGGACAGTATTGCCCTCAATGATCTCCTGGAGATCTCCTTTCTCAAGCTGGTCACTCCTGACATTTTGGGCCAGATGATTCTCTGTTGTGCTATCCTGTAGCATCGTAGGCTGTTTAGCAGCATCTCTGGCTGGTACCTAATAGTTATCAATATCACACTCCTCGCCCGAAATTGTGACAACCAAGAATGCCTCTGTACATGAAAAATATCATCAGCCATATCAGTAAACAAAGAGTGCTGTGGCCATCAAGTCATCAGCTGCTACTGTCACCCCTGACAGTGAGTGGAAGGAACTCAGGATGCAGACAAGCAGGCAGCCAGCCTCTGCAGCCACTGTCTTCGGTGCACCCTGAGGGAACTCAGGATGTGAAAGAACAGGATGCTGGCCCTAGATAGCCAGGTGCCTATCATAGGAATGATTAACGAGCCCAGACCTTTGCACCTTCCCATACATTAAAAAGCACTAAATTCTTTAACTTGAGATATCTGGTTTTCCAACAATCTTTTGATGTTCCAACTACCTGGTCTTTGTTGTAAAAACTCCTGAGTATCCTGGCTCCTCCCCTACCTCTTCAGAGCAGTCCCCCAGAGTGATCTGAGGGGCTGTCATCCCATGTTTGAGTCCTCAGAAATTGTCCGCCAAATAAGACGTAACTCTCAACTTTTAGGTCGTGCATTTTATTTCAGTCAGCACCTCCAAGACATCGTGAAATGTGCTATGGAAGGGCAAAATTGCTGCGACTGCCGATCCCTGCCCTAGATCATGGCTTCCACCAATCTCTTTCTAAAACAGAATAAAAGCCACTGACACAGAAAAATGTCAGAATAAACATTGGCACCTGAGTACAAATGCTAATTTTTATCTTGCAATTCAGTTGCATCAGCCAGCTTTACATCCAAGGCCGGTGGGTTTCATCTACTTCGGGGACAGTCTTATACACAAGAAAGAAAGTCTTATTATAAAGTGTCATTTGGTGTGGGGAGGATTTGGAATTATGGTAAGGATGAGAGCCCTGGGAAGGGTTTGGTCCAGAGAATTCCCACCAAGAAAGGATAAAAGTAACAGAGGAAGTAGGTATCTTAGTGACTGTAATGTGAATTTGAAGGACTTTGAAACATCCATATACATTTAAAGAATTGTCCCCAGTCTAGCTTTTTCTTGAGTTTTCCTCCCGGAGATTAGTTGGTGACATTTGCCAACTCTATCATCCCAAGTTTCTCAGTTCTTATTTTTAAAATACATTAGAACTCATCTTCATTTGGTATTAAAGGAGCATTGGCTGTCTCAGTGCTAAAGGCAGCCCATTAGACCATTCTCCGGATGGATGTTTGCCCTTTCTAAGGTGATGCCCTTTCTAAGGTTAAAATCTGTCTTCATTTTCCAGCCTTTGACACTTTCTCTCATGCTTAACAAGCTAAAAAATCTTATATTCTTTTGACATTCGTAAAATACGATGACTGCTCCTTGGGAATTAAGTAAATGTCTTGAAAACTTAGTAAACTCCTTGGTGAAGGGAAGACATGAGAAAAGAACAAGATGTACTCATTTTGTTATATTTGTATATCCCCTTCTATTCACAGCAAACACAGACCTTATTTTCAGAGGGGTCCAAACACGTGGCCTTGAACGTGCCTGAGTCAAAGGCAGGAACCGGCTCTGAGAAGCCCCCTGGGGCATGCGCGAACCAACGTTTAGTTCTGGGAGGGTTTGGGTCAGTGAATGACTGACGGTTTTGTCCTCACAAGCTTTTAAAAGAGTGATTTCATTGGCTTTATTTCCTTGTTCTGAACTTCACCTGCAGGTAAAGGATTCTAACGCATTTGTTTACAGTGGCTTCAATGATGACAGCCAAAGTAAATGTTGAGCTAACACTACCAGCCCAGAAAGAACAACAAGGTGCTTGTAAGCAAAATAAATCAAGGACTCCGCTGAAACGTGGAGGTGTCTGAATGCGTGGCCTGGTGCCTGGGCAACCCATCACAGACGTGTGGTGGCCGTCATTCCTTGTGTGGGAATTGTCCTTCCCAAATCAGGTGCCTGAAAGGAATCGAGATTCTAGAACCGTAATCGTGAGGGTTTGGTTCAGCTGAGATGCCTGCGAATGAGCAATGTCTTCTTTGAAAATTCCTTTCCTTCTCTCTCAGGAATTCTTAGAATTACAATTGGTATTTCACATGTGTTTGGGGGGGGAGGGGGAGGGGAGGGGAGAGTAATTATATTTTTGTATAATGTTGTTTCCCCAAGTTTAGTCATTTGTATTCCACCTTCGTAATTGTTGCCCCCTTTTCTTACCACGCGCACTATTATTTATCTGTTCTTTTTGCCTAATAGATTTATTTAAAAGGAAACGTGTTATTATTGTAAATGGAAATCTCGTTTCACTTGCTTTTACATATAGGTAACTATATATTTAGAGAACAGAGACGTATAGAGGGAAAATCGAACCATGTTATTAAACTCTAGCTAGGTTATGAAAGAAGCCAGTCTCAAAGAGCTACATTCTGTGTGATTCCATTTATATGACACTTTGAGAAAGGCAAAACTCTAGGGGTGGAGAAGAGATCCATGCTGGGCTGAGGGTGGGAAGAGGGGTGACCACAGGGAGTTTTGGGGGTGATGGAACTCTTCTGTGTCCTGATTGTGGTGGTGGTTACGCATGTGTTCAACTCCAAAGACCGGTACACCAAAATGCTTTACTGTACATTAATTTAAAAAATGAAATTGTTAAATTCCCATCATAAGTTGTGGCCTCATGAAAGTTGGAGCTTTGCTCCCTCCTCATTGAGAAAGAAACTGTGGCCAATTCAGAGAGGTGTTAAAGAGCCATAAGCTCCAACTGAGACTAGACAGGGTTGTTAATTTGAATTATCGAATGAGAAATAATAAGGAAGGAACTGTCGCTGAGAGATTCCTTGTTATTTTCCACAAAGAGAATGATCCTTTCAAGAATCCCTGCCGGCGCTGATCTGAAACCCTCAATTTATAAATGAGATGTGTTTGTGCCGAAATCACAACAGAATGTAGCTCGTTGAGACTGGCTTCTTTCATAATCTAGCTAGAATTTAATAACATGGTTTGGTTTTCCTTGTATGTGTCTCTGTCTATAAATATATAGTTACCTGTATGAATAAGGGGGCTTTGATGAATGTTATGTTCAACTTTTTTTTTTTTTTAATGGAGGTCCTGGGGATTGAACCCAGGACGTCCTGCATGCTAAGTATGTGCTCTACCACTGAGCTATTTCCCTCCGTTCTGTTCAGCGTTTAATGATGATTTTATTGTGCTTGTTTTGAGGCTTTAAGTAAATGGCACAGTTCAAAAATTCGATACACATTTTGATTTTGATTTATTTTAAAACTTCTGTAGCTTATTTGGGGATTGGGAAAAGAACCATTCACACAGTCAGCTTATTCCAGCTTCTCTCCCCCTTTTCCCCAGACACGGTGCTTTAGTGTTTTCCTTCTTTTAAAAACTGATTTTCATTTTGAAATGACTGTGATCTGGAAGTATTCTGTCTCCTTTTTTTGTTTTCTTGTTTGTGAGTTTACAATTCTTTTTTTTTTTAATTGTAGTAAAATATATATAAACTGAATTACCATCTTGACCATTTCTAAGTGTACAGTTCAGCAGTGTTAAGTACATTCACATTGTTATGCAACCAATCTCTGAAACATTTTCCTCTTGCAAAACTGAAACTCTATACCCTCTAAACAACAAAACAAATCCCCATTTCCTGCTCCCCTCAGCCCTTGGCAACCACTGTTGTGCTTGTTGTTTGTTTGATGACTCAGGATCATACATTTATCTTTTCGTGACTAGCTTATTTCACTTGGCATAATGTTCCTAAAGTTCATCTATGTTGTACCCTGTGTCAGAATTTCTTTCCTTTTTATTTACTTATTTATTTTTTGAGGGGAAGGGAGGTAATTATGTTTATTTGTTTCTTTTTATTTTTAGAGGAGATACTGGGGATTGAACCCACTTGAGCTATACCCTCCCCCTCTTTCCTTTCCAAGGCTGAATAATATTCCATTGTGTGGCTGTACTCCATTTTGCTTATTCATTCATCCATTGGTGGACCCTTGCATTGCTCCTACGTTTTGGCTTTTATGAATAATACGGGTGTACTTATATCTCTTTGAGACCCTGCTTTCAGTTCTTTTGGATATACACTCAGAAGTGGGACTGCTGAATCATGGTTCTAATTTTACTTTTTTGAGGAACCTCCATACTGTTTTCCGTAGCAGCTGCACCATACCTTGTACACAAACTATGCACAAGGGTTGCAATTTCTCCACATCTTTACCAACATGTGCTATTTTCTGCTTTTTTTTTTTTTTTTTGATAAGACCATCCTAATGGATTTGAGATGATATCTCATTGTGGCTTTGATTAGCATTTCTTAATGATTTGTGATGTTGAGCATCTTTTCATATACTTGTTGGCCATTTGTATGTCTCCTGGAGAAATGTCTATGCAAGTCCTTTGCCTGTTTTAAAATCTGGTTATTTGTATTTGTGTGTGTGTGCGTGTTGCTGATGTTGTTGAGTTATAGGAGTTCTTCATATATTCTGGGTATTAACCCCTAATCGGATATTTGATTTGCAATTATTTTCTCCCATTCCACAGGTTGCCTCTTCTTTCTTCTGATTGTGTTCTTTGATGCACAGAAGTTTTAAATTTTTATATAGCCCAGTTTGTCTATTTTTACTTTTGTTGCCTGAGCTTTTGGTGTCATATCAAGAAATCATTGTCAAGTCCAAGATCATGAATCTTTCCTCCTGTTTGCTCCTGAGAGTTTTTTAGTTTTAGGTCTTACTTTTAGGTCTTTGATCCATTTTGAATTACCTTTTGTATATGGTATAAAGTAAGAGTTTAACTTCATCCTTTTGCACGTGGCTATCCAATTTTCCCAACACTATTTATTGAAAAGGCTGTCTTTTCCTCATAGAATGGTTCTGTCACCCTTGTTGAAAATCACTGGACTCTACATGCAAGGGTTTATTTCCAGACTCTCTATTCTATTCTGTTGGTCTGTGTGTCTGTCTTCATGCCAATTCTTGCCTCCTTTTATTCAGCTTTTTTTTTTTATTACTTTCCTTTCTGCAAAGAAACTTTTTTACCTAGATCCTAATTGTGTGTTTTTTTGATTTTCTATTTTTAGAAGGGGAGAAATCTCTGCCCCTTTTGCCCTTTCTGCTTGAGCAATCTTCATGGATTGTTTGAAACATGTCAGTCATTAAGTAAAAAAAGTGAGGAAGTCAGTCCACATGGGAGACAGTCAAGTGTCGTAGTTAAGAAACATATTCAAATTCCTTCCCCTGCTGACTGTCGGTGAGAATCAGAGAAGTTACTGACTCCTTCTGAGCCTCAGTCTGCTCACCTGTAAAACCAGAGCGTGAAGAGCTCCCCCCACGCTGAAACGAGTGGGGATTCAGCGAGACAGGCACGTTCTGCTCACTGTCTGACTCCAAATAGGCAGTGGTTATCCTGTCTCAGAAATACATCCATTTCACTTCCTTAGATTCCGCATTCGTCCAAAATGGCCACTTATTTCTCTTTCATGAAAAGGTCTCCCGTCTGCTTCCATTTCCTTTTCTTTTTTTCCTATACATTTTTCTTGATGTCATTGACCTGGAGAGTTGGAAAAGCCCTTTTAGATCCCATGTTAATCTCGGTTTAACTCAGCCATTCTCAAGTGCAAGGGCCAGGGTGGGAGGAGTGCTGATTTTGCTCCCAGAGGACTTTGGCGATGCCTAAGAAGGTACTACAAACTGGGTGGCTTAACAGAAATTTATTATCTCACGTTCTGCAGGCTGGGAGCCTGGAATCAAGCTGTCGGCAGGATAATGGTCCCCGGTAGGGGAAGGATCCTTACTGACCTCTTCCAACTTCAGTAGCTCCAGACATTCCTTGGCTTGTGGCAGGATAACTCCAGTCTTCACACAGCGCTATCACAATGTCTCCTCACGTACTCCTCCCTCTGTGCGTGTCTGTGTCCAAAGTTCCCTTGTTAATAAGGATCAGGGCTAATTTAATGACCTCATTTTAACTTGATTACCTGTGTAAAGATTCTATTTCCTAGTAACTTCCCATTCTGAAATACCAGAGGTTAAGGACTTCAGCATATCTTTTTCTGGGGACGCAATTCAACCCCTTACAGTGGTCAAAGTATAAACAATACGAAATGGAAAGTCACCCACCACATTCGTGGTCGTCCTGGTTTCTGGACAGGGAAGAGGAGGGAGGTGGTGGGAAACTGGACTGGGGGGAAGCTTTAGAGCTTCTGCTTTGCCAGTAATGTTTTATTTCTTGGAGAAAATAAGTGCAAACCTGGAATTAATCTGAAAAGGTTAATATTTGGTAATATTTGTTCTTTTATTCTCTATACTGTAGTCCATTTTTTAAAGTTATTAAGAGAAGAAAACAAGAAGGCGTTGAAGAAGTGTGTCCCTCTCGTGTAGGCACCTGACTGAGGGGCACAGTATGAAATGATCTCTTGTGGGAGTCAAGTCCTCTGTCACCTGATTTTTCAGGACACGTGGCCCGCAGTCAGAAGCTGGGAATATTCAGACTTCAGACCCTCGTTAGAGATTATAACCTTCTGTAAATCGTGGGTGGTCCAGCTTCTAGCAAAAGCCAGCCTGAGAGAAAACCCCTGCACACCTGACACCATGGTCCTGACACCAGCATTTGCAGACCAGGCTGCTTTGTGCAAAGTTTGCATCTGCTTGGGACAAAGTGAGAAACATAAGGATAGAGGAGTAATTTTTTAAGAAGGTTAATCTATTCAATTAAATGGACTGCTGTTTCTTTTGAGACTGGGACCTTCTCCTTTTTTAAAAAAAAGTCCATAAAATGTTTTATGTAATACCAGTGATAGCAGGTTGTGGTAGCTGTTGTTTTTTGGGTTTTTGTGTGTGTGTGTGTGTTTTGTTTTGTTTTGTTTTGACTAGTACAGTGATCGCCAATTTACATTAAAAAGCTAAAAATTTCATTTTTTTTCTTTTTTTAATTGAAGTATAGTCAATGTACAATGTTGTATTACTTTCTGGTGTACAGCACAGTGATTCATTTATACATATATATATATATATGTATATATATTCCTTTTCATATTCTTTTTATTATAGGCATTGCAAGGTATTGAATATAATTCCTTATGCTATACAGCAGGGCCTTGCTGTTTATCTATTTTATATATAATAGTTAGTACCTGCAAATCCCAAATTCCCAATTTATTCCCTTCCTTGTGTCATGGCTTTCAGTGTCCTTATTTGGCAAAATAAAATATAATCCCCCAAAAAAGTTTAAAAATTTTGCTACGTCTGTTTTAAATCGACTGGATGGTGGCTCACTGGAACTAGTTAAGAATTTCTATAGTCTCACTTTGATAATTTGGACTATGGGTCTTAAATATGTGTATGTCTCCCACCACTCACAGGATTGTAGGTAGCGTGAGCAACATTGATTTCATTTAGGTTGAAAGGTTGTCATGTGTTGACAAAGGTCAGCCCTTTAGAAGGTGAGACATACAGCTGAAATTAGAATTCATGGCCTCGGGTTGCCTTTTATGGGGTGATGTCCTGCATTTGGTGGTGGTCAGGTTAACTTTTACAAGGCTTTGGTTTCTCTTTCCTTGTTTTTCCAGTAATAGCTGGCTTCAATTAGCAGAATTAACCTTTGCACAGTGCATGACTGCATGGCCGTGACTCTAGCCTCGTCCCGGGGCAGGACACGAGAAAAGATTAGAAGGATGTGCCATACAAAGCTGGCTGTCTTCTGCTGGTACATGTAGATCTAGAGTGTTCTTTTTTACAGCTCTGTGGTATTCCATCGTGCAGATGTGCTGTCATTGATTTGGTCCATCCCTTGTTGATGGATTTTTGGATTGTTTCTAGTTTTTTCTCATTACACACGCAGCCTGGCCCGACAATCTGTAATGACCCCATGTCACTGTTTTGTGAGGTCACTTTCATGGCTGAACAACAGAGTTTGTGGGTGGCTTGCCTTGGCTTATGCTGGCTTAAGTGTGAGAAAGCTACGAGGCAGCAGAGATCCAGATAAAGAGGCTGAATGTGACCTCATCAAGGCTCTAGGATGTAATTTACCCTTTGAACTTCCCTAGACTAGCTAAAGGACAAAAGCCAGGTTTTTATGATGACGTATTCAAACCAGGAGTCTTGTGCAATCAAACGGGGAGTCCACGATGAACAGATTCAGAAGGCATATCATTTCTTGGGAATGTGATTGAAAACCATTGAAACAGTGAAATGGGAAACCCTAAATGGATGTCAAAAGAACTCAGAATAGATGGTTCACTGGTCCCTTATGGGGAAGATACTGGACCAATAAAATTTGGAGGCAAGGGAAAAAAAAGTCTAATATCCTCTTTGTGCTTTTTCCAAGGCACAAAGCAAAAATTATTCCTTTGACAAAACAAGACATTTGTTCCAGTAATAGTGAACAAGAAACTATGAGCAAGGTTCTCAGAAGACCACTCCCATTTCATTTGACAGTCAGGACAAGACTATTTCCTTGTAGTTATTTCCTCCTCCTGTTCTCTCCCAATCGTCTTCTGTGAGCTTAGCTTTTTGTTTGTTTGGGAACTTGTCCCAGTGCAGGTGGCAGTGATTAGAGCACCATTGTGCCTGGTCTGTGTAAAGGACACGCACCATCCGGGCTCTTGTCAGATGACATCAGTAGAATAGGGCACTGTACTGATAGGCTTGAAACCAACTGTTGGCTGATCACATATAACGTTTATCCATATATCATCTACTTATCTATCCATCTACTTTATCTATCTGTGTGTGTATTTTATGAATACATTCACGAACATATATATTCATAAATATGTTTATGAATATATTATAGAATATATCTATTCATATAACACACACGTAAACACACACATATAGGTAAGTAGGTAAACAGGTAAGTAGATAGATGTTTTATGTGATCAGCCAACGATTCATTCATTCATGAATATATAACAAATTCACGTATGTCTCTCCGCTGAACATTCCTGGGCTAGCTGAATGACAGATGCAAGGTTGTTATGATCACCCATTCAAACCAGGAGTCATGTACCTAACACACAGACACATATGAATTTGTCATAGATTCTAAATGGTCTTGTATTGTCAGGCTAGGCTAAGCTCTGCCACATCAAGAAACAAACTCAAAATCTCAATGATTTAGCTTCTGACAGTTTACTTCATGCTCTTGAAAAGCCATCGTAGGTTGTTGCAAGGTGGGCCATGCTCCATTTAGTCCTGTGGGAACCCAGGCTTGTGAATGGGTCCCCATGTGAACTGTCACTGTTTGCCATGGCAGGAGGAAAGGGAGTTGGAAGGTCGTGTTTTGGCTCGGAAGTGACACATATGCTCACAGTCCACTGGCCAGAAATAGCCAAATGCCACTGCCTTTCTGCTTGTATTGTTTGTTTTATGAGGGGGAGGTAATTAGGTTTATTCATTTATTTCTGCCTGGAGGGGGTGCTGGGGGCTGAACCCAGCACCTCTTGCATGCTGAGCATGTGCTCTCCCACTAAGCTCCACCCTTCCCTCTCACCTCTGCCTTTCTGAAAGGGGGCTGCTCATCTTGAAAAATGACCTGCAGGGAACCCAGAGCCTCCCCCAACTCTACCCCTGCAGCTCATCCTGGAGGTGCTAGAGCGTCTGAGCTCTTTGCTGATGCGCCTGAGCCCAGGCTTTCTTATGTGGTCATCGGAGCCCTTTGGAAGGTTCTCATGATACATTCTTTTCAGAAATTCATCCGGGGAAGAAGCATGGCCCTCTTGAAAACCTGGTATACTTCCTCTTTTTTTTTTTTTTTATGAGAAATGAGTATTAGATAACTGGTGTGATTCCCTTTCAGTCTGGGCTAATACGAACCTCATAGCAAAACTTAGTTCTCAATTACAGTCACTATGCCAACTAGGAATTTGGTAGAATGACTTCTCCCTCTTCTTTATTATAAAACTTTTTTTTTTTTAACTGTCTGGCCTGACTTTTATTGTCTCCCAACCCTTATGTCTTGTGGAAGCTATATTTATGTTACACACGAATCGAAATAGTGCTAAACAAAAGCTTCTGTTCAGCGGATGCTCCCTTGGTACCAGCTCTTTTTGTGCCTCATCTTGTTCTTTCCTTACAATAACCCTTATTATTAGTCAGTATTGGATATGTGAGGAAACAGACTCAGAGAGGTTGAGTCGCTTGCCCAAGTCCGCACAGCCAGCAGCTGGAAACCAAACCCAGTTATACCCGAAGCCGAGGGCTGGGTTCCTAACTGTTTCGTTTTACAGCATCACACAGACAGATGATTCAGTTCAGATGTGTTCTGTTCTCACCTAGTTTCTGCTTTCATCAATTCAGATTTTCTGTGATCTACGTATAAGAAAGTTGGCAATGTTTGTGAGCCAGAAACATTCATTCTTTTTCAACTGGTATAATGGCCCCTTGGGGAAATAGAAGGTTCTTTGTTGTGGCTTCCAGTTCAGGTCTTTTTCATTTTCTTTTTCAAAATGAGAAGTAGTACATTTATAGAGATGTGCACAATTCTTAAGTGTACTTGATGAATTTTCACATACACACGTACACACACGTGTGTGTACATGGTCTATCCTAGACCATAAATATTTGTTAACTTCTAGTCTTTTTTTTTAACTTTTAACATTTTTTTTTGATTTATAATAATTTTGCAAAACTTCTAGTCTTATAATATAAGTAAATGTTATGAAAAATAAGTTGCCATAAAACACACATTTAGTCTACAGGGTACTCAGTTTGTGTAGATGTTTCTGTTTGTAAAACTCAGCATATTAGTTGGAATTTTCTTTCATTTGCATATGACAGAAACCCAACTCAAACTAATAAGTCCAAAAGGGAATGTAATGACCCAAGTATCCAGTGGCTGCCTGCCTTCAAGCATGGCTGGATTCAGGGGCTTAAACGATGTCATCAGCATTCGATCCCTCTTTCTGCTTATCTCTTGGTTCTATTCCCTTCCCTGCTGGCACCACTCTCAGGCAGGCCTCCTTCCCTGGTGACCTCTGGCAGCTTCAGACTTAGAACTTTCTAAGTCCAAGTCCAGCTAAGAGAGAAAATTTCTCTTTCCAACATTTCTGACAAAACTCCCAGAACTGAGTGTAACTGGCTCTAACTGGGTATATATACCTTGACCCAACCAGCCACTGTGATCAGGAAGAAAACAATTCTGTCTGGGTCGCATGTGTACACCTGGCTGACATGGACTGAGGGGGAACATGGTGAGGCGGGAAGCCCCATAAAAAGACAGGCAGGACCCCCAGGCAGGGCCACTACTCTCTTGCCAGCACCGTGGGGTTCCCAGGCCCAGAAGCTCTATCTCACTTTTTGCCTCTAAAGAGGCTAACTTACACCTAGAATTTTATTGATTCCCTTAGCTCACTTCTGATTGGTTATTTCCTTCACTCCTGATTGGTTATTACTCTCACTTCTGATTAGTTATTACTCTCACTTCTGATTGGTCCACTTCCCTAACTTCTGATTGGTCCATTTCTAGTACTTCATTTGCATGGAGCTCACTCCTGATTGGCCTATTTTTACAAAGCTTGTTCCTGGTTGGTCAACTTCTGTTGTACTTTATTTGCATATGATGCTGCAAAGTATAAAACTGGCAGCCTATAAAATGCTTGTGTAAACCTACAGACGGGGTCCAGAGCTTGAAATGTTAGTTTTTCTGGGCGTTCTGGTGTAATAAACCTGAGTTCTCCAGCTCTCCGAGTGCTGCTTGGTCTTTCGCCCGGATCAGGTTGCTGTCACAACTGAGCTGTAACACATTTTTCCGCAACAATGTTACCGCAAAAGAGAGAAGTGGATGCTGGACAGGGACAAAATAATAAAAAATTGATTTCCGCTATGCTGAAAAGTATGGAATTGAGTTGGCAAATAAATGACGGTAGGAGATTAATTCTTTAGCTCTGATTACTCAACAAAACGTCTAATGCTTTTTGTTTACATAGAGATAAACTTGTAAACATTGGCTGAACTTTAAACATGGTTGATTTCCTTCTTTCAGAAGCATCTCTGTTTATCTGATCACACTGGCTTTAAACTGTGGAACTATTTTTGTTTTTTTCTTTTCCTTACCTCTCACCCTTCCCATATCAAGTCAGTCCACAAGTCCTGTTGATTCTTTCTTTAAATTTTCTCCCCTACTTATTTTCTTCTCTTTTCTGGCTGACGCTACACCAGAAGTTCCAGGCTTAAGGTCTAACCCTGCAGGAACCTAGTGGACTAAGAGCTCATCTTTCCCCAATTAGTCCAGTCAAGGTCCTGGAAGGCTAACTTGGGTTATGTGCCCATTCCTGAGCCGAATCTTGTGGCTAGGGGCGTGGCGGACAGTGACTGGCCAATCCTGGTCCCATGACCATCCTTGGAGTCAGGAAGGCAGTTAGCCTTTCCTGAATCTCCTGGACCAAGAGTGGGGCAGGGACAGATGCCCAGAGGAAAATCAGGGCAAAAGAAGGCAAAATGGGTAACAGGTAAGTAAAAATAAGATAGTCTGCTCACTTAGAAGTTAAAACCCGATCACTTCTGATTGGAAAGTATGCTGTGTCTACAGATGATAACTCATAGAACTCATATTTTCAACCTGGAAGGGGTGGTAGCACTTGTCTCCTTGCCCAAGTTCCCTAGTTACCATTAACCATTCTTCCTTCGTGCACTCATAGTAATTTACACTTTGAACCCAAGAACCACAAGTCCAATTAGACTGCTCGGAAAAGTCCTTGTTTCTTCCAGTCTTTTGGTTCATTGTTGCCCTTCCCCATAACCAGGGGAAGGTATTGGTCAGGATATATGTTTGGCCAAATGTATCAGACCCCAAAAGCAGTGGTTTACGCAAGATAATGGTTTCTTTCTTTCTTTACATAAAAGCCCAAGTGTGCATTGTGGGCACTGATCTGTGAAATCAACAACCCGGGCTTCTGCCATCTGTTGTGTTGTGATCCCTCTGGTGGGTGCTGCCTGCACATGCGTGGCCCAAGGTGTCACCCCATTATTTCCACATTCTGGCCCACAGGAAGTAAGGAGACTGAGAAAGGGAGGAATACCCCTTTCTTTTAGCAGCACAACTTGGAAGTTGTAAATACCGCTTCTGCTTACATCCCACTGGCCACTCATGGCTGCACCTAGATGTGCAGGAAGCCAGGAAACACCGTCTTTATTTTGGGCAGCTGTGTACCCAGCTACCAAAGAAAGAAGAACAGATACTGGAAGATAACCATCAATCTTTGCAGGAGAGAAAGGAAAAAAATCTGACCTTTCCTACTTTTTTGTTTTTCAGATAAAAAAAGAGATCCTTGAGTAACTGCAAATGCAGGAATATTTTGACATCCAGGGTAAACATGTGTGCCTACTACAGGAATAACGCATATGAAGAAGATCCAGATTACCCTGACTATTCCGGGGCTCAGAACCATACACGGGGATATGTGAAAACTCGGGATTATCCAGATTCTCCAGGTCCTCTGAACAACTCGAACTACCCCAGCACCAGGAGCAACCCATACTCTGTAGGATCGAGAAGTTCAGACTATCCCCAGTCTTTGGCAGAACCAGATTATATTGGATCTCAGAGCAATCCATTCCACCCAGGCTCATCCAGAGAGCCAGGTTACCCTGCATCTCAACAAAATCCTGATTTTGCAGATTCCAGAGGTGGTGGACACTATGCAAGCTCTAGAACAAATCCAGATTATCTTGGCCCCTTTGGAGAACCAGACTACCCTGGAGCTCAGGGAAATTCTAACCATCCTGGCCCCAGATCCCATTCCAATTATCCAGGTTCCAGAAGGAATCCAGAACATGCTGGATCCAGAATCAATCCATATATAGACACTTTGGGAGAACCTGATTATCCAGGTGCTGAGAATCATTTTAAGTCTCTGAACTTTTTTGAGGAACCAGACTATCCTGGTGCTGAGGACTACCAGAACTCTCCAGACATTTGGGGGGCACCTGATTACCCAGGTGCTGAGAATGATCGTGATTATGGCTCTTCTGAGAATCCGTAAGTGACCAGGGAGTAAGTGCCGGCATCTCCCTCCATCGGGAATGAGGGATGAAGGCTAGACCTTTAAGTCAGTGGAACTTGGTTGGCGATGTTGGGTTAGGGACACGGATGATGGTTTCGGTGACCTGAATTTGTGGTGGAACTTCCCTGCCAACCTGTAGACCTCACCCAGGCCATGGAGTCTCAGCCTGAGGCTTCAAGCCCTTACTTGGACATAATGAGTCATCAGTTCTTGCTTGGAGAACACCCTTCCCAGTCTCCTACCTCTTCCCGTCTAATCCCTGCAAGACATTTAGATCCCCACTGTTTTGACCCTGCGATTTCTCCAGTGAGATTCAGGGTAAGACTTGACAGTTATGAACCCAAACATTTTAACCAGAATTACATCAACAGAAATGCATTTTAATCAAGAAAATCTTTTGAAGGTCTAACTTCATGAAGTGCATTTAATGCCTCAATTTTTTTTGTGCAAGATGGTTGAGCCACTCCTGATTTTTCCACTTTCATTTTTATTTTAATATTATTCTTGTCAGAATGGAATTTTCAGAATTTTTGTGTCTGCAGCAGATTTAGTTCATTAATTTTCTGCTTTGTTGTTTTCATTAGGTTTTTTTTTTTTTTTTTTTTTTTTGCCATTGTCAGTATTCCTTTAAGGCTGTTTTTTTGTTTTTTTTTTTTTAAGGTCTCATTTTTCCAGGTTCACATTCTGTAAGTCTAAATTTTTGCCAAGAAGACTTTAATATCCCATCCGCTTTGATCACTGACAAATTTTACTAGGTACAGTTCTAAATATTGACCGTGTTACTCTTGGGTGACAGTTCTGCAAAATCTAATTTGTCCTTAGTTGTCTTTCAGTGTTCATGTTGCCAGGCAGATGTGATTATTTATTTTTCAGGTTATTTTAACCTACAACACATTTTACCATGTGACATTTTAACGGATACAAATCTTATTTTGTATGTACTATTTCTACTAGTAATATTTATGAATTCAACAAATACTAATGGCTTTTATTGATCTCTGGGAACAAGGGTATGGGATTTGGGTGTGCAGCGGGGTTAAATGTCTTCAGGACCTAAATAGGAGGACTAACAAGGCCAGGTCAAAAGGTCCTCCTGGGTCTTATCCCTTACTCCCTGTTCATCACTAAAAATATACCTTTGACCTTGTCCCTTCCTTGTCTCTCATCTTTCATGGTTCTCCATAACCTTTGAGAGAAAGACCACACCACATCACTTTTGAGAACATGTAAGAATGAGGATGTACCGGGCTAATGTAAGGTGCCAGCCAAAGCCCAGCCTGACCAACCTCCTCCCACCTCCGCTATCCCCTCCCTACCTCACTCTATACCCTAAGCCAGCAGTTCTTGACCTTGGCTGATGCTGAGAATTGCCTGATTATCTGGGGAGCCTTAAAACTCATACAAACGCCTGGGCCCAACTTTCAGAGCGTCTGTTTAGTTGTCTGGGGCAGGTACTGGAAATTGGTATGTATGTAAAATTAAGAACTATTGCTCGAGGTTAATTGACTTTCCTAGCATTCGCTTTCTGTATTCAGCACTTTCTGGTCTCACACTTTTTCATTTGTGCTGTTCTTCATCCTTGAGGTGCCATCGTCTTAACTCTTTGTGTATGAATTTATCCTTCAAATCCCAGCTCAGATACCTCTTTTCCAGGTAGATTTACCTCCAGACCCCCCAGCCTGAATTCTTGTTCTTTCCTCTGAACTCCTTGAGCCTGTCTTCAGATATTCATCCATTGCTACTTGTATTATAGTTGCTTATGGCTGTGTTTAAGAAGCTCTACCAGACTGTCTTCAGAGTTCCCTGAGGGTAGACACCCTATGTCTTTATCTTCGTGTTGTCACCCCCTTGCCCATGCCTAACACATGGTTGGCATTCATTCACCATTTGTGGAATGAATGGATTGGGGAGTGGATGGATGGATGGATGACTATCCTTATCATGCTACTGGATGAATATTTATCCATCATTTTGGGATTTCAGAGTGCTCAGCAGAACATCTTCAATCCAGCCGTCATTTCACCGTGGGGATGATGACCCCTTGGGCATCCTTGGGAGAGAGGATGGAGATTACCCTGAAAGCATTGAAATGAACTCCATGGAGATGGCAAACCCATATGGCCACCCTGTACCAGGTGCTCCTGGCAATGGCTATGGTAAGCATTGTAAAGATGAAGATCACATCCTGGGAAGAGAGTAAAATTCAGTGGGCCTGGGACCAATCATTAAAGATCAGCAAGAGAAGAATTGATTTATCCCCTGCTCCTTCAATATCATCTTACAAGAACTGAACACTCAGGATCTAGAAAAGATAAACAGTGTCATCAATTATCCAAGCGAGTCGGGTAGGGATTGTGGAAGATGGGGGCGTTCCCCACTCCATGCCTATGTGAGGTGGCTGAGGTCAGGGTTCAGCCCATTGTGGTTATGTGGGAAGATGGGCTTAGTGTGGCCAGATCCTTAGATTTTTCTAAAGAAGCCAGACATCAGGGTTTTTCATGCTCCAAAATAACTTTAAAAATAAATAAATAAAATCCCTGAGCTGGGCAAGCAAAACCACGGGTAGGCTAGATTCAGTTTATGTGGCCGCTCGTAGCCGGCTTTAGTTTGATACAAGGTGTTCAGACGGTCAGCCCTTGTATGTTTGGAACCTACTAGGGGCGCAGGGAGTTAGAAGCAGCTCTGTCTTCACGTTACTTAAAGCCTAACTGAGTAGGTGGTCCCCGCACATCAAGACTAAAGAAAATTAGCAAACAGATTCTCGATATATGAAAAAAAATCACATCGTCCTCAGAATTTGCTGTGTATAAAGGTCTAGTTCTGGGAAGCAAAGGAAACTCTACCAGTTCTCATCTTCCAGGAGAAAAAGGGGACTTGTTATCTGATAGAGGAAGCCACTCATTACACAAGTCAATGTCATAGGTATTCAGAGCCCGCGGGAGCCAGATAAGGGAGGGAGTATTCAGCCATCAACAGAATGAGGGATCCAAGTGCTGGATGGTGCAGACGAGGACTGTTCAGCTGCATTAGCCCTGAGGGGGTGGGTGGGGATGAGACTGAAGGAGGCAGAGAGGAGGGGATTGGTTGCATTACCATGCACTAATGCAAAATGCCGACTGTTACATCTTTGCATAGAAAACCTTCACTCGGGCTATTCTAAACCGTCATACCAGCCATTCTCAGTGGGATGTATCAATCCCAAGGGGCAAAAATTTATTGAAAGGCCAGAAAAAATACCTTCCTCTTTTTCTGTTTAGGGCAGATACACATATAGCACATATACAGTATATCTGTGGTATTAAAATGTCGTGGGGGAGGGCAATGAGGAAGAAATGTCTAAAAAGACTCCTTGGGAGGCCAGTAATGAAAAAGATTGAGAAACACTGCCCCATCCTGATGCAAGCGGAGCAAATAACACCAAGCAGGTTTTGAGTGTTTTCGATGCCCTGTTCCTTTTACAGTCTTGTTTAATCTGCAACCACCTTTCAGAGAGACGCTACTTCTCTCTCTGTTTACAGAGAGGAAAACGGAGGCTCAGAGAGAAAGGTGCTCAAGGTCACTCGGCTACTAAATCAAAAGAACCAGGATCAGAATCTAGTCTCTCTGATCCTGCATTACTGCTGGTTAGGACCGAGGCAAATGCAGATTCCTAACCGCCAAGCTCCAATGCTGGAAATTAAAAAAACTGTTCTAAAAAAGTAGGCACATCAAGTGTGGCTTCCTTCTCTGAGCTCCTGTTAGGATCAGGGTTGTAGCCCTTGGCATTCACTTGTCCAGTGTGCTACCAACCTGAGAGACTGTGCACTCCTTAAGAAGAACCCATCTTATCCATGTATCCTTCAAGGCTCCAGGTGATTTTCCTAGTGTCACTTCCTGGTGCATAGTAGATCCTTAAGCAATGTTAACTGAATTTATTAATTCAGCACAACTTGTAAGGGATGCATCAGTTAGCTGTTGCCACAGGAATGCTGCATAACAAACAACTCCAAAAACCCAGTGTTGTACAGCAAACAGTATTTATTTCTCACCCACACATCTGTGGGTTTGCTTGGAGTTTGACTGAACCAGGCTGTGTTTGGCTGTGCTTGACTCCAGGTCACAGATTCTGTTTAGGTTTAGTGCCTTCTAGCCCAGTGAACTAACCTGGGCCATTTTCTTCTTCTGGAATAAGCTAGAAGTGCTCTAAGTGGCAACCAGAAATGCACAATGTCTGTGAGTCCTTGACTTGGAACTAGCACACTGTCAATTCTGCTGTGTTCCACTGGTAAAGGCAAGTCACGTGACCATACCCAACCTCGGTGGAGGTGTCCAAGGTTGGGGAAGTAGAATATTTTCTGAAAAACAATGGATTTACAATAAAAGTTAATATATATTAAGAGCTTACTATTTTCCAGGATTATTCTAAAGACTTTACATGTGTTAAATGATTCAATTTCTCCAACAATCCCATGTGAAGGTCCTATTATTATCCCTGTTTTACAGACTAAAATATTAAAGCTCAGAGAGGTTAAGTAACATGCCAGAGAGCACGCAGCTAGTAAGTAATAAAGCTGGGAACTGATCTCTGGCAAGAAGTTCCAGAACCTCCTGCAATATAATTTTGTGCATGTCTCCGTCAAGATATGCTTCATTTTCTCTTTTAAGGAGTTTAGCCTTCAGTGTTTACCAGGGGGTGAATAAAAATATATTGAATTTTGACACTCATGTAGATGCTGAGTGGACTCTGTCCATAAGAAAATCATGACAAATTTCAAATGTATTCATGCATCATCATAAAATTCTAGAAATTAAAGGAAGCTTTGTAATCATCTAGACAAGCTTTCTTTGGCTTATTTTTTCAAATTAAGACTATTTTTTAAAAGAAATTTTAGGTTCACAGTAAAATCGAAGGGAAGGAAATAGAGATTTCCCACATACCCTTTGCCCCACACATGCATGGCCTCCCCCAATATCAGGGTCCCCCACCAGAGTGGCACATGTGTTACAATTGTACCTACATGGACACATCATTATCACCCAAAGTCCACAGTTTACATTAGGTTTCACTCTTGGTGTTGTAACATTCTACGAGTTTGACAAATATGTAACGACATGTATCCATCATTATGGTGTCACTGAGTGTATTTCCGCTGCCTCAAACCCCTCTGAATTCTGCTTATTCATCCCTCCACCCCACAGACAAGTATTTTTCAAACACTGAGTTGTGACCCGTTAACAACTCTTACTGACCTTACGTGCTCAGTCATGTCTAGTGTGGTGGGATTAACTGGCGATGTCTCCCACGTCTTCATTCCAGTGAACCCTGCTTATGTGGGTGATGACAGCCCCGGTCAAGCTTACGGAGACCCACTCTTGTCTGGATGTGATTGGCTCAAGTCACCCCAAGGTAAGGCTTAAATGGAGAGTGACCCCCAAATCAATCCTAAAGAACATGTTCAAGGCAATGCAAACATTGCCATTCCTGTTGGCCTCCGGTGTGATTCTCTCCTTTCTGAATGTATCACAGTGAGGTTTTCTTGTAGACATGCAGAGTTTTTTCCCTTCTGGATAGCAAGGTGTCTCCATGAGGATTCTTCTGGTTGCAAGTGACAGAAACCCAAATCACACCAGCCCAAGACTTGTGTGGTGCGAAGGATATGGGGAAACAGAATTGAAGCTAGAATTACCGTCTGGCACCTAGTATGGTGCCTGGTGCATAGTAGGTACTGAAAGATATTTGTTGAATGAATTATGGGAACCAGGGCCTCTGAGTCTGAAGCCATGGCTCCATGCCACCTGGACTCTTTTCCTCCATCTATTTCTCATCTGTGCTTGATCCAGCATCTCTTAAAGCTTTACCTCATTCATCTCAACCACAGTCAGGCCTTCTCTGCAGGCCTGGGAGCACGGCCAGTAGCAGGACCAGGCATACGCATAGCTCAGCAATCTCAGTGCAAAGTTTTTCTTTCTCCCTGGGCCTGTCAGTCAGTGCTGAGGAAAGACACTGTCCAGCCCCATTTGGGGCACATGCCTGCAAGTGGACCAATCATTTTTAGATAGGAAAAAAGACATGGCCACCCCATGGCTACATAGAGGCAGACAGATAGCGGGGTGGCCGCCCAAGGCAGTCAGGAGATAACTGTTTCTCTATAAACCCATCTGGATTTACACAGGTATATACAATTATAAACACAGAAGTTTTAGGCCAGAGGCACCAAATTGAAAAGCAAATCTCGCCCTTTGATTATGAGTCATTTAGAAGAATCTCTGCCTTCTGTTTCTAGAATCCCACTGCCTTTAACAAAGAATTCTGTTGCCTAGCTACTGGGACAGATGTCTCTGCAGGAAAGCATGCCTCTTTGCGAGGAGACCCCTCTAGTGTGGGTGTGGGGAGTTGTGCTGTGATTTGTGTGGCGCTGGCTTTGTCAGTCTCATCCTGGCATTAAAATCTGTGCATGGGGCGGTTCTTTGTGACTGCAATCACTTTTCCTGGTGGTTCCCGACAATGCCAGTGTGACTGCCGTATGAGGTCTTGGGAAGCCCACCCCAGTGGAGACTGAGGCTTGGAAGAGGCGAGAGATGCTATCTGATGACCAAGTGAATGAAATCGTCATCAAGGTTGAGAATGTCCCATCTGGGGTCCAAAGCCGTCCATCTTCAAATCAGATTTTTCCAGGCAAGATGCTGGTGACCTCAGGCTTCAGCCTCATCTCCTCCGTTTCTGACACCGAAGTGACAGACTCTCAGGTTTTCAGCAATCGGCATGACAGAAAAAGAAAGCAGTTGTTCCGGTTTTCAACATCTATGAATGACTCGTTTTCTCAGACCCTTCACAGCTTGGGAAGCTTGAGCTTAGACACCCCTTGGACTTCACATGAGAACATCCAAGGTAGTAAGACACTGGGCCAGAAAAGTTAGGACAGGAGCAGCGGCGTCTTCCAAGCTGTCCACAGGGCTCTGGGTTTTTAAGACTTCAAGTAGGTTGAAGGTTTGGTAGATGACCTGAGGATGCTAGAGACCCAGGAAGGGGTCACTCTGAGCGCACATAATCCCGAAGAAGGAGTTTATCTTGATCAAGCTAGTTTCATGTGCCTGATGTCCTGACTTTCTGTTATCCATCCAATTTACTTTTAGTTACTCCCCACACTCCACCCCTGTGAGACAGGCATGCCTATCATTTCCATGTGCATGATGAGGAAACTGAGGCTCAGGGAAATTAAATGATGTGGCAGATCTGGGATTAAATGCAAGCCTGACGCCGTAACTGCCGTCCTGTCCTGCTTTGGTCCACTTCCTCCCCACCCCGGACTGGACAGCACTGGGTGCCTCTTATTGTCAAGTCTGCCGTGAAATCACGTCTTAGCTGAGCCCTCCCTGCCTCTCTGCTCCTGATGCCAAACACTGGTTTCTTGGATGCTGTTTCTGTTTCATTCCATAATACTCCAGGCATAAAGGCCAGCTGCTCTCAGTGATTTCTAAGAGGGGGAAAAAATCCATTCACATCAAAGTATTTTGTGGCTTTAGCTCTTTTATTGAAGATGGGGGTGTCTCCTCTCAAGCTGCTGTCTCCCCGAATTTCTACTTTTTTCCCCTCTTCCCTCCTTCTCCTTTTTTCCTCTGTCTGTCCTCACTTCCTTCTCAGGAAAAACACAAAGTCCTCATCTCCAGCTGAGTGATTTGGTGGCCCTCTTCTGCGGATTCTCCCTCCACCTCAACTACCTCATTAAAACGAGGAATTCTGTCTCACTCAAGGACAGGACTGGGGGGCCAGCCCGCTCCCCTGTCACTGTCCAAGCTGGCCCCCCCAGCTGCTTCCCTCACTGGTACAGAATGTGGCACATGTGACACACAGGAGGAAGGATCTGTCATTTCCTTGTTTTTTGAGTTTTGCTTTTTTTTTTTGAGAAGGAAGAAACCTTTTCTAAGAAACTCTTCAGCTCACCACCCCTCACAGAACATTGGTCAACGTATCACATGCCTGGGCCAAAATCGTTCACCTGCAAGGGGGCCGGGACCATCAGGAGAGGCCTGGACTCACTGGGACCATCCCCTGTGCCTGGAGATGGGTCCCACCCTGTGGAAGCCATGGGAGGGGGGTAGACTCCTAAACAAAATTGGATTCTATTAAAAAGGACAGATGACTTTGGGGTAGGAGACCAACAGTATCTGCCATGCTGACCCAAAATGTGAATTTGAGTTATTGGGAGAATGTGGGTGGGAGTCGTTTCTGGATGGGAAGAACATAACACAACAGTCAAGAAACATAAAGAAGATGCTTGGGTCTGGAGTGCAGGGGGTGAGAGAAAGCCATGTGGAAATGGCAGACGCAGGAGAGCCAGACTGACCAAATGCTGTCGGTCTCACTGGCTTTGCTAAATGTTTCTTGTCACCAGATAAAGGAAACCACTAAATTGGAATTGCATGCAAACTACCATTTGCTTTGGTTTCGAAATTTAACACATCCTCATGCTGTCTTCTTGTTTTTGCTTGTGAGCTTTGGGATCACCGAGCCCATATATTCTTCTTGTTCTCTTATAAAAACATGTTCTATCTTCAGCACCATATTTTAAAATGCCATTATTCTGCTAAAGGGAAAATAAATTCCATTTATTTTTTGTCTGCAGGACAAAAGTTAATTGCATCGCTGATACCCATGACATCTAGAGACAGAATTAAAGCCATCAGGAATCAGCCAAGGACCATGGAAGAAAAAAGGAACCTTAGGTATGGACCAAAAGCTTTTCTTCTTGCCCACGATTTCACACAAACCTCAAGATCGATCAAGGTTAGCATCCCTAGAATTAAGTCACGTGATCAGAAGGACACCCTCCCCCTCTGTGGCACTCTCACCTAAAACCTGCAGCCCCAGTCTACCCAGAGAAGAAAATCAGGCAAACTCTGATTGAGGGACATTCTACAAAGTACCTGAGCAGTATTCCTCAAAACTATCAAGGTCATCAAAAAGAAGGAAAGGCTGAAAAACGGTCACAGACTAGAGGGTTCTAAAGAGACAGGACAACCAATGCAGTGTGGTATCATGGATGGGTCTTGGAAGAGAAAATGGGCATTGGTGGAAAAACTAATAAAATCAGAACAGTCTGGAGTTCAGGAAAAAGTAATACACCAATGTTGGTTTCTTAATTCTGACAAATCTGCCATGGAAATGTAAGATGTTAGTGGGGAAATGAAATGCTGAGTAGTAGATGGGACTTTTCTGTACTGTTTTGGTATCTTCTCTGTATGTCTCAAAATACTCTTAAAAAAAAAAAAAAAGAAAGCGAAATTCCAACACGACAGAACCCCAGCAGCTTTCTAACCCCAGAAGTCAAAAAACAAGAATGGGAAGTGTTTAAGCCTTCATACCTTCTTACATTTATGTTTCCTCAACCCTTTCTTTTTCTTTTTGTAATTTGTAGCAGTTGGCATAAACGAGTAGAGTGGATGCAATTGCTAACAAATAATCCAACAATGCAATTGTTCTGAGGTTGCAAAGCTAACTTTGAAAGTCTGGACGGGGAGACAGATTGATCAACAAGTAATTTATAAATGACAGAAAGAAAATCCGGCCACATCAAGGTAGAAGGAGATGGCAGTGGGAGGACTAGAAGAAAAGATAACAATCCGCTTGAGCAAAACAGGAGGACAGCTGAGCTGAGCCTTGGAAGATGGTGATGTGGGGGTGGGCCTTTGTGGGGGACCAGATAGAGCCAGGGAAGGGCCAGAGCAAAGGAGATGTGATGAGTTCATGGAAAGGTAGAGAGACCGACCACGGCTAGATCTTTCTGAAAACACTCTTTCAAACTCTGCACGGCTCCCTCTGTCACAGAGTAAGGGCCTTATGATGGCCCAAAAGACGTCACAGCAGGATTTGCAGCCTGACATTTGGGGCTGGGTGATTCTGTGCTGTGGGGGCTGCTCTGTGCATTGTAAGATGTGTAGTAGCATCTGTGGTCTCTCTCACTAGATGCCAGAGATACCCGCTCTGCCCCCAGTTTTACAACCAGTGGAGTCTCCAGACATTGCCAGATGTCCCGGGGGGGGGGGCAAAATCTCCCAGGTTGAGAGCTGCTCACTTGTAGGACCCCCTACCCACCCATGACTGTTACACTCTTCACCCTGCCCCCTGCTCATTCCATTCCAGTCATCCTGGCCTCCTTGGGGCTTCGTATTGGCTGTTCCAGACATTCCCTTATCCATAGACTAACCCAGTGACCAACCAAACTTGGGTCCGCCTGCCTGAGTGCAGTAAAGCCACTCCATTGACAGGGTTGTGGTGAAGGGCAGTGTAGTGTTTACTGTAGGGCATCAACCAAGGAGTCCAGGCAGCTGGTGTTTAAAAGACCTGAATTCCCCAATGGCTTTCAGGGAAAAGTTTTTAAAGACAGGGTGAGGGAGGAGGGCTGTGATCAGCTCATGGACATTCTTCTGATTGGTGGGAGGTGAGGTAATCAGGAGCCAACATCATCGACCTTCTGATCAGCTCATGGACATTCTTCTGATTGGTGGGAGGTGAGGTAATCAGGAGCCAACATCATCGACCTTCTGGTTCCCACCAGCCTGGGGACCACGTGCCTATGGGCAGCATACAGTTAACTTCTTCCACCTGGTGGGGGTTTCCATATCTGCAAAACAGCTCAAAGGACATGGCTCAGAATATTATCTAGAGCCTTTGAGGAGGAACTAAAAGTCCTTGACTTTATTTGTTGGCTAAACTATTATTATTGTGTCTTATTTGGCTGTTTTCCTTTCTTTCTGTATTTTTTCACTTCTCAGATTAAATGTATTCTTTGGAACTCAGGGAAGACCTTGTAGGCTAAAGGTTTTCTATAGATAAGAGGCAGGCAGAGGACATGATGTGGGGGGAGTCTATCTTGGGCAGTTTCCATAGCGTCTTCCTCGGTTATAACCCCTCCTCTCCTTCAAGACTTTGCTCAAATATGGCGCCATCCCAAATTGTAACATGGTCCTCAGCCTAGCATTTCTCATCTCCTTACTCTGCTCTGTTTTTCCCTTTTTCTTTCCTGTAGTATACATCACCTTCGATCATCCAATACCACTCACCCACTTTAGTATATTTATTGTTTATTTTCTTTCTCTTCCAATTGGGATGTCTCCTCCACAAGCCCAGGAAATCCATCTCTATCTCACCAACTGAGACGGTGCCTGGCATGTTGCAGGCGCTCAAGAAATATTTGGGGAATGAATGATTACAGCATTGGTGTCTCTCACTTTTCTTCTACCATTTCCCACAGGAAAATGGTTGACAGGGAGAAAAGCAAGCAGCCTCGTGGTGTCCTAGACTTTCACTGCTGTGTTCAGGGTCTGAGCTCCATTGCCCTGGTAAGTCGGTCTTGACTGCGGTCAAGAAATGGGCACAGCGTAGGGTGAAGGCAGGGAGGTGGGAGAGTGCGGATGAGAGGGGACCCACAGGGAAAGAGGAACCAAATCAGGGCTCTTTCACTGAAAGATGTAGGAGTTGGGTCAGTCTAGGTGCAGGGGGACGCCAGGTAGGAGTGGGGAGGGCTAAGAGGTTGCTGGGTTATCTGGGCAACTTAGCCACTGCAAGTGTCACTTTCAACAGCAAACTTGGGAAGGTACTAAATAATAGCACTCACCTTAGGGGGTGGTCCTGCAGGTTAAATGAGATAACGTTTATGAACGCATTTGGCACGGTGCCTGGCGCGTGGAACCGCTCTGGAAATGGCGGCCATTGTTGCTATTATGAGACCTGCTCAGTAGACATTTATTGAGGGGATGTCACGCCTCACACTCTGTGTCTACCCACCCCCAGGCGTACCGGAGAGCCAAGAGTAGCCTGTCGGAGCTGCTCAGTTCCATCAGCCTGTGGCAGAAGACGCTCAAGGTCATCGGAGGCAAGTTCGGCACCAGCGTGCTCTCCTATTTCAACTTTCTCAGGTGGCTTTTGAAGTTCAACATTTTCTCGTTTGTTGTGACCTTCAGCTTCATCATAATCCCTCAGTTAACTGTGGCCGAAAAGAACAACCTCCAATTCACTGGACTGGAATTTTTAACCGGGGCGGTAAGTTCTCCATCTTCCCCATCCGGAGTTCACCACCTCAGAAACCCACAGTCACACCTGCCAGTTACCCTTCCAAGCCTCTCATTTTGCCTGAGAGACAACGAGGAAAGTGGGGATTTAAAATGTTTTCCTTTATCCCCAAATAACATATACACAGTATAGCAGAATTTCTGTCTCCCAAGGTAACCAGAGTTACCACAGGTTAACAGTTTTTATTGCCCAGAATCCTCTCCTTTGCATACATATGGACACATTATACATGTACATACGCATCTTTTTAAACAAAAACGAATTATTCATATACTACATATGACTTGCTTTCTTCCACCTAAGATGTGTTGACATCTCATACTAGTGTTCATGGACCTACCTTTTCTTTCTTTTTTATGCTTCTTTCTGCAAAATACAATGCTCCTTAAAAAAAAAAATTCCTAGCATAGGAGAGAACAAACTAAGGAAAGTTTGTTACTAACTCTCCAGTTTGGAGTGTATCTTTGTGCACCATTTTTCTTCCTGTACAGTCATAGATAGATACATAGATACACGTAGATATATAGCTAGCTAGATAGTTAAACATTTTTTAAAAATGAAATAAAAAGAGGATAGGATGTAATAAGTCTTGCTTTGCAACATTTTTTGCTTTACTCTGTATCTAGACCATGGATATGCATCCACATTATTCTTTTTAATAACAACCACAGTGTATTCACCCACCTCCCTATGAAGCATATAGCCCCTGCCTTGTGAGTTTACTTTCTAGAAGAGATTTCTACCATTGAGATTCTGTAGATGGACAAACTATAGCCCAAGGGGTAAATCTGGCCTGCCACCTGTTTCTGTATAGCCTGCAAAATACGATTCATTTCTACGTTTTTAAGTAGTTGAGAAAAAATGGAAAGAAGAATCACATTTTGTAAAACATGAAAATTATATGAAATTCAAATTGCGGTGCCCGTAAATCAAATTCTTTTGGAACAGAGCCACACCCATTTGTTTATATATCCATGCTGCTTTCCTGCTAGGACAGCGGAGCTGAGTGGCTGTGGGCCCGTCAGGTCAAAGACCTTTACTATCTAGCCCTTTACAGAAAAAGTTTGCTGACTCTTACGGTAGAACGTTCAAAGTGAGGTTCATCCATTTGTCTTTTTGTTGCTGTTATTAAAGAAATTTTTTCCCTTGGAATAGATGCATTAAAATGCAATTGTGTCCATTTCTCCTTCATTTTTTCTCATTATTATGTCTATTTTGTGTTTTTGTATATATGAAACATCTTATTATGAAACTTCTTGAACATACAGGAAAATAAAGGGTAGTAAAATAAACACCCATGGACCCACTACATAGATTTTAAATTGTTAGCATTTTGCCAAATTTGTTTTAGCTTATCATCTTTTGAAGCATTTTACAGTAAATATCAGACATCAGAATGTATCCGGCTCAGTATCTTTAACGTGCATCTCTGAGCAATAAGGACCCTTTTCTGCAGTCACTATACACTACGATATCCAGGAACATGAAGAGTTAATGTTTAAATTCCAGGCCACATTCAAATTTTCCCAGTTGTCCCCAAAATGTCTTTCTTAGCTTCTTGCTCAGACCAGGATCCAAGCAAAGACCACACCTTGCATTCAGTTGTTTTTCTCTGAAGCCTCTGTTAATCTAGAATGGTCTCCCCAGAGTCCCTGCGCCTTTTTTTTCTTGACATTGGCTTGTTGTTGCAGAAACCAGGCCAGCTGTCAGGTAGATTCCAATGTCCTACCTCCTGCACTTGTCTGATTGTTTCCCCGGGGTCTCCCTAATTTGTTCCTCTAATTTATACAGGCCTCTTATTTCCTGTAAATTGAAATTTAGACGTAAAGGCTTGACGTTTTTTCATTTTAAACATGTTTGACCATAATGCTTATGATAGATGACAGAGGCATATAACAGCTGGCTGTCTTGTTTTTGGCTATGCTTCCCTGCTTGGTCACTGGGTCCAGGGTGTGACCGCTGGGTCCCTCCATTGTAAAGTTATGTTGGTTTGAGAGTCCTTTGCACCTCTAAGAGCCTCTTGATAAAGCGTCTAGGTTCTCAGTGGCCTTGGGTGCCACTTTCCTGCAAAGAAAGTGTCTAAACTGACCGGTGCAAGCTTCTCGCATACGGAAGAGGTCAACTGTGCGGGCCATAGTCATTCGTTTTTTTTCTCAAGAGACCCGCCTGACCTAGCATTTATTGTGCCTTTCAGGGTTATTTTAGCGACACAGTGATGTACTACGGCTTTTACACCAACTCCACGATCCGGCACGGGAACGGTGGGGCGTCCTACGACATGCAGCTGGCCTACATCTTCACAGTCGGAGTGTGTTTGGTCATCTGCTTTTTCAGTTTACTGTTCAGGTATGGAGTGTCTGCATTTCCTGATTCTAAGCTCTTTTTTTAGATTTAAGCAAAATGCAAGAGACTCAAAAGTTACCTGGGGAACAGTTTCTCTGCAAGTTCAATTTTCAGTTGCTATCTGATCGTTCCTTGTTTGATTAGAGGAAGAGAGGTTTTCAGGTGCTTTTAAAGAAACTGGTCATTCTGAAAATAAAGATGCAATGACTCAGCCAATGTGATGGGCAGCCGTCAATTGACAGTTGTCAAAGAGGAGGTACGATGTTCTATCTCTGTGAAGTCATGGACTGGGGAGCTTAAACAACAGAAATTTATTTTCTCCGGTTCTGGAGGCTAGAAATCCAAGATCAAGATGCCAGCAGGGCTGGTTTCTTTTGAGGAATCTCTCCTTGGCTTGCAGATGGCCACCTTCTTGTGGGTCCTCACGTGATCTTCCCTCCAGTGAATGCACCTTAATTTCCTCTTCTTAGAAGGACACCAACTATTTGGATTAAGGCCCATTTTAACTTAATTACCTCTGTAAAGACCCTATCTGCAAATACTGTCACTTTCTGAGGTCCTAGGGATTAGAATTTCAACATATTAATTTTTAAGGGGTACAGTTCAGCCCATAATAACCTCATTGCCAGCATGATAATCCAAAATAAAACAAGATTTTGTTTTGTCCGATCAAACTAGGAACTGTTTCTTAAGCTGGTATTATCTGGTGGTGGCAAATTTTGGAAAGGTAGTGTTCCTTTTACTGAGCACTTTTTACAGGCCAGGCTCAGTACCAAGTCCTTCCTGGGCCTGGTTTCACGGAGCCCCGCTGACATCTCCGTGATAGTAACAGCTGCCTTTATCGAGTGCTTACTGCGCTAAGTGCTGCACTGGCTCTTGTGGTGGGCTGAGTAGTGCCCCCCACCTTTCAGAGGTGTCCAAGTCCTGCTCCCCAGAACCTGTGAGTATGTTGCCTTACCTGGCAGAAGGGATTTTGCAGATGTGATTAAGTTAAGGATCTACAAATGGGCCAGTATAATCACAAGATTACTAAAGTGAGAGGCAGGAGGGTCAAAGTCAGAGAGAGAGAGAGTGGAAGTTGCTACTCTCCTGATTTTGAAGATGGAAGGGGCCACAAACCAGGGAATGCAGGCAACCTCTAGGAGCTGGAAAAGGCAGGGAAACAGTCCCCTCTGAAGCCTCCAGAAGGAACACAGCTCTGCCACTACCTTGATTTTAGACCCATTTTCTGACTGTTGACCTCCAGGAAGAATAAATATGTGTTATTTTAAGCCAGTGAGTTTGGGGCAATTTCTTATAGCCGCAAGGAGAAACTAACATAACTCTCATGATAACTCTGTGAGGTGTGAACTATTATTACCCCCATTATATAGATGTGGAACCTGAGGGTCAGAACAGTTAAAATGACAAAACTCCCCAGCTGGTGATCTAGGATTACAGATCCCAAAGCCAGTGCTCTTAACTATTATATTTGCTTTGCACTATTCCAGAAGAACTCAGGGCTAGCTCTTCCATGTTGCCTTTCACTGTTAATGGTAAGACTTTCCTTTGTTTTAATTCCTGCACTCCCCATGCCTGTCCTAATTACCTTTGGGTATTCTGGTTTCTGCCTTCCCCAGCATGGCCAGGTACTTCCGGAACAACTTCATTAACCCCCACATTTACTCCAGAGGGATTGCTAAACTCATTTTTTGCTGGGACTTCACTGTCACTCACCAAAGTGCTGTAAAGCTGAAACAGAAGAATCTGAGCACAGAGATCAGGGTAAGGAGACTTAGCTTCATCCTGCCCCTGCAAGACCAGTCTTCTTTCCACCTTCAGGATGTCTGTAACTTTTCTTAAAGTAATAATGAATTACTTTTTATTCCCCATGACATTGGGGAAAAAATCCAAAACTAAAAATATTTTAAATGCCCAGTGCTGGTGATGGTGTAGGGAAATGGACATTTTCACATAACATGGTGGCTTTGTTATTGGTACAAGCTTGCTGGAGGGCAGTTTGGCAATTTGTATCCTGATCTTTTTATATCTTGGCCTCACAGTTCCAGGTTTAAAATTTTATCCAGTGGTTTTTCAACTCGGGGCAGTTTGCAACTCGGGACATAAGGAAGCATCTGGAGGCTTTTTTGGTGGTTACAACTGGGGGCAGGTGTCCACTGCCATTTAGTAGGTGGAGGAGGCCAGGGATGCTGCTGAATGTCCTGCAGTGCACAGGACAGCCCCTGCCGCCAACACAGAATTATTGGCTGAAATGTCAATAGTGCCAATGTTGAGAAACCCTGGTCTATAGAAAAAAAAATTTTTTTTAAAAAAAGCAAGCAGAATTTATAAACAAAGCAGCTTTGACAAGATGATTGCATACGTTAACTTCTTCCCCGGTGCAGAGACCTGGCCTTACTCTTCAAGCAGGGTCTGTGCCTTGGTCTGTGACCTCAGTCTGTGACCCCAAGAGCATCTCTGTTCCTCTGAAATGGAAAAGGTGTTTAATGAGGTGATGGGGGTTCTTGCCCGTTTGAGATTTTCCCCTAGGTCTCCTAATCCAAGTTTATCGTGAACTTCCCCCACCCTCTCTCCTGCGGATGTGTGTCTCTGGGAACAGCGAGTATTTGAGTAGGGAGGGTCTTTCCTGACAGTGGAAGAGGTCTGTGGGTGAACTTGACTTCCTTGTGTTTACAGGAGAACCTGTCAGAAATCCGTCAGGAGAACATCAAGTTAACACTCAATCAGCAGCTGGCCCGCTTCTGTGCCCACCTGGCAGCCTGGGTTGTCTCCACTGGAGTGGCCGTTGCCTGCTGTGTAGCTGTTTATTACCTGGCTGAGAACAACTCAAAGGTAACCAGGGAGGCAGGAGCTCCAGAGTACAGAGCATAGAGAAGCAGGTGATGGGACAGGATGCTGGAGTGGGAGAGTGGCGGAGAGCCCACCACTCAACCCGTGTCCGTGGCCAGGAACATCGGCACCAGCGGGAAGCTTGCTAAAAAAAATGCAGAATCCTGGGTCCCTCCCTCCCGGCCCACGGACTCAGAATCTGCATCTTAGAAACACCCCCAGGTGATATGTGTGCACACCTTAGAGTGGGAAGCTCTGGGCTGGTGGAGAGATGAGAACTTTGGCCGTGGACTTGGGATCTGGTTCTGGTTTCTTCGTTTATTATTATATCCCTAATACCTCGCATAGGCCCTGGCACCGAATGTCTACTCAGTAAGTATTATGAACTGATGGAATTGTTTGAACAATTGCCCACTGTTTGAACATCTGCCCTGTGCCAGGTGGGATCAGCCTTCTGCCAGCTCCAAGGCTCACATTCACTGGCAACTACCATTTCACATGAAGAGTGCCCCCAGCTGTGCTGTTTAGCAGCCCTGGGGCCAGACTTTCCCTTATTTGGTTTCACTTAATTCTTGCCACATCTCTGTGGGTTACGTGATAATCTCCCCATCGCACAGATGGGGAAGGAGGCTCAGAGAAACTATGCGTCTGGCTCCAGACCTTGTAGCTTATAAGCATGGGGAGGGGGCATCATTTGAACCCAGGTTGCTCTGGCTCCAAAGATGCGGCCAAAAGTGAGAGTAGTGCTTTCAACCCATCCAGAGGTGGATGGAGGCAGGGTCAGGCCTGGGAGTGGGGAATGGGGAATGGGACATCAGGTAAATCCCCTGGAATCTCTTACTCCAAGGCCACCTGGCGGAGCGGCAGCCCAGGCTTCACTCCAGCCAAACGCCAGGGTGGTGTCCACATAAAGGCAGGGGCACTTCTCTAGCCCAGATGCAAAGGCGCAGCATGGGCTTGCAGGGCTCCCCGTCCCCTCAGCATCCAAGGATAGGCAAAGCCTGGTGAAGTGAACAAGGGCACACAGGAGATGGGAGGAGAAATTCCACGGTGATCAATGCTCTTGTGCCATAGCTTCAGCAGACTCAAGGTTTTGCTCCAACAACCAGGAGCACATTCTCATTTTCCCAGACCTCGTAGTAAAGAAAGTGAAGTCACAGGATGACTGTTGGAGCTCAGGGCCGTGAGTCAGATGCACCTGGGTTCGAACCTGCCACTTCCTAGCTGAGTGACCCTGGGCAAGCATCTTCACGTCTCTGAGCATCAGGTTGTCCATCAGTTAATTCTGTTAACACCAGCTGGGTATAGTGAGGATTACAGCAATCATGTGGGTAATTCTTGGCTCAGGGTAAGTGCTGGACAAGTGGTACCTTAATAGCTAACCTCAGAGGAGCCACTTCGCATCATGGGGGGTGGTCTTCTGAGTCAGGCAGAGAGGGGTCCAGGCACAGTCAGCCATTTGATTCTCTCCCTCCATCCCCTGCAGTTCCTGGAGAACCACAGAGAACCCGGGGCGGTGCTGTTACTGCCTTTCGTTGTGTCCTGCATCAACCTGGCTGTGCCTCGCCTCTACTCCATGTTCAGGCTGGTGGAGCGCTACGAGATGCCGAGGCACGAAGTCTACATCCTCCTGATCCGGTGGGTGTAGCTGTCACTCCCGACACCAGCCTCCATTTTCAAGGAGGGAAATGGGATGGGAGCTAGAACGAGTTACGCTCCAGTCTCAAAGTTCTGTTTTCCAGAAAGAATTTTAGAAATAAAGTGTGTTTTTATGGTGTGGGTTAATAGCCCCCAAATCCAAAAAGCCTTGAGAAAATATAACTATTGAGTACATCTGCCTTTTGCTCAGAGAAATGGCTCATCTTTTCCAGTTGCTCCCAGCCTGAGGTTTAACACAGTTCTCAGTTATGAGGTGTACAGATGGGCCGGTTGTGCACTGCACAAATGTTCTTGGCTAAGGAGTTGTGTGAGGACTGATATCATCCAGTATTCCCATGAGTCAAACTGAATCAGATTCCCAGTACCCACTGAATCAGCCAGGAGGAAGAGGTGCGTTTTTATAATTCAACAACCCAAATGGAGGTGGAGTGAGCCCTTTTGGCAATTCACTGTCTCCCACAAAGGCACCGTATGTGCTAGAGGTGACCCCACAGTTTTTATAAAGTATGAAACTACCCAAGTTTTGTTCTTATTGCTTCTTGCTGGCTAGTTCCCGGACCAGTTCCTGGTTACGTTGGTGTGTAGAATGATAAGGCTATACGACGTAGATCAACTTTCCTTACTGATCAATTCCAGAGCCCTTGCCTTACCATGGCCTCTGAGATCTGGCTCCTGGCCAGCTTTCCAACTTCATTTTCTAACCTCACCCCTCCTTCCTCCATGTCCCCAGCCTCACCACCTTTGATTGTCCACAAACATACCAGACTGCATTCCCACCTCTGGACCTTTGCACTGGCTATTCCTTCTTCCTGGAATAGCATTTCAATGCTTATTTAAATGTTTATAGTTTCTTCATACAGATCTTACACATTTCTATTACCTTATATTTGTAACAAGGATATTTATTTTTATTTATTTTTTAAATATTTTTTATTGAGTAATAGTCATTTTACAATGTTTTGTCAAATGTAACAAGGGTATTTAAAACACATGTATACATTGTTTTATTGGAACAAATTTTATTGGAATGCAACCACATCCATTGTTAACATATTGTCTGTGGCTGCTCTCCTGCTACACCTGCAGAGTTGAGCAGTTGGGACACAAACTGTATGATGTGCAAAGCCAAAAGTATTTCCTGTCTGGCCCTTCAGAGAAAAGGTTGGCTGACTTCTAAGATTAGTGTTTAGAGTTAATCTATATATATATTATTCTTCTGTAGAAAAAAATCTTAGCAAGCCTTCATTTTTACCTACCCTTCACCTCTGGGTGCCTTCTCTCTATGGTTAGAAACAATTGGGCTTTTAAAAAATTTGTAGTTAAAAATATATATGTATAATTTGCCATTTTAATCATTTTAAGTGTACAATTCAGTGGCATAAAGCAATTTTTAATTCTTTTCTTGTTGAAGTCATAAAGCAATTTTTTAAACATACACATTATCCGTAAGTTTCATTGGCTTCTTTGCTCACCGGTGTTTGTTAAATGTGTCCTACTTACAACCTCTTTCTTTTGTAAGAGAAGATGAGACATCCTTTTAGAGTAGATCTGGTGATGGTCCACTTTCTAAGTACTTCCGTGTTCCCACGTATTTTTTATTTTGCCTTTCTATATGAAGGTGGGCTTGCATGGGCCAAAGACTGTATTCTAACTACCTCTTCTGAGGTCTACAGGTGTTGCTTTGAGATTTTCTGACATTTAGCATGGTCAAATAATTACCCAGCTGCCCTTTCCAGACCCTTCGTATTGGCCGTCTCTAAGCTCCAGGCATCCCTGGAATTACTGCCACCTCTGAGGCAGTCTTCTGCCAAATTTGTTTTATTTATTTATTTTTAACAATTTTTACTGAAGTGTGGTGATTTACAATGCTAGTTTCAGGTGCATAGCAAAGTGATTCATTTCTTCATTGTTTTTTAAAGTGCGGTTATCTCCAGTCTTACTTCTCCATCAACCCCCTTTCATCTTTTTATCTTTCTGTCCTTTATTTCTGCTTTCTGTATTCCATAAATTCCTCTGCACTTCTGGTCTGTTCATGGTGACTTTTTTTGTTCTCCACTGCTTTATAGATCATCTAGCTTTTAACTCTGCTGTCATTTCAATAGAATTTGGAGGGAGAGGTGGTAGGTATGTATGCTCGGTGTGCCGTTTTGATCTAAACTGCTTTATTTAATTGGCATCTTTGCTGACCATGAAAGAGGTTAACTGTCTTTTAATGTATATTAGCCCTGTGTGTTGCTTCACAAAATATTCAAAATGTCTACATTCAGAGAAAATGGGAAATCTCAGAAATACACAATCATTCTGACTTATGACAAGCTTTTCCTGGCTTAGAAGAGTGTGTTTTCAAGTTTAACCTGGAGTTGCCCTACAGTAAAGGTATATAAAGTTTTGACACCAATTCTGATGTGTGGGATTTTCCCCACACCATCAACTAATTCTCCAGTACCAGCTGGGTGTCCTACAATTCAACTCAATTCTGACATGATCTACAGTGGAGACAGCACCAGGCCCCACAGGTTAAGGACTCCGTCCTAGGAGACCTCTCCTTCCTCCACTTCCAATGCCAGTTGCAAATCCATGTTGTCACCTGGCCTCCTGACCGATCAGCTATAGATCGGAGGTTCCAGTGACCCCCTCCTCAGGTTTGATTAATTTGCTGAAGCAGCTTACGTAACTCAGAGAAACACTTTACTTACTAGATTATGGGTTTATTATAAAAGGATATAACTCAGGGACTGACTGCCAGATAGAAACGATGCAAAGGGCAAGAATGGGGACGGGGTGTGGAGCTTCCATGCTCCCTCCAAGAGCTCCACTCTCCCCAAATAGCCACCTGTTTACCAATCTGGAAGCTCTCTGAAGCCCTCTTGGGTTTTTATGGAGGCTTTATTACATCGGCAAAGATTGATTAAATTATTGGTGATTGAACTCAATCTCTAGCACCTCTCTCCGCCCTGGAGGTGGTGGGGGGGGCTGAGGGGTGGAACTGAAAGTTCAGACCCTCTAATCACAGGATTGACTCTCATGGCAACCAGTCCCCGTCCTTAAGAGAACCAGAAGCTTCCCAATAGTCACCTCATTACAACAACATACACTTTGTTAGTTCTTCTCAGGAAATTCCAAGGGTTTTAGGAACTCAGTGCCAGAAAGGGAAAGAGGACCAAATCCATATTTCTTACAATAAGTCACAATGTCACGGTGTACTCTGGCATTAATCCAGTAGAGGGTCTACTATAAGCTAGGCGTGGGGCAAGAGGCTGGGTGTCTGGCACCGAAAGACAGATCTGGTCCCTTCCTTCACAATGTCGTCAGGTTAGTCGTCCTCAACTTTTAGCATGCACCGGAATTACCTGGAAAAATTGCTGGGCCCCAGCCCCAGAGTTTCTGGTTCAGTAGATCTGGGTGAGGCTGGAAAACTTTTCCTTTCTAACAAGTTTACAGATGATGCTGCTGGTCTGGGGACCACACTTTGAGAACCACTGGTCTAGTGGCACATGATTCTTGGCACACATCCCCTGCCACCCCAACCCGCAGTGGCTTAGCACACAAAGGTTTATTTCTTGTTCATGCTCCCTGTCCATTGTGGATTGGCAGGGGGTTTTGCTCATGTTAGTCACTCAGGGATCCAGGCTGAGACTGTAGCAACCATCTCAAATATTGCTGATCACCACTCCAGAGGAAAGACTGTGAGTCCTGAAGGCTCTCATTGGCATTTAAGTGCTCTAGCCTAGTAGTGACACACAGTGACACGCGTCACTTCTGCTCACAACTCATTTACCAGAGCTAGCCGTATGGCCCATTCGACCACAAGGGGGCAAGAACCTTCATCCTACCATGTGCCCCAAAGGAAACACTGGCCAAGAGCCCTAATGACTTCCATGGAGGGTAATGAGAGTTGTTTTCTCTTCCGTTGTTTAGAAACATCTTTCTGAAAATATCAATCATTGGAATTCTCTGTTACTATTGGCTCAACATCGTGGCCCTGGCTGGTGAAGAGGTGAGATCTCCTTGCTGTTTTGCCTTAAGTTTGATTTCTTAGCCTTTGACCACCAGGGAGGAAATGACTTTCTTGTTTCTCAAGAGTTCCTGCTTAGAGTATTAGAACAGATATCATGTTATTCTTCCATCTATCTGTCCACCTACTAGCCATTTATCTATCTATCTACCCATCCATTCATCCATCCATCCCACAGTCTCTCCATCCAACCATCCATCCATCCATCCGTCCGTCCATCCATCCATCCTTGGGCTGTACGTCTGAAAATTTCCTCTCCTCATTCAGCAAAATCTAAAAGCTCACAATCCATCAGCTCATAGTACTGACTTCCTACAGAGGTAACTGATCTGTCAGTTTCATAAACTGACTAATTCAACCTTCCAGTTTGTACTAGTCTGCCAAACCTCTAGGCCACTTTCTTAATCAAGCAGATATTAACTGATTTTTCATAAAGTTAATAAGCAAAAGGAGTGGAGGCATTGCCACCTCCTGCTCCCCTTGGCTGAGAAATGGGATCCAGAGGGCATAGGACAAAGATGAGAAGTGTTAAAGAGGAGAGGTAGTGAGATGGAAATATTTGGGCACATGAGAAAGGCAAGCCTTAATGGGGGAAGGAGGAGCACAGAAAGAGAATAAATACTCTTGAAAACAAACTCAACCTAAAGATACATTTCTGCTGAGAGTGGGTCTGCTTTTCTGGGCGCACAAGGACTCGCTCAAACTAAGCCAGCAGCCACGTCCTCACGACACAGGGTTGCCAGGCACAGATGGAAACTGAGTGGAGGCAACAGCCTCTTCCCACATCCCAACTCTTGTTTGCCTTCCAGTGTTGGGAAACCCTCATTGGCCAGGAGATCTACCGGCTCCTTCTGATGGATTTTGTGTTCTCTTTAGCTGATTCCTTCCTGGGGGAGTTCCTGAGGAGGTAAATATTTGTCTGTCTTGAGTAATTCGCACCTGATATTCCAACCAGAGCCACTGTCTTGGCTGAGCAGGAAGTACAGTTCCCTTATGTACTCTCAGTGTGCGTTGTTCTAAGTCCACCTGCTGTCCTTTGAAATATTGTTTTCTTCCGAATTAACTGATATTTCACCTTGACCTGACATTCCTGTTGTCTGTCAACGTTCATTTGGTTCAGCAGGTCCTTAATAACCTTCTCTAGATAAAACAGTTCTAGAAATTCAACACAGAAACCAAGAGTCATTTGAGGTCTTATCCACCATAGATAATTTTAATAATTCTAGTGTGTGTATATTCCTCCAAAATTTTCTATGCACATACTACTTTATGTGTGTGTGTGTATACTATATAATTTTCAAAGACAAAAGTGGGGTAACACTGCAAATTTGTGGAGTTTGCTCTTACTAATCTTATTACGATGCCTTGGCATCTTCATGTCCATATACGTGGATGTATTTCATGGCTTTAACTGAATTTAATGAATGCACTAATTTTTATTTTAGACCCCAGGTATGCAGAATTAAGGCAATGTCATCACTGGCCCATGTGCGGCCCTGTTTTATTTCCTTTTCATTTATTTTGTAATAATATGCTGAGCATCTCATTCCGAATAGACACTTAGTTTTGCAAGCTGCCCTAGTGATAAGGTGGCACGGCACAATGCTGGTTCTTTCCTTAGTGGGTAGGTTGAAAGCCAAATTTCCTCACTCAGTCTGCCCAAACTCACTTTTAGTCCAGCCTCTGTCCAGAGTCTGGACATAAATGTGACATTTTTTTTTTTTTTGACAGCATTTTTTTTTATTGGCAACTCCCCTGTATGAAAAAAATCAAAGTAGTCCCAAGTGTCTTCAGAACAAATGGAGACTTAGATTTCCTCCTTGTGAATTTAGAAAACTGAGAAGCACCATTAATTCAACAGTGGTAACCAAAAGCTGAAAGTTTTTCGGTTTATTTGGGTTGAGAGGTACTAAGTTTTTCTGGTCCCTGAAAAAAAAAAAGTTTTAACAAGCAAAACGTGGTATAAACAAGACAATAGGTGGGATAATTTAAATAATTATCTCATTTCAATAATACCTATTATTAATTCATAATTAACCATCTATTTAAATAATGGGTGGGGTAATTAAAATAACGTTCTCTAGAATTTTTTTGAACCACTTCAACAGTGTGAATGCATTGTGTTAATTCCATTTTCCCTTCAATTCCCTCAATCATTTCTTTGAAAATGTTTTATATTTGAAACTTCTCAAAAATTTGCAAGGGAACTTACGACTTACTCCAAATGGGTGAGGATCTCTTTTGTTGACTTTGGGGACCCTTTTGAAGCAGGAGGTTGATGGTTTGGGTACTAACTTCATTACCTTTTCCCAGAATCATTGGGATGCGACTGATCACAAGTCTTGGCTTACAAGAGTTTGACATTGCCAGGAATGTCCTGGAATTGATCTACGCACAAACTCTGGTGTGGTAAGTTTTGAGAATCTTTAGTTTGCCCAGCGGTTCCCGCCTGACCCAGGACTCGGAGTTGCAGTGGCAAGCCCCAGAATCTGTTGGTTTTCACAGTTGCACAGTAGATACCAAATCCAGCCAGTCTGAGAACTGTGAATTCACGTCCCAGACTATTCTTTGCCTTTATAAGGGCTTCAGCCAAGAATCAACACAGAGCAGGGATCCCAGTCTGGATGGCCCCAGGCCGTATCCAGGCTGCAATTGTGTTTTGCTCATCTGATGCAGTGCTTTTTCTAAAAATTTGAATTAACCACCTGTATTTAAGAATCAGAAGATGTCACATAAAATTTAAAGTTTCTCACTTCTTTCCAAAAAAAGGAGAGATCTAAACCATCTCCCATTATGGTAACTGGCTAGGCCTTGAACTGGGGTGAGTGGCTTCAGTTTGCCACAGTCCCACCTTGAACTACTGTCTCCCCAACACTGATTTGCCATTTCTTGTTGCCCTTATGCTGTTAGTTTTCTCATGGTAGAAAACTTCACTTTGTATCAATCACTCAACAGAAATGGGACCCCTAGGTTAGGGCTGGCTGAAGGCCACCTGGGGGTTTAATGGCTGTGTGGGCAGCATTCTCTGCACAATCCCTTCTCCAGAGCCGTGGAGACTGCAGATGGTGGGCATTTGCCTGGTTTGCTGTGTTGGAAGCAGTCTCCCTCTGAATGAATTTTCTAGGGTTTTGATAACAAAGTACCACAGACTGAGTGGCTTAAACCACACAAATGTATTTTCTCACAATTCTGGAGGCTGGAAATCCAAGACCAAGGTGTTGGCAGGGTTGGTTCTTCTGAGGCCTGTCTTTGGCCTGTAGATGGCGCCTTCCCCCGCTGCCCTCTTTTCCCTCAGTGTGTCTTCTAGCGCCCACCCGAGTGAGTTCATTTTACCTTAATTATATCTTTAAAGGTCCTGTCGCCAAATACATTTGCATTCTGAGGTACCTGGGGTTAGGATTTCAACATGTAACTTTGGAGGGACACAGTTCAACCCCTAACACCCTCCTTCCCTTCCCCCTCAACAGCACATATCTGCCCCGCATTCCCTTTGTCTCCCCTGATGTCCGACACTGTCTCTCTCTGTCACAGGATTGGAACCTTCTTCTGCCCTCTGCTGCCCCTCATCCAAATGATTACTCTTTTCATCATGTTTTACGTGAAAAACGTGAGTCCATCTTGAAGTTGGGAGCAGTCAGCTTCGCTCAGTCACATGTGGCCCAGCGGTGGCTGGAGCTGGGCGTGGGCTTTGCGGACTGGGGAGGTTATGAGGAGGCTGGCGTCTGGCTGGCGTGCACCTGGCCTGCTCTTCTGGCCACAGCTAGGAGGCGACTGCTTCTCTTTCTTCAGATCAGCCTGATGATGAATTTCCAGCCTCCGAGCAAAGCCTGGCGGGCTGCCCAGATGGTGACTTTCTTCATCCTCTTGCTCTTCTTCCCGTCCTTCACTGGCGTCCTGTGCACCCTGGCCATCACCATCTGGAGGTAGGAGACAGCAGCCTTGGGCTGAGGTTCTAGGGATGGAGGGATGAGTGTTTTAGAGTGTAGGTTTTATTATTCTTCAGGTATGGTGAGGCCAACAGATCAGGAGTCGACTGCCACTGAGAAAATGACTTGTGATGGTCACAGGATCCCAAAGGAGGGGGCGCACCACACCATGGGGGGCCACGCGGGGAGGCACCAGGGTCTGTCAGAGGCAGAGGGAGTGAGCAGTAAATGTGGGCAAAAGCCTTTTTCGTGATTTCATTGGGGAGGAAAGGGCAAGGCAGGGTAAGAAGTCTTAGGAAGGACTAGTCCGAATAATTTCAGTAGGCCCTGGGGTGTAGGGGCCATCTGGAGCGGTCTAGTCCCTGGCCCTGGGGTGACTAGGGCAGGGGAATGGTGGCCCAGAGTGTGAGAGCTGGAGAGAGGAGGTAGGGGGTGGGATGTGGGCTCATTAGCCCTGGGAAAGGCAGTCTCTCCAGAGTCAGTAAGGCCCCAGATGTCAAAACATCAGAATCAAAAGACATGCTTAATGCAGTGTTTAACCCAAGTTTCCTTGGTAACCAACAGATGCTATGGCCAAGGGAGGCAATACATCTGAGTTTGGTGACCACCCATCAGGTGCCCCCAGCCTTGACTGGCACAGCTTCTTTCCTCCTCAAATTGCTGCAGCTTCCCAGATGGGGAGAAACCAGTTGTGCACATGGAGAACAGAACTTCCTCTAAATGAACTGAAACGCCCCTTCTGATCAGGCTCCCCCTTACCTCTCCAGTCTCACCCGCCTTGGCCCCATCCTACTCCAGCCTCATGTCATCTCAATCTGTTGCTGGGACCCTCGAGCCTCTCCCCACTCGGGGTTGGGTCCTCTGTTGGAAGTCCTTTCCCCGCTCCCTTTTCTTGGAGGCCTTCTTTCCACCTTCCGGTTCTCAACTCAAAAATCACCTCAAAGATCTGACCTTCAGGACCATCCTCATCTACCGTCAGTCCCTACCTCCTCTCTCTCTCAGGGCAGTTTCTCTTCTTCCTTTTCTAGTTCATAGTCAGAAATGCCTTTGAATCTGTTTAATTTATTCCTTGGTTGACCATCTTTCCCACTGGAATGTAAACCTGAGAGGGCAGGCATGACGTCTGTCTTGTGTACTGGGGAACGTCTAGGGCTTAGCCTCTAGCCCAGTGCCTGCTACGAGCGCAATAAACCCCTGCAGAATGAACGAGCAGGTGATCACACAACAAGGGAGTTGATTTTTAGGTTACTTGTGGAACTGGAACCACGAGGATCTCGGTGCCTTCAGGGAAGACTGCCCTGTTCCACGATGTCCTTGCAGCTCTCTCTCTCTGTTTACTCTCTTTTCTGTCTTCCTTGCCAGTTCCTTGTTGCCTGCTAGTTTCTCCTTGTTCATAACACCTGACATCATGTGGCCATTACTGCCACAAGTCCAGCTTCCATAGATGACAAGCTCCCCTCTTTGTATTTCTTAGTTCAAGTTCCCAAGAAAGAGGGTCTGATCGCCCCAGTTCATCTCTTTGTGCCAGGACACCAAGGAGGTCACTGCCTGGTCTTTGGATAGGTTATGGTTGGATCAGGTGATACCCCTGTCCGAGATCGGGTTCTCAGAATACAGGTCATGAGTACAGGACACACCCACTGAGGCTGTGAGCGAGAGGGTTTCCTTTGGAGGAGGGTGTGGGTGGAGCAGGCAAGAACTGCTGTTTCCAGCTCCAGAGCCCAGAAAGGACACCCTGATTCTGGAATGAACTGTACCCGAGTCTCACGCTAGAGGTGTTTCTCTGTCCCTTGTTTTACCAGATTGAAACCTTCCGCCGACTGTGGCCCGTTTCGAGGTCTGCCCTTGTTCATCCAGTCCATCTACAGCTGGATCGACACCCTGAGTAAAAGGCCCAGCTACCTGTGGGTGGTGTGGATCTACCGGAACCTCATCGGGAGCGTGCACTTCTTCTTCATCCTCACCCTCATTGTGTTGTAAGCGGGGCCCCTTGGAAAACGAGTGCGGGAAGCACCTCACTTACACGGCACGTGGATGGCGTAGGGCTGTTTGGGGAGAAGGCAAAGACTACAGCGTAGCTCGGCCGTGGAATTTTTCTGAAAGTTATTTAATATCTTTTGTGCTTTTGTTTGTGTGTGTCTGTTTTATGAAGAAAGCAATAGCTGCTCTGCCCTCTATTAAGAAGTAACATGAAAAGGGGAGGGGATAGCTCAGTGGTAGAGTGTGAGCCTAGCAGGCACGAGGTCCTGGGTTCAAGCCCCAGTTCCTCCATTAAAAACAAACAAACAAACAAACAAACAAAACTAATTATCCTCCCCCAACAAACAAAAGAAATAATATGAAAAGAAAAAGAAAAAACTGGATATGAGAATGCTTAGGAAAATGACATGTGATCCTTTCTGGGGTTGTGATTATGTTAAAAGTGGGTTGGGCATGATTGCTCTATGCAGGTTAGTGTACTTTTATTTGCAGATTCAAAAAAAAAGATTTCTGATTTCTTGTGAAAAAGTAGATCTGCCAAGTCCGGGTCCATCTTGCTGCAGGAGCAGCTGGCTGGCCGACCGATGGTTGCCTCTCTTCAGAAGCCTGGTCCTGATGGCATCTGAGCTTGCAGCTCACGTAGGGAGACACAACTCAAAAGCACAGACTAGTGGAAGCAGTCCATGTCAGTTGTGGAGTAACCCCGCCACGAGGTTACAGAGGGCAGTGATAAGACGGACAGAGACGGGCTGATTCGCAGATATAGTTTCCAGGCTGCAGAGGGTGCTAGAACCTGGGTCTCCTGGCTCTTGGTTATGCTCCCCCTCCCAACTGTGGGTTGCCCTTGGCCTCCTTAATTAAAACAGGGAGTTCTCCTAGTGCCTTGCTCCTCCAAATTTCTAATTCGCTGGGGAGCTTGCTAGAAATGCAGGCTCTCAGGCCCTACCCCAGACCCACAGCATCAGAATCTGCATTTTAACAAAGTCCCGGGAAATCTGCATCACACTGAAGTTTGAAGAGCACTGACCAGATACACAAACTCTGGCTGCACATTAGAATCATGTGCATTTACAGGGAACTCTATTCAATATCATGTAGTAACCTATTATGAAAAAGAATATGAAAACGAGTGTATGGATGTATATGTATGGCTGGGGCGTTACGCTGTACGCCAGAAATTGACACAACATTGTAAACTGACCATACTTCATAAGAAAGAATGCAAATTAAAAAAAATACCAAACTGAAAAAAGAAAAGAAGAATCATTGCATTTAAAAAACACTGTTAAATGTTCTAGGAGGGGTGGGTGGAGCTCAGTGGTAGATCACATGCTTAGCATGTGCAAGGTCCTGGGTTCAGTCCTCAGTACGTCTACTAAATTAAAACAACAACCATAAAAATACTGTTAAATGTTCTCATTACAAAAAAAGAAATGATAATTATATGATGCAATAAGGGCGTTAGCTAACACTATGGTGATAATCATATCGCATTGTGTAAATGCATCAAATCAACACAGTTATAGACCTTAAACTTACACAATGTTATAGTCAATTATATCTCAATAAAAAATAAAAATAAAACTAGATCGTGGCAAAGTTTGCACAACTGTATACATTTATTAAACCTCATCAAACTACGCTTAAAATGAGTAAATTTTGTAGCACATAAGCTATGGCTCAGTAAAGCAATAAAAAGAAGGAAAGTACTGATGCTCGTAAGAAGCTCAATTAATCGATCTGAGGAAGGGCCATGGCCTCTCTGGTGATTTCACATGCGGAATGATGAGAATCATTGCTGTAACGTATTTATCCTCTAACTCATCCAGACACAACTTTTCAGGAACACTGGCTGGGCCAAAATCCATTTGTAAGCAAATCTACTGGTTCCTTTGAACTCAGCTGAAATTGGTAGACTGCAAAGCATTGGAGAAAATGTCTGCCATTCTTCTTGTCTTCTCTTCCAGAATCATCACTTATCTTTACTGGCAGATCACAGAGGGAAGGAAGATTATGATCAGACTGCTCCATGAACAGATCATTAATGTAAGTCCTGTTGGACCCCTTTGTGATCCTCTCCCGTTTTTAATATTTTGTAATGGAATTTTCAAACATACTCCAAAACTGAGAACAATACAATGAACTCCTACCTTCCCACCACCCAGCCCTGAGAAGCGTCAGCAATTGTAGACTCTTGTGTCGTCTACACTATCCCTTTGCTGTGAAACCCTGGATTATTTTAAAGCAAATCCTAGCCTTTGTTTATATGATTTTATCTGTAGACTCTTCTATATGCCTAAGAGATACAGACTTTTAAAAAAAAATAACCACAATACCAATCATCACACTAAAAGAATATCTAATAATTCCTTACTGTCCTCTTAGAGCCAGTCACTGGTCAGATTTTCCCAGTTGCCCCATTGTCTTTTTACAGCAGGATTATTCAAGTCGAAATCTGAAAAAGTGCCACAGGTTACATTTGGTTGATGCGCCTTTTATGTTTCTTTCAATCTATAACAGTTCGCACCTCCCTCTTCTCTTGCCATTTCATGCTAAAGAAACCCAGTCATTTGTCTTGTAATAATTCCCGCATTCTGGATGTGTCTGATTTGCAGCCCTGTGGTGGTGTTAAGCATGTTTCTTTTTCCTTTGTATTTCCTATAAACTGGTGGTGAAATTTAAAGACCTGATCAGGTCCAGATCCAACTTTGTAGCTAGGATACCACGTAGATGACGCTATATGCTTCTTACAGCTTCACCTTGAGGCACAAAAGTTCTGATTGTCTCTCTTTTTGTGCTGTTAAGAGGGATCAGTGGGTCCATGCTTGGTTAGCTGACCCATCCTTTATAAAGTTCCCTGTTAGCCTCTCACCTAATGGGTTTAAGATCCATTTATTCCATTCAGGATTACTATATAGTGCTACTCTGATTCTAGAACTACTTCTGCATATATTAGCCGGAATTCTTCTATAAAAGAAGAATTTTTGCTCGTCAACTATTTGATTACCTTGAAATACAGTTTATAGAGGAAAGGCAAGTAAATACATGACTCTTTCCCTTTGTTTACTTGTTTTCAAAATGAAGAGTTGATACCTTAGTGTATTTTCATGAGCACTTACTGGTGCCTGGCATTGTGGTAAATGATGAACAAGAATTCTTTTTAAATTTTAACTAGTCTCTCTGGGGCACAATCATTCCTTTAACCTCTATTTTAAAATTAAGGAAACTGAGGTTTATAGAGTGAAGTGTGCTGCCCAAAGTCACAGGGCAGCTGTGTAGTGGGATTTGAACCAGGAAACTCCAAAGTTTATGCTCTCAACCATGATGCAGCTTTACCTCCCTGAGTCAAAATCTTACAGAAGAATTTCAATTACTAAACATAGAAGGAATGAGGGAAATGGAACATTGTCACGAAGCAAAATACTGCGGTAATAATCGTTTCAAGCAAGATCCACCAGTGGATGCTAAAATTAATGGGTGAAAGTTGCAGGAGAAACAAGGGCATGGGAAATGGGATTCACCTAGACTGGACAGACCGTCAGTGGTGCTCGCTGACCCACCTCAGCCCTGGTGGAATCTACCACTCTCTTGTCTGCAACAGATTCACAGGAAAGTGGTTCACCCTCCTGGGGAAGGCATACGCCCTTCCCTTGTTCTCCTTCCCAGTTCAGGAATTATTTATCAGGGTCTCATCCATTAACACAGATAACTTTGCCAAGTGAAATATATTTGATGTCCTTAGATTCAGAGCTATAAGCTTTGACATTCCCAGTGGGAGGACCAGGCAGATCCAGGAAATTCTGGGTGTGCAGACAGGGTTCTGGGGCAGAGGGCATGCCAAGAGGGGGATGCTCTGAACCATCTGTGCTGGCCCTCAGACAAGAGCATGTAAGTTGCTCCTGGCAGTAGGCTACTACTCAGTCTGCTGGGAGAACTGCGTTAGAGGAGAGGATTACAATTCAGGAAGGCTATGGTGGATAATTTGGTTTTGCTTGTGAAACGTTTCTTTTTTTCATTAATAGGAAACATGGCTGCGGTCTCCATCTAATGTCCGGGACCCTACCTGCCTAAAACTCAACCTTCTTTCCATCATTTGCTTCTCAGCCCCACATCATCGTTCATCCTCCATATTTTTATTTTTGATTTTGTTTTTTTTTTTTTCCTTGGCAGGAGGGCAAAGACAAAATGTTCCTGATAGAAAAGCTGATCAAGCTGCAGGATATGGAGAAGAGAGCAAACCCAGAAAGGAGAGATGTGGAGGTGAGCCTGGGGGCCGCCTTGGGGTCCCTGTGACGCAGATGTGCCCTCCTGTGAAAAGTGCATCAGGGAACTAGAATCACATAAGGGCACTTTACTTTCTGTGTCTTAACATTTTTGTATTTTTTATTTAAAGAAATAGCACACCATCGTTCACCACTTTCAATGCCTGGCGGTGTTCTAAGTGTGGGGGTCATCGTGGGGCTTGCACCTGCCTTTCCTGTAACCCAGCCATACAGAGGTTTATCCCACTGAGATGAAAAGAGCCCTGAATCTCACCGCCTCCCCATGTTAATGCTTTAGTGTGTATTCTTCCAGATCTTTCCTTCTAGGTATCTGCCAACACACATGCGTCTGTTAACGTTTTTGTTTATTCATTTACTTATTGCCAAAAAGGGGCTACATCATGCACATGGTATCATAACTCCCCCTCTCCTCACTTAATATTGCATATCAGGCATTGTTTTAGTTTGTACATATTTGGACATTTGGGTAGTTTCCATGTTTTTTTTTAAATACTAGAAACAATATGTAATGAAACATTTTTGTTATAATTGTTTTATATGTTTTATCTGCCACAGGCATGCATGTGATAATGTTAATAGATATAACTATATCATGCTCTTATGATTTTTATCAAGTTCATTCTTATGAAGCGGGTATAAGAGCTGTCTGGAACCCTGCTCTAATTCCAAAGCCCCTGCTGGCTTCGTTGGTGTCCTGGAAAATCTGGATAAATAGTAAACCCACATTAGTTCGAATGCTACTAGTTTGGGAATTTGTGATCTTATCAGAAGAGACTGCCGTGTCATTGACTCTCTGCACAAATTAATACCGTGATTTAGGCAAGAGAGCTAGAGGCCCAGCTCTAAATCCTGTGAAAGCAGGGGCCACATCTGTACCTCTGCAGCCCCAGGTCCTAATATATTACCTGGCGTCATGTAGACACTCAGTAAATATCTGTGAAATTAATGATGAGATGAATGGAGTCACTGTCCCTAGAAAAATGAAACAAAACATGTTTGACATTTCTGTGGCTTAACCTTGGTCTTAATCTGTCACTCTTCATTTTAAAATGGTGGGGGCTCACAAGTCTTACGATCTATGCAACAGGGTCCGAAGTCTGTATTCTTTCCCAGCGGTGAGGTTTCTTGCTTTCTTCTTTTTCAGCAGTTGGGCCCTTTGCATGTCAGGGAGCATGACGCTGCTCCAGGTGAGTAACCAGCTGGCACTGGAGGAGGCCTGACTCATCAGATGACCCGCCCCGAGGTAGAGGGTCAGAACTGCTCCCGCTGCAGTCCCTCATTCAATGGCAAGAACTGGCCCAAACTGGCTTTAGTAAAAGCCCAATTCTTGCTTTAGGTGTGGCTGGAAGCAGAGGCTCACAGCATGTCACCAGAACCTGCTTTCTTCCTGTTGGGGTCTTTCCATGTTACCTTCTTTCTCAAATAGGCTCTTCTTGATAACAGTGACAGCTTTATCAGCTTCTGGTCCCTTCTCAGATTTAAGCTCAGTGGGAAAGAGACTCAGAATTCTCACTGTGTTTCATTGGATCTGACTGGGTGATGTACCCACCCATGAACCAATCAATTGCTGTGGCCATGAGACTGCAACGGTTTCATTGGCCGGATCTGAGTCCCATCTGTGTAGATACAGGTGGTATGAACAAACAGAACCTCAGGGACTGAGAGTGGAGAAGGGTGGCTTCCTAAAGAAAATCTGTGGCTGATGACAGAAGGGGAATGAGTCTTGGGAAGGAAACAAACAAACCCATCCATCTTTTTGGGACAGCGTTCACTGACAGCACCCAATGATGGGAGTTCATGGGGGGAGAACTGAAGAAACTTAAAAGGAGGCAGGAAGGCCTGAGAAGCCGTGGGGTGTTGAAAGCCGGTTTGGTCTTTCCCATGAGGGATGAGGCAGGGTCTGTGCTAACTTCTCTTTCCTGTATCAAACCCAGACCTGCGATTTAGGCGATCAGTTCAAGAAGATAATCCAAAGGTCTGAAAATTTTTGTGGAATCCAGACACCAACCAAATGAGGAAAGAAGATAAAGATGGAACGACTTCTTCCATGACACCTGGGCCTTTAGGAGCTTCCCAGAGGAGGAATTCAAGCTGTCAGCCAGGAGTGGAAACTGACTACAGTATAAATACTAAAGCGAAGTTGGGCATTCCCTGCTGGCTTTTCACTCCTGAATTGCTCATTTTTTCAAGACAAACTGGAATTTTCCAGTAAAGACTGTGGCACTGTTTGAACGAGTTCACAAAAACCTGGGAAGAGAGAACATGAGAATGATGTAGTTTATCTTTAAGAGATATGCATACGAATTTTTGGTCCTTAGGAGTCTCTCCTCCCAGACAGAGCTCCCAGACCTGGCAAAGGTTTGGAAACTGGTACTAAGACAAGTGGCCCAGCTTGAATAAAAATGGGATTCTCAGTCAGGGATGTGAAGCCTCTGAAGTTTGGAACCTGCATTTGTTTGCGACTTAACTAGAAACATCCCCGTGTTACCCAAAGGTGAAATACAGCTAGAAGCCTCGTCTAAAATGTATTCCTTAGTGAGTACCTGAGTCTTTGGGATTAGACTGGGGCAGGGGTGTGGACTGGGACTCTGCCCCTGTGGGGTTTTATACATGATCCTCAGAGTCTTATGTTGAACCAGACATGAAGCCAGCGGTGATATGTGGAATACAGTTATATGTATGTGTCTCTGTCTGTGTGAGTACATATGCATACATACACTTAAAAAGCATTTGTGTGTGTGTGCAGATTTGCCAAGTGATTCACAAGGCATGTGACTGTACTTAAAACTGAAGGGTCCAGCAGAAAAGTGCAATTACCAAATTACTTGTGGGGAGAAATCTCCTCTTCAGTAATCACTATCATGAAATCTAATTGGAACTGAATTTTGAAAACATTTCAGATGAATTTGAAACACAAACATCCAGTCGGTGCCCAGTCATTGACTCGCTTCTTCATTCACTTATTTATTCATTAATTCATCCGTCAGCTGAATTAAGTTCTCTTGGTATCATCTTTGCTAGTGGTTGCCAGCAGTCCTCCGTTTTTCATTCATTCATTCAACAAATATGTGCCAAGTGGTGGTGAGCAAGTCAAGACACAGTCTCTGCCCTCATGTGCTTTCTATCTAGAAAATCAATTTAGGCAGGAACTTAATAATTACAAAACAACTCTAACACACACTGTGAAGGAGAAGCTCCCAGGGGACTATGGGAGACTTAACTCGTCTGTGGAGCTGATGTTCAAAGCGACTTTCCCTGCTCTCTGTTATCCTAATGCTGTGTGTGCTGCTTTGGCTCCTACGTTGAAATGTGGGCTCCCTCTGAAAGCACCGTTTTTGGTTGGATTAGGACGCACCCTAATGGCTTCATATTAACTTAGTCACATGTTTAAAGGACTTGCCTCCAAATCCCGTTACATCCCGAGGTACTGGGTGGGGGTTAGGATTTCAGCGTATGTATTTTGGGTCAACACAGTTCAGCTCGTAACTGGGATTAACTCACCTCCAGTCCCGTCAGGGCCTCTCATCAGGCAACGGCGTTCTCAGTGCTGGCTGCACCCGGGATGGCACAGAGAGGTTCGAACCACCAGGCCCAGATCCTGCTCTAGACCAACTAAATCAGGCATCCGAACTTTGCCCTTAAAGCTCCCCAGATGGTTTCAGTGAGGACTACTGAGCTAAGATCTCGAGTTGTTCTTTTTGAATGTGCTTGACCATAAAAGCCACTTGAGGCACTTATTAAAAGGGGAGCTCAGAATACTGCGCCAAAATCTTCCAGGGGCACTCTCCATCCTCTTCTCCAGCCCTTATTTTAACTAGCTCAGAATGATAAAAGCAGCACCTTCTTCCCAACAGTCACCTAAAGCTGGGTAACCCCTGCAGTTTTAGTATTGAAAAAGGGTAGCCTCTCTTGCATTTTTACGGGAACTGACCCTTCACGTGGATGTCGTTGATGCTGCGAAGTCCTGAATCTTCATCTCACTCTAGGTCTGTATCCAGTTTCTTCAAGGATACTTGGTATCCCACAACTGGTTCTGTCATTTATTGTCTACTATATGATAGGCACTGTAATGAGCGCGGGGAACGCTTCTCATGAGTGAGCCCTTGCTGTGGGTCAGACAGGATGCTAAGCCCAGGTTTAGAGTGTGAACTTTGGAATTATATAACCTGGGCCTGAATCCTTATCCTATTACTGTTGTGTGACTTTAGGCAAGTTATTTAATTTCCCTGTGTTTGGTTTTCTTCACTGTAAAAGGGATTATAATGGTACCCACCTCATAGTGTTGTAGCGGAGTAGACACACAGAAAGCATTTGAAACAGTGTCTAGACTTGCAGACATAGTAAACAATCATATGGTTACTGGGGAAAGGGGGTGGGAAGGAATAAATTTGGGAGTTTGACATTTACAAATGTTAGCCACTGTATACAAAAACGGATTTTAAAAAACGTTTCTTCTGTATAGCACAGGAAACTGTTCAATATCTTGTAATAACCTCTAATGAAAAAGAATATGAAAATGAGTATGTGGAATATATGTATATATATGCATGACTGGGACACTGTGCTGTACACCAGAAGTTGTCACATTATGACTGACTGAACTTCAATTTTTAAAAATAGCAAAAATAAAGAAAGAAAATGAAAGTGTCTAGTTCATGGTAGGCAGTCAATAAATGTTATTAACAAGCATTTTACACATCTCTTTCCTTTAATCACAACCACCCCCTGGTGTGGTACTAATGCTGCCTCTATTTTAAGATGAATTAGGGCACTAGCTATATGACTTGTCCAAGGTCATACAGGTAGTTATCAGGAAATTAGATTTAACTTTCTCTGATGCCAAATCCTGTTGTTAGCCCCTTTACTAAGCCTTCAAAGTAAGCGCTTAATAGTACTGAACACTTTCTTTCCTGATCTGAATTCTCTATTCTTCAAGGCCCATGACCACCTTAGCATAGGATTTAAGTCCCTAATTGGGTCTGGCTGAGTCCAGTGCAATATGGATTTGGGATAAAGGTCTGGAGACAAGAGAACTCCTGGCTCTCAAAAAGTCTTCGCAGCACAGGAGGGATGCTGTGGATGCTGAGCTGTGCCCACAGGAACTCCTTCCCTGTCAGTTGCTGTGTGGTCTCTGAGGACCAGAGGGGGAATTCAGTCCACGGATGTTTTCTTTGGTTACTTTCTCTTCCTCTGTCACTCCAGTCATAATATGCCACACAAGTATATGCAGTTTAGATACCCATTTATTGAATCTTTGTCCTTCTGTTCATTTTAAAATTCAAGAAAATTTCTTTGTAAACATCCCAAGCCCGTTATCATCTTCCTGCCAACACTAACTGTAGCAAAACTCAGTCTGCTTCGCATCATCTCGCTGTGTGCGCTGGTGGCCTAGCTGCTGCATGGGTGAGGCTGGTGCCCATCAGGGCTCAGGAGGGAAGTCATGACTAAGCTGCGGGCCTGGGATCAAGGCTGCAGATGGGGCTGAAAGGTGGGTGTGGGCAGGGGGCAGCGGGGGAGGAAGCTAGAGGAGAGATAGCATTGCAACTTTTTAAAGACTCAACTTCATTTTAAGTATTGCTACTTAAGTTTAGAGAAAGACCCCTGGAAGCTCAGGTGGGAAAGAGCAGAGCTGGGAATAAGGGCGCTGCATTATATAGGCAGACAGGGTGAGTGGTTCTCTGAACTCAGACTGAGCCAGATTGGAATCCCAACTACACCAAGGAACTTGAGACCCTGGGTAAGTTACTTTTACTCTGTAGTACTTTGGTTTCCTTCTCAGTAAAAAGGGATTAATACCTCTGTCAGATTTCTGTGAGGGCTACTTACAATAATGCATGCTAAACCACTCAACTTCCTGGCCAATGTAAACAAGAAGTCTGAGTCACCGTGGGATCAGGCTCTGTGTCACCGGCTGTGTCACTTCTGTGAAGACCCTTCCCTCCTATGGTTTCAGTTTTCTCTTTTGTAAAAAGAGGTCCACGTTCCTGGATGCCTCTTCCAGTTCTAATTGTCTATGATCACGTTGTAGAGCGGCCTGAAAAGGTGCAACTCTGACCCCTAGTGGTCTGTAGCTCTTACTTCAAGATACTATGACCCCTCAGACTAGTATCAAGACTTCACTACCATTTTCTTGGCTTCACACCTTACCAGGGACCCCGGTCACTGGATTGCAGACAGCAGCTCCTCTAAATTCTTTATGTCTTAGGATATGATGCTCGGTACACAGTTTTCCCTTAGTGCTCCTTTTAATGATTTTATTAGTATGGTCACAAGTTTGATGTCTACAGTACATTGATAACATAGCCGAATACAAATATTTAAATAAGTAAATTACGTAAGTGTGTCAAGTTTTAAAATGTCAACTCGGAGTGATCATGCATTTCCCATGCATTTGCATCTGCACCCCCAAAACTGCACAACTCAATCTGTGCTTATCCTCGCTGGGTCTCAGTGTGTGCCTCAGCTAGGTTGGGACGGGAGCTGTTGTACCTTTTTGCAGACCCAGACTTTCAAGAGCATCAGTGTTGAACTCAAGCATTCCATGGAGCACGGTGGCAACACTGGGCTTTGCTTTGATTCAGGTAAAAACCCAGTTACCGACTATTGCTTGTGTGAGCCACCTGGTCCCCCCAAGGGCTTGGGCTGGCACAAAGAGTATTTTGATATTCCTGTGTGAGGTCAGCAGGCAGTTTCCATAGCCATGTTTCCTCCCTGGGGGAAAAGTCTAGAACTGAGATGCGCAGTCTTCCAACATGCTGTCGGTGATATAACCAGAACGAAGATGAGATTCGTAGTAACTTTTTTCATCAAAAGTATTAACTGTCCAAGCAATAACGTGAATGCCTTTAGCTGACCACTTCTTCAAGTAGTCCCTGGAGAAAGAGGGAAAACCAACCCTGTTAGGATAATGCCAATTGCCCCAGGAATCTATGATGGTCACTAAATATGGTATTCAGTGACGACTAATAGTGCCCAGAAAGAGCCTCTTAACTGGCCGCTCTACTGCAACCAGAGGAGTGTTCGAAAACCCAGCATGAGAGCCTCCTCCGAGTCATTACAGCTTAAAACACTTCTGCGCCTCACCCAAGACTGCCCCCCAACCCCGGCCAAAACACAAGAAGCCCTGTTGAAGGCCGTACCTGGCCTAGTTCCTGTCTCTTTGGCCTCATCTTATGCCACACTTCCCCCTTCTTTTCTGTGCTGAATTCTTTTGTGTGCGTGTACTGATTTGCTTGCAATTCCTTGAAAGAACCAGGATCCTTCCTGCCACAACACTTTCGTGTGTGTTTTCCCCTCTGATTTGGATCATCACCCCTGCCCCCCTCAATTCCTACTCTCCCCTCGGATCTTGGCTTAGTTGTTACTTCCTTGGGGATGTTTTCCCTGACTCCTCTGACTGGGACAGATTATACAGTGCATGTGCATCGTTCTCTCTTAGACAGCATTTATCTTAGCTGTAATTTTACATTTGTTGGACTTTGATTAGCATCTGTCTCTCCCACTTGACTATAAACTCCATGAAGGCAGACCATGGCTTTGTTTCTTTGCCACAGCACTTTCAGCTTCTTGATACAGTACCTTGCAATGCTGCAGGAATACACCAAACATTTATTGAACTGAATGCATGCTTGCCTGAAATAGTATGAAACTTACTATAATTGGCTGAAATACGCAGCTATAAAGCTGAAAAATTAAAGACTCAGAGACCGCCAGCAGGTTAGGGAATGGAAAGCTGCGAGAGATGAGGCAGGTACCCATGAGATGTCTTCCCTGTGGCTCTGCCCTGGGCCCGATGTCGGCTTTCAAAAGGGGACAATCACAAGGAAATACAATCTTTCTCATCATAATCTGGCATGTTTATTTTTTCTTTAACATGCACTAAAAACCAAGGATATTTGATCAACTTGTTTTGGAAACGGTGAAATATGCCTGAACTCTTCCCACATAAGAAACTAGTGGCATTCCAACTTAATAAAGGTACCGGGGGGCTTTGTGGGTGGGAACCAATCCAGGTTGTCCACTGTTAATCCTTCCTTTCCAAGAAGAACATTCAGGAAATATGTTAGGAGAAGATAAAAAAAATCTTCCAACTTACGGGGATACAAAATCCTTCTGTATGAGGAAAGCCGAAACTCCACACAGGTACCACAAGATATTATGCATGCTCCAATCAAGCAGAATGTCCATTACCACAAACACGGACTGTTTCCAGGAAGTGTCAAAGCGTGGTTTCCCATCTCCTGTATGGCTAAGGCTCCAAGGTCTGTGAATTAAAGCTGTTACTACATCCTGATCTATTTGCCTCATCTGAAAAGGAATTTTGGAAAATAAAGCAATTATCGTATCTTAAGTTTGAATACCTCTCATTTATTCTTTAGCCAGTGTGCTCATTTTGACGAAGTGGTCATAGACGGTACCTTGCCCCCCATGTCTACTAAGGACTCCAGCACAGATACTTTGCGACTTCCCTCACAATTCTAAAAGAACTGCAACCCTATCTTTAAGATGAAAACATTTCAGGGTCAAATTTTAATACTGTCACAAGGGTAACTTTCAGTTGGAAATTGATTTAAATTACGGCCAGAGATAAATATTAAGAATGCAATGAGGATGGAACCATGATCATTTCAAGATGGGCTGGTTAGCTTTTGATCCTTTCTTGAGAAAATGGCTGAAAAATGAGTTGTGGAAGTGGGGTGAGAAGAGAGAGGTAAGAAGTAGGGGCAGGGGATGAGGACAGAGCAACAGAGAGTGGGGGGGTGTGGATGGAATTCTTTGTGCTCTTTGCTCCTCTGCAGAATGTATCACACACTTTAAGGGCCTCTGGTCAGGTTAAGTTTGGGAAACTCTGATCCAAATGTCTGAAAGCCCCATGACACTATTCACCTCAATGACAGTTTATATCCCACTAGGCTCCACCCTTACTGTAAAATTTTAAATGTATGCTCTGTTGGTCACTGTTGAAGGACCAACTCATTATTTTGGAACCTGTAAATAAAGGGCAAGATGAAGTGTTTTATTTGCCTAGTGGGTAACTAAATAGTAGATGAGAGTTCCTTTTTATAGACGTATTCTAGCTAATACGTGAAGAAGAAATGATAGAATTAAAATATTGACATTGTGCAACCGCTGGTAAGTTGCCAGAGCTGGCATCAGTAACAGCTGCTGACGACAATGACGAGTCAGCGTTCTGTGCCTCCTGATGGGAAACAGCTCTCGCCTATGAAATTATCTGGCCAAGAATAATTGAACCTAAGCTGATCAAACCTTTAGTCCTCACTACCAATTTACAGGAAATATACAGAAGGGAAGAATGTGTAAAACTGTATCACGGCATCATTAGCGAAATCCAGACTTGGGTATAGAAACCCTACAAAACAACCTGGTTTCTTCAGTAAGTGCACCATAAGGGAGGAAAAAAAACTTGCAGGTTTTAAGATTTAAAATGACAACATGAAACCCTTATTCGGTCCTGATTCAAACGAATAATTTGTAAAAAAACAAACAAAAAATGTATTTCTGAGATAAATGATAATTTATACATTGGATGTATAATCATCTTAAGGACTTCTTGTTAATGGTGTTAGACGGGATAATTAAATTGTGGTTATGTTTACAAAAAAGGAATCACTTTTTAAAGATACTTAATGTAATTTTTACAGATAAAATGATATGATGTCTGGAGTTTGCTTCAAAATAACCCTGGGGAGAAAAACTGGGAGTATGGGTGAAACCAGCTGGATTATGGCTCAAGGAGGGCTCACTGTCCTACTATCTACGTTTATGCATATTTTAAATTCTCCACATTAACAGTCATTTTTTTAAAAAAGGTATATTCTGCTGTCACTTAGTGAGACAGAGCTATATAATTCTTTCTGAGAACATTTATCAAAGGAACTTGAATGAGCCTATAAACACGATGAAAGGAGCTAAAAAGGAATCATGGTATTTTTAAAATGGGGTGCAAGTACCTTACCCTTCCTGAATTTTTGTTAATTTAGAAGAGGAGTCTCTTAATTGATTCAGTTCAGTTTAACAAGCACCTACCCTTATGCTTACTTAGCCCATTGCTGTTATCACCACCAACTAACATAATATTATACAGAGCAAAAATTCTGAATTTTACCTTATAGATAACTTCTGGCAAGAAAGAGCAGACCATACTATTATTGTATAGTTGAGGAAACTCCATATATATTTTCTTTAGAGCATCAGTAGCCTGTAAAACAGAAATATTCATATATTTAAAATCTATTAAAATGTAGCCCCAGCCAATAACTATTATATATTAAGTACAACTCTGTTAAATAAATCAGAAGTTTCCTAATGCATAGGGGTGTTGAAAGGAGTACTGGCAGGTTCCACTATCCATTAGGATGCATTTTAATCTCACATCGCAGATAAGGAAGATGCTGGGGGAAGAAGCTGGGGTACTGCTGCTTTACTATTTTGTTGACAGGTTCACCTCCTTTGTCATACTTTGGAAAATGACTACAGGCCAGTGGAGGCTGGGAGTAAAATTTAAAAATCTTTCCCTTACACCCTAGTTTAGGCCCTAGGAAAAGTCCTTTTATACCCACAACTCTGTCACCCTCTGCCTTTCCTAGCTGGAGCAGGAGCCAACCAGTTGGGAACTAGAATGGGTAGATTTTCTCAGTCCGGGCGACTCAGAGGAAACGTTATCCATCACCAATATGGAGCAGAAGCAATGGGACAAGGGGGGATCTGGGAAGAGCCAGAAGTCTCCCTACTCTTCCCAAGATGAGTGGAAGTTTCTTTTTGTAGTAGTTTAGCTACTAAATGCAGAAGAAATGATAGAATTAAAACACTGACATTCTGTAACCTCTAGTGAATTAACAGATTTGGCCACAGAGCAACAGTAGCATCAAACAACAGAGGTGACTAGATCCTGGGTGGAATGTAACGTCGCTACATCCTAATTCTTGAAATACCACTAATTTTTGGAAAGTCACACATTACCTATAATCAAATAAAAGCAACAAAATGCATTCCAAAAAGAGAAAAAAGAACACAGAAAGCATTCACGTCACGCTTCCCTTCACTAACGGGACGGAGCGTGAGCTGCAGAGCTGGTCCTTTTCTTGCTGTGAACTAACACACGTGCCGTGTGCGATGCTTCATCTGCACTCTTGATCTAATTCTCACAACAGCCCTAGCTGGTTGCTTCTTTCATTGCTCCCACGTTGCCCACAAGGAAACTGAAGCCTATCAAGGTTAAGGTTACGCTGTAGTAAGTGATAGAGATTAATCACAGTCCGCTGGACTCCAAAGCCTGTGATCTTGGCTCCTGGGCTCTACTGTCTCCAACTTCCTGCCAACACCTGTTCCTTTACACTCCCATTTTGGTGAATTAGATCACTATGTTCTGCACAGTGTTACCCACACAATCTGTAAGCACCCAACCAGAACACTCAAATAGCTAGATTACCAAAAAAAATTCTTCTCCCCTCCTCACTTCACCCTATTCTAAGAAAATAAGCATGAATTCAGGTCAGCACACCAGGGGTGAAATGCAGGACCTAGCAGGGTTCCCAAACATGGGCTGTATCATCAACAAAACCTAAAGTGCTCCTTAAAAATGCATGTCCCTTGACCCCACAACCCTAGACATTTTTAGGATTTAATCTCTGGACAGCATGGTCCAGAAATCCCAATTTTTAAACTGTATTCCTGGTAATTCTGATGCAGACCAGCTGAAAATCCTAGACATATAAAACTACCATTTAACTAGAATATTAAATTAGCCAGAGCACCACTCTCCTCTTTCTTCAAATATGGGACTTTTTGTACTTCAGTTAGAGGATCATATTTCAGGTTTTAACAAATGGTCTCAATAATATCCTGGGATTAATTTTAAAAAATTGACGTCAGAATTCTCAATCAGTAGATGGTCATTACTGATTATAGTTATTGCTGGGGAAAATACCCAAGTTGTTCAAATGCAGAAAAACGTATTTGTACTTGAAAAGCTGGTTATAAAAGAACAAATATAACCTGAACCATATTTTCCCATTGATTTCTAGTGCAGTAATACGTTTTATGAGTAAAAGTGTATGTTCCAAAATTTCAGCAAGATTTTCATTAGGAATGTCATACAGTTTACTATAATTTCTTTGGGTATGTAACTACTCGATTCATAGAATAAGAAAAGTATGCATAAGGGATAGAAACCATACAGAAAGGATAAATCTACGTAAAAGATAAATATCCTATTAGCTATCAGAAGCTTAAATATAGGAGTTCTCTTTAAATTCAGTCCACAGTTGTCTGTTTAGACTCTTATCAGCCAGATGCAGCTGATCTTGTGTCCAACTCCTGAAGTCTCTTTCATGAGGTTACTTGAGTGTTCTGTTCAAGATGTGCTTCTTCTTTACTCTTTATTTAGTGTCTTTTGTAAATGCTTTATGCAAATAAGAGAAAGCTGATTCTTCTATTTTGTGCTAGTTATAGAATACTGGGAGTTGCTAAAAGCTTCCACTGAAGGTTAAAATGTTCCATAATTTACTGTTTACCTGAGGATGTGGACTTTTGCATTGTAAAGTTCCATTAAACAAATATAATTTGTAAAAATAGATAATAAAATATACAGTTAATTTCAGAACTGACTAGTCATTAAGTAAGATGTCTTTTAACAAGTGCAGTCTATCGTATAAACTGTACCATATTTGCATGGCCCTTGACATCAAAGAACACTGTGAGGTTATGGTTTAGGCTCTCTGCAACGGCTTCTCTCAGGGTAGGGATTTTTTCATCAGGGAAATCATTCCTACAAGAGACAGAAAAGGAACAGGACATTGTAGGAAAAAGGGAAAGATAAAAGTTTAGTAAAACAGACGTTTGACAAATGTCTCCCAACCAAAGGAAGAGTGTTTTCCCCAACTTTCTTCAACCATACCAAAGTCCAGGGGTAATTTACCATGTGTACTTGAACCAAATTACAGGTATTCTTGGCCAAAGAATAGCAACAACAAAAATCATTTAATTTTTAGGCAATCACTAGATTTATAATATAATTAGTAACTCTACTCACTAAAGGGCAGAGTATAATATGGCATCTTTGGAGAACTCAGAGACTTAATTTTTTTAAGATTGTAATTGCCCTAACAGAACCTTATGCAGTTGAAATTTCTAGGAATACATACATATGTTAACTGCATTGTTGTGACTGCTATGCATTTATTTAAGTGCAACTGTTTAAAATAAATAATGTTTTAATACATAAGTTTCTTAAAAAAAAAAAAAAGGAAAGTTAAGTGCCTGATACATAAGAAATCAGCTTTTCTCACAGAATGAAATTTCACTCTACATGATTTAACTTATGCTAATTCAACTACGTTATTTCAACCGTAAGATCTTGGTTTGAAAAAAGATAAAATTCAAACAGTACAGGGAATCCTGCCAGTCATTCTATTCAAAGCTTGTTCCCTGGGAGTAAGAGATCAGAAACATGAACTTGCTGTTCCTTTGGCCAGTTTAGTTTCCATACTCCTCTCTCAGAATAAGCATTAACCACATTGAGGGTAATTGTAGAGAAAATATCTATTTTTTCCTGCAACATGGTCACTAAACATCAGCCAATTATTTGGTATTCAAGCAAAGAAAATCCAATTTGTTTCAGTTATAGAACAAAGACTGGTGGGATTAAGGGCATTAAGATGGTATATTGACTCCAATATCATGCCTTCTTAAAGGATTCTAAGGGTGATGCAGACCCTAAGCATTTTTTGCTTTAAGTGCTGAAACTTTGAACTAGACATCTTATTAGCTGCAATGTCACTGTAATATTAAAAGCAGCCTTTCCCTTGCTTACAGCAGAGCAATGAAATATCTGTAACAGTAGAGAGAAATTCTAGCAGCCTGAACTCAGAACTTTCAAGTGTTATCAATATTCTTTCTAAAGTACAATTTCCTTTGGCTGATTTTTAATTTCTTTCAGTTCCTGGCAAAATAAAGTCTGAATTATCTTACAGGGAGGACTATAACTAAATCATGGGGTCAAATATTCAATACTCAAGGAGTACTAACCACTGTCCAGAGAACTGATATGACATGAATAACATATTTTTCAGTATTACAAAGAAGACAAGAGGAAAGGGACTTAAATAACCACATTCAAAGTATATCACCCACTATACCAATTCCAAGGTGTCTATAGCTGTTAATGGTGGGAAGGGTGTGGGTTCTGTGGTCATATACCTTTGAGAAATCTTAACGTAAGAACTGATTGATATGAACTGTTTATTCCCAAAGGGTTCATCTAGAGTGCAGGGTTTGATCTTATTTCATTATAGAACCTTTTTTTTGTTATACATCTTATAGGACTAGCTCTGATATACATATATACACATATATACATATAAGTTACTATGTCAGTACAATAATTGTCATGTTAGAGTATTGTCTTGAGAATAATTCTGAGGCCAAATCTGGCTTCAGTGGGAAAAGATGAAAAACATCCATGCCTATTTCTGTTGTCCCTCACACCTGCTCATTCCTTGGCAAACCTGTATACAGTTTAAAACAAAGCCCAACAAAACAACTTTCCTGGAGCAGAAGATGTAATTAGGAGGTGCCAGCGTCCTTCTGTGATCTCCAACACAAGCTGAAAGACATGTTTGGGTAACAGTATACCACTCACCTTAATCTGTGATTTGCTGCAGGATTAAGCTTCCTAATTTGTTCAAATGTCAAATCACACAATCGGCCAGTGCCATCAGTCGTCCTATCTACTGTGTTGTCGTGCATTAAGACAGGAACCCCGTCAGAAGTAAACTCAATGTCCAGCTCCACACCTGTTGCTCCATTCTTAGCTGCCTTAACAAAAACACCAACAATATTAATGTCAAGTGGCCACAGAATGTCATTTTGCAATCTAAACACTTAAGATGACCAACAGACAGTTTCTCTTACTGATTACATTCGCTTCCTGTACCAAATTGCAAGCCAACCTGTTTCTCTTTTTCATAGATATTTTTGCCCATTTTCTAAACTGAACTATAGTCAGTTTACAATGTTGTGTTAATTTCTGGTGTACGGCATAATGTCTCAGTCATACATATACATACATATATTCCTTTTCATATTCTTTTTCATTATAGGTTACTACAAGATATTGAATACAGTAGAAACTTGTTTATCTTTCTCATAGATGTTAACCTTACTTCAAAGTCAACACTCACAGATGCCTCAAACTTTAATTTCCTCACTCTTCCCACAGTTACAGTGGCAGATGGGGAGACTTCTGGAATTTGAGTTTTCTTTGGTTGTTTTAACCAAAGAAAATGGGCCATTAATGGTTTACAATTACAAATATTTCGACAAGTTCCACTGTTTACCCACACTGTGTTTGGTACAGTATGTCTGATGACTCCCCTGCAGTCGCTGATTAGGTGAATACTGCACGACTTTGGCATAAGTGTGATGAGTTAGGTTTTTGCTGGTTTGACTCCATCCTCTAGAGCGGAAACACCACGCCTGCTTCTAGGAGACAGACACTACATTTTGTTTATGCGAGCAGCACTGGCTGTTGGCCAACAAGTTGGCAAGCTCAGTAAGGCGCACTAGAATTTATCTAAAAGAGAACACTGATTGTAAAGTTTTGTGGGCCATGCTCCCCCTAGACACACTATCCAGGGTTTGCTTCCTTGGCTTCTTTGTCACAGCGAAGACATGAAATGGTCATTATGATCAAGACTTTAAAGTTGAACAATTTTTTAAAATTATGCAAACAGAGATAGCAGTATACAGCAAAAAAAGATTTAACAAGAGTTAACATTTTGCCATATTTGCTTCAATCTCTTGCTGCCCTCCAACATAATAATAGCTATTATTTGCTGAGCCTTTTCTATTTGTCAGGCACGATTCTAGGTGCTTTAAATGTATTAACTGATTTGATCCTCACAACCCTTTGGAAGGTACTATTAATAGTCTCATTTTCAGATGAGGAAACAGAGATTAAGAAACTTGCTCTGGGTTACACAGATGTGGGTGTGGCAGAGGCTGCACCCTTAACCATATGACTTTGCTGTCACACTATAGTTATAGCTAAAATTCTCCCCCCTTTCTTTCCAGAGGCAACTGCCAAGTTGATGTGTATTATTTTCATATCATTCCCTTATAGGTGTTTATATATTTACTACACACTTAATTATCCAAAAACAACATATAGCGCTGTACTGGTGCACAGTAAGCATTCAATAAATATTAGCCATTGTTATTTTGTTCTTTTTAACATGTTTTTAATTGTAATATAGTCAAATTTATTAATCATGTCCTTTATATGTGAAGATTGGTACATCTTATTTAAATCCTTTCCTCCCCTCATTTATAAAGATAAGCAACTATATTTTCTTCTAGGCTTTAAAGTTTGATTTTTTACATATATGACCAAGATTTCCCCCTCTAAAAATTCCAATTCCATCACTAACTGGCTGTATTATCTAGTTACATACCTTACTCTAGCCTCAGTTTCATCATTTTTAAGATACTTCTCTAATGATCTTAAGAGTTGTGAAGATTTAGAAATAATGCATGAAATCTTGGTGCCTGGCTCAGTGCTGGCACTAAGTATAAGCTATTATGAGTAGAAAAACATTTACACCTCAGCGAAAAAGTCATCATGATAATGCTTACATTTATACTGGTTAAAAGGTCCATCTTTTTATAAGATTAAAAGGTTCATCTGTTCTAAGTTAAAGATAATAATCCACTGGCAAATCCACATGGGTTAAATCTTTTATAACATAAAACAAGGTCACATTTCCAGTAATCACAGTGCATTTCTCTCACTGTAACACAAATGTAAACCTTATTCTTTGATGCTAGTAATTAGGTTCAATTACACTTTCATTCATTAGGGCCACTTTTATTTGGCTACAACACAAAAAATAACAATGGTGAGACGCTGTATTTTAGCAAGAATTCTAGAATTAACGAGTTCATTTATTTGTCTTTTCTGTGGAGTTTATTAAGGCCCAAAAGTTCTATAAAACAATCATCATATTAGAATTTCTTGGACTGGATCTTCTAATGACTGCATTCAACTTTCTTTATCAATACTTTTGTTATCCCACTTAAGCAGGCAAAAAGCTAAACCCTCCCAATTCTAATTCACATGTTAGTATATACTTCATCATATTCATTTTTCATTTATTTCAAGAAATTTCTTATTATAGTATTTTTTCTTCTAAACATACAAATTTCACATAAACTAGTGTACAGACTGTAATTTTATTAAAATTTTACTTACTAAAGATGCTTGCTTGAGACTACACTAGCAGTTTAGTAATAGAACAGTACAGTGTATTACGGTAATAGAAATCAGATCAATGACTGCCTTGGGGCAGAGGCAGAAGTAGGGGTTCACTCCAAAAAAACACAACTTTCTTGGGTGATGGAAATGGATTGAGGCGGTGGTTACTCAGGTGTATATATTTATCAAAACTCATCATATTGTATACTGAAAATACATATTTTATTGTATGTAAATTTTACTTTGATAACATTGTCTGCTTTAATAAATTCATTATGTTTTTTGAGGTATTATTCATATATTATAAAATTCATCCTTTTAAAGTATCCAATTCAATGTTTCTTTTGTATATTTGCAGTTGTGCAACCGTCACCACAATCAGGTTTTGAACACCTTCATCACCCCAAAAAGCAGCCCCATATCCATTAGGAGCCAGTCCCCATCTCTTTCTTCAACTCTCCCAGTCCCTGGCAACTACTAACCTACTTCTTTCTCTATGGATTTGCCTATTCTAGACATTTTATTTAGTAGAACTATACAATACACAGTCTTCTGTGGCTACCTTCTTTCACTCAGCGTAATGTTTGCAAGGTTCACTCATGTTATAACATGTATGGGGACTTCATCCCTTTTTCTTGCTGAATAATATTTCATGGTGTGGATGCATCTTATTTGATTTCTCCTTTCATCACTGGCGGTCATTTCTGTTGTTTCCACTTTTTGGCTATTATGGAAAATGTTATGGGCATTCCTATGCAAGTTTTTGCATGAAGCCTGTTTTCAATTTTTTTGGAATATACACCTAGGAGTGGAATTGCTGGACCAGACGATAATTCCATGTTTAACCTTTGGACGAATCACAAGGCTAGTTTCTCACCAGCAGTGTATGAAGGTTCCAATTTCTCCACATCCTGGCCAATTCTTGTTTTTGTCTGTCTTTTGACTACAGCTATCCTGGGGGTATGAAGTCGTATGTCACTGTGGTTTTGATTTGCATTTCTCAGATGGCTGATCATGTTGAGGGTCTTTTCTAATGGGCTTATTGGCTATTTGTACTTCACAACTTTTCCAACAAATATTTATCGAGTGCTTACTATGTATCAGGCACTGTTCTAAGCAGTGAGGAGAGAGTGGTGAGCAAAGGAGAAAAGGAACATGGATCTTACATTTTAGTGGGGAGAAATAGATTATAAACATGTTACATGTATATGATAGTGATAAATATTGGAAAAAGAAAATAGAGGGTACCGTGAAGGTGAAGGCAGGTGGGAGTCACTAGACACGATGACCAGGGAAGGCCTCTTTAAGAATATGACATGTGAGCTGAGACTTCAGTGATAAAAGGGGGTCAACCGTACAAAGACCCCGGGGAAGAGTTTTCCAAGCAGAAGAAATGGCAAATATAACACAAAGGCTACAAGATAGGAAGGAGCCACAATGTATTGACTGCCTACCCAGATCTATTCCCTTTCTTCTTCTCTGCTGGTAGAGACCGTTCTTGCCCCAGTGCTCAGCTTTCTCTGAATTATTCCCAGTCCCCTCCATGTGTGTATGTGCACGCGCGCGCGTGCGCGTGCGTGTGTGTGCGTATGAGAGAGGGAGAGGGAGAGGGAAAGGGAGAGGGAGAGAAAGCGCGTCCAAGAGAGACTTAATGACTTTTGGGAAAGACTTATGGAAGAGGGAGTGGAGTCTTTTCTGGAGTTCGGATGCTGATGTGTAAGAAGGTGATGCCTGGGGCTGCAGTGGCCACCTGGCCACTACAAAGAGGGCAAGTAAATACGCTGCAGGCGGCAGAGTGGATGGATCAGCAGAATCCGAGTCTTCTACAATCACAAACTGAACAGCTGAATAAACCATCCTGGAAGTCACCTCCCACACACACCTCTTGTTACATGATTATAGTCCCTCTGTTGTCTGAAATATTTGAAGTTAGATCCTCTATTACATGAAGCCAAAAGCATAATAACAAACACAAGATGGTTTAAAAAGAGAGTGGGGACTTTGAGAAAGGCACAAAATAGAAAGGTGTTTTGACTTTACCCAACTACAACAGAAAAACCACTGGCGGGTTTTAAGTATGGACAGGATATAATCTGAATTATACTGTTAAAGCTGCACTCTGGCCCCCTCTGTGGAAAGTAGACTGTGGGTTTAATTTCATGCTTCTGTCACTGTTTATAACCGTGTATCTGTTTTTGGAATACATTCATTTCATCTCTCTCAAGTTTTCCCTTTTCTATTTTATAATCTACCAGAAATCCTACCACTATCAGAATGTTTTCTCTGGTCTTTTAACATAGTAAAATGTTTAAGAATATAAATTATGAACTTCAAACAAGCAAAGGGAGGAAGAACAGGACAAAAAGTAAACTTTGAAGGAAATCAAGTACATCTTTCTTTTGAAGTCAAGAGGGAGGATGTGACCTTGTCTTCTGCAGTCTGTACTAGCTGTCTTCAGTACCTAAATTCTGTTGTGGCTAAAAAGCCCATTGATAATGACCTGATATTGGAACAAGCTAAATTACATCTCTTGAAAACAGGAATCAGCTTGGCACAATGTTATTTATCATAATTACGCATATTTAAGACATACTCAACCTAAACACACATGACAGGAATGGAGTTTAGCAACACTTACCTTTCAACACAACAGGATATGACACACTATACATGTATGTGTATTTCACATACATAGTTCCTCATTTAATATGATTTATATTCAGACATGTTCCTGGCAAACCACAACATCCATTGGTAAATACTTATGAATATCTTCTGTGCTCAGTTAACACTGAATTATCCTTTAAGGCAACTTACATAAAGGTAAACTGAAATGGAAGCCAGTAACAATTATGTGCTTTTTCCCTAAAGTAATTATCATTTCTTTTCATGACAATTCTATCCCGTGTAGCTATGTTACTTCATCCGATCTGAGTTTAAGTTTAGAATGTAAAGTACATTCTTTAGTACCTTTAGACTTATTTTTAAGCAGAACACAAGAAGAGCTGCTCTGTCTCCCTTCTGTCAAAAAGAACTAAGGGGGAAGAAGCATAAAAGATACAACTTGGTTTTATAAACACAGAGTCAGGTGCCCTTCACCAAATTAAAGGCTGCCTTTCTGACCCTGTTCCTTCTTAAGACTTAAATTTTTTACTTTACACTGAGATAATTTTAAAGAACCAAGGCATCCTTAGATTCTTGGCCTAAAGAGCTTACTCTGTGGAGGTCTTACTATGGGCCAAATACTTTATGTGGACAACTTCATGGAATCACAACTGATTAGGTGGACACCAATATTATTCCCATTTTACAGATGAGGAAATTACGGTCAGAGCGGGGACTAGAGTGAGGAGAGGTACCCTAGGGTGTCTCACTTGCTACACCCTACTCATGACTCTGACTGGGATACTGAGTGCTTAAGTAACTTGCTCATTACACAATACTGTCTGTCCCTGGCTGGACAAAGAAAGGACAGTCAGTCCAAGTTTTATATCCCGGAACATATTCTAATATACGATAAAGAGCACTGGGGCTTGAAATTAGAAGGCTGAATTTTAGAAGGAGCTGTGTGTGTTTAAGCCAGTTTTCCTACCCACTCAATGTTAAAATGCCCGAGAGAAATGAGGGGGTCAGATATACTTCCACAGAAGTGCACAGACAACTGATAAGCTCTCTTACTATGCAAGCTGTCAATATTATGAAGTCAGGAGACTGCCAAGAGAGCCCTGTGAAAAGGAGTGGCAGAAATTATCAGGAGTCCCACTGCCAGCGTGTCTGATCATGGGTAAAGGTGATAAGGAGATGACTCCGATAATTTGGAGGAGAAGCAAAAACAGCTCCTGTGAAGGTGATCCATTTAGAATATGTAAGCTAACCACTGACCAGGGCTCTATTTAACCTGGTCACATTTCCTACTTCATTCACACACCAGCCTTTGTTCTGTTCCTTGAAGTGAGGCCACACGCTGCTTATTCTGTTACGGGAAGATTCTAACACCATTCCCACCTCAGGACCTTTGCACCTGCTGTTCTCTTTTCCCAGAGCACTCTGCCCCCAGATCCTGGCTGGTTCCGCATAATCCCCATTGCAGTTCAAAGGTCACTTCTTCCGAGAGGATTTCTGTCTAAAATAGCATAACTCCTCCCTCCAGTCATTCCTTATTCCATTACCCTATTTCTTCATCGCACTTACTGCTCTCTTACAATAACTCATTTATGTGTTTGTTTCAGGCCTGTGTCCCCTACTCCAATGCAAGCTCTATGAAAGCAGGAGCCCTTTCTGTCTTGTTCATGACTGCCCTCAGTGCCGGGTACACAGCAAATACGTAGGTATCTGCAGTGTTCTATAAATACTTGAAGTCGGGAGATTTTCCACAATGCTGAGGGTCTGCGGGCCCCTTGAATGTATTCCATTTGGACAAATGCGGAACTAGGAAGGCTATCATGAGAGCGATGGGGAGCCTTCAGAAGGACAGGCAGAAGTCCAAGCTCCCAGGAGGGGCGGAGGGGCGCAAGGCGTGCGGGACTCACCTGCCGAATGGCCGCCAGTGTGTTCTCGGGCGCGTCGTGGCAGCCGCCGCGGTGGGCGATGGCGGAAACGCGGCCCCGGGGCTTGAGCACCTGCAGGGCCCTGCGGGAGGCCACGGGCTCAAAGCTGAAGAGGCGCAGCAGGACGTAGAGGCTGCCGGTGAAGAGGCAGGCATTGAAGGGGCTGCGCGTCACCAGCAGCAGCAGCAGTAGCAGGAAGGAGAAAGGGCCCAGGAGGCCCCCCTGTTCCTCCCAAAGCCACATGCCGGCGCCCGCACCGGCACGGACGGGAGTCCCGGACCCGCCGGGCTCCCCGGATAGGAGATAGAGAAGCTAGGACGAGACCCCAAAGCGCTGGCCGAAGCTGGCACCCTTTGAGTGGACCAGCGCCGCACAATGGCGGCGGCGGCCACTTCCGGAGAAGGAGACGGAGGTCCAGCCAATCAGCGCGGGGGATCGCTGAGCTCCTGGCTGCCTTGGAAACGGAGGCTGGCTCAGGCTCCAGGCTGGTTCAGGCTCCCCGCGGCGTTCCAAAGAGACTTTGGGTTATTGAGGGTTTGCACTTCTACCAGGGCTTTCGGACTATACAAGGGGAAGGATATGAGAGCAGTCCCATGGTCATAGGACTGGAAAGGACTCCATTTGCCCTCGAGGAAACTGCCCAGGGAACCTTAAAGGAGCAGGAAGCTTATTCAGTTGAAGATGTGCAAACATCAGTCCAGATAATCAGGACAACAGCAAGTGAACCTGACTGACTGGGTACCTGCTCTCATGGGGCTTACGCTCTCTTGGGGGAAAATAATAGTTAGGGGGTGCAGTTAACATTTATAGAGCACAGGGAGGAGGGTAGAGCTCAGTGGTAGAGCGAGCGCCTAGGATGCACAGGGTCCTGGGTTCAATCCCCAGTACTGCAGTTTAAATAAATAAACTTGATTACCTCTCCCCCCCCCCCCCCAAAACCATATTCCAGGCTCCGTGCATATGTTATCTCGTTTTTTCTCACAACAACCTCAGTGGATAGATATTATCTCAGGACATTAAATTCAGTCGACTTAAAAGGATTTTTCAAATTCTGAGGGGAATGAAAGAGCATAGCAAAGGAGGCACTGTCCACTGAAATAAAATCACATAACGTGAGAGTTGTGGGTTAAGTTTTATTTAGGGCAAAATGAGGACAAAAGCCTAGGAGGCAGCATCTCAGATAGCTCTGAGAAACTGCTCGGAAGAGCTAGAGGGGAAGGTCAGTATTATATATGATGTTAGTGAAGGGGCACACGTGCAGTCAAGCACAAATTTAGGCAGAGACTTGTTGCCACTCAAAAGGGAGCAGATGTCACCGTTAATGACTTTAGTGCTTTTCTAGATATGAAGACACTCAAGAATTTGGGCTCATAAAATCTTCTGAAAATATCTATCTGGAGGCCTTTTCTGCCAGTTTTCCCATAGCACAGAATGCCTCATTCCTGATTTCCACCCTGAACACCTTGCAGGGAGTGTTGGAGGTCAGCGGCTGCAGTGGCTTGTGATTTAATCCAAGCAGAGGTAGATAGCAAGTGTCAATATGATTCAATCCTTGTAGAGGCAGGTGGCAAGTGTCAATTTTTAGCTGGCAGCACAATTAGATCATAAAGCTAGATGGGATTTTAATAATTTCCTTATTTTATAGATGAGGAAACTGAGGCCAGGAGAAGTGAAGTGAGCCGACAATGGCAGAGTCAGGACTGGTATCGTGCCACCTCAGTTTTAAGCCATGAATTTTCCACTTCTCCTCCCACTAAGGGCTAATAGTGGTGTTAGCAGAGAGAGGGACCCCTAAATTAGGAAGCCCACCAAAGTGTGGGTCCTTGCCGCTGGCTGTGAAAGAATTCATGCAGAGGGACGAAGTGAACAGCCACTTTATTGCTCAGAAGGGGAAATGGTAGGAAAGGGCTTGAGCAGAGAGAAGGAAAGAAAGGCTCTTGAGCCGGGAAAGGAAGTGCTCCAGTGGGGAACTATCAGCCAAGATGGCCAGTGGAGACATCTCCAGCTCCTGAGCAGGCAGCAGGGTCTTTTATTATAAGGCTCTAACATTGTTGTCTTCATTCCGGTAGTGGTGTTAATTACTTTCTGCTACAGGCTCCTTCCTCCCTCAGAGCTCAGCCCTGACACAAAAAGCAATTAGCAGAAACTAGGAGGGAACAAAGGAGAAGAACTGGGGTATGTCCTTGGATTTTAAGGAGCCATCTGTGGGATAAAAGAAATGTCCTGCCTTTTCATCACCTGGGTACTTCCTTTCCCTTGTTGTTAATTAGGCAGGGTCAGTAAGTCTGACTAACCACCTTTCTCAACTGCCCCCTGAGAGACTTCATATCCAAGAATCTTTTTGGGAAAATGAACAGTCGTCTCTATCTTCTGTAGCCTCTTCCTGCTGTACAGGGGCATAGAGAGAGAGGCGAAGTCTCTTTCTATTTTTTCTAAATCTAGGTAATCTGACCCTGGGATAGGTTTCCATCCGTGGAGCAGCAGAGTCTTATTTTGATACTGCTGGAGATGATTTGAAATGAAGCAGGAAAGTACTTGAACTAAAAATGGCCCAATAAATAAGCAGGGCTAACAGGGTAATTAAGACACTGGGCATTTGCCAGCCGAGTTCTTCATCCTGTTTTCTGATGCTTTCTGCCTGCTCTAGTAGATTTCTGGAGGCCTGAGAGACTTCAGCTTTTGTATAAAGGAGAGGCAGGGGTTGTGGGGCTGAGTTGGGAGGGTGCTACAGGGTCCTGCTCCCTTTTAGTGGGGCTTCTGTACAAGAACTGCAAGAATTATCTGAGTTGTTCCTTACAACGACCCTTGTGATAGGCACTTTTAAAACTCCTATTTTACATATGCGAAAATCGGCACGGGAAAGAGGGTCAGTAAGAGACAGAGAGTAAGGCCAATCTAGGAAATGGAAAGGGGCTAGCTACTAAATCATATTTTGGAAAGCTGGTAACATGTTTCAATACAGAACCTTGGCAAAACATTCTGCGCTTTTCCTGCCAACTTGAACCTGGTATCGTCCTTTTTCCAATGTATATTCCCATTAATTTGCAAAAGGGTAGGGATATGTTAAGTTTGAAGTTGGCATCTAGGATTCAGTAATTTTTTATTTACAAAGAAAAAAGTTTTGGTGACTGTTGTATGTATTCCAACGACTATACAGAAAGAAGCTTTCTCTATACAGATAAGTGAAAAACAGCAACTTCAAGGATCACTTCACGGACCTTCAGACTTGAGAAGCTTTCCTAATGCAATAAACAACCATTTGAGAGGTTGAAGTAAAGACTACGCCTCCCAGCGTGCATCGCGTCGTCGGTAAGCACTACGCTCTCCATCGCTGGGCGGGGAGGCCTACCCAGGAGCGCAAAGCACCTCGGGGATTGTAGTTTTCTGGAGTCCCAACCGCTCTAACGGCCCGGGAAGCAACCACCGGAAATGCCGTCCCTGAGAGGAGGAGTCTAGGCGGCGGTGGCGGCGACGGTTGCCAGGAGCCCGCGTTGCCGCCGGAGACCCGTAATATGGCGGGGAGGAGGAGGAGAAGGCGGCGGCGGACCGAGCTGCTCTCAGTCAGTACCAATTGAGCCGTTTGCTTCCTGCCAAGGCCCGGAGCGAGGGGAGGAAAGCTCCTGCGGCCGTGGGAGATCAGGTGCTTGCGTGAGAAGGGGCTTGACTCAGCGGGTCCCGGCTGCGAGGCAGAAGGGCGGGCGGAATTGGCGCGCTGAGGGGCTGAAGGCGGGCTCTGGACGGAACCCGAGTGCAGGTGCCGGGCCGCCGGGCCTCGAGACCCTGGAAAGGAGCGAGTGTGCCGAGGCAGGTGCCCGGGGGATCGGTGGCATCGGATGCCGAGGTGATGCTCGGATGCAGGCACCTCCTGGTGGGCCCTCAGGATGGAGCCTTATCAGAGGAGCTGGGGGAGGTGGGCCTGGGGCGCTGGGGTGAGGGCAGAGGGTCCCCGGTAAATAAGCTGGGGTCAGAGCCGAGGAACCACCTCCTGTTGATAAAACTGTTTAGGCCGCTTTTCTCGCGAGGGAAGCGTCCCCAGGGTGTGCACTGGCCATTTCTGAACGCCAGTTACCACCAACCAAAGGCCCTAGGAGTGCTGTTTACTCTGCCTTTGCGACTCTCTAGGGGCATAAGCGTGAGGATAAAAAAGCAAATTCTCTTCATTGCCCCTGATGCTGCTAGGTGGTTCCCATCCTTTGGTTCTGTCTCGTTATAATCCTAATTCCCTACCCCAATTTAGGCAAATGGCAGGCCCCTAGCGACTGATTTAATGGGGAGGGGTCTGACACAGCAAGATGAGGAAGCTGTTGTCCCCTTTACCATGTTTTAAAGTTAAATTTGAATCTTACCAGGAACCAAACACTGACGTTGCCCTCCAGGAGCTTATAAACGCTTTTTAAATGGTTGAAAAAAATCAAAATCATCTCCATCGTCTTCGTAATAAAAGCCGCTCCCATCTATTGATACTTTCTGCTTGTCCGGTAGTATAGTGATTGCCATACGTGTGTTAGTTCCTTGAATTCTCACAGAATCTCTTTGAGACAGATGTGCTGATTATCCCTATTTTACAAATGAGGAAACTGAGGCACAGAGATGGTAAGTGAATTGCCAAGAACAGACAGCTAGTATGTGCCTGAATGAGAAACATTTTCCCCCTTTATTGCCTCTACAAGATGTTTATGTCTTTGGGAGGACTGATGGGTAAACAGCCAGCTAGGATCTGAAAACAAGGCAAGATGTGTTCTGTGTTACTTTTACCATTCCTTTCAGTTACATTTCTGATAGAGCTCTGATAAGGAGCAGGTAGCAGAGCCATGAGTCTATGGGGTTTGCAAAGAGGCTCATTTGTAGGAGGGGCATGGTCTACACGGAGAAGACAAGGCATGCCTGAACTTGATGCAGCCAACAAATTATTAATTCAAGTGGACCAGTAATGCCTGATGGTAAAGTATGGGGCAGTAGATTTGTGGTTGGAGTGGCCTTGTTGTCAAAGTTCCCTTAAAATAAAACCCTGCTGACAGAGGTAATTGTGGCGTGAGAAACGAAGTGCCCTCTTGCTTAATTATATAGGATGCAGATGCTCGCTTTTTAAATGGTTGCCTTTGCAGTTCAGAGGTACCAGGTTTTTCTGAGAATAGGGTCATCCGCGAAACTACTATTCTTTAAATTCTATTCTTTGCTAGCTTCTTTGCTATATGGTCCACTGTCTTCTTTTTTCTGGTTTACATTATTGTTTGAGCTAATTATCCTAATTTATTTATTCAATATTTTTATCCAGTGCCTACTGTGTGCAGACACTGTCCTATGTAATGGGGATTTAGTGGTGAGCAAGACTGAGAAGGTACTGCTGCTTATGGAGCTTACATTTTGGTGGAGGAAGACAGACAAAAACCAAGGAAATAAACAAGATAATTTCAGATAGTGGTAAGTGCTATGAAAATTGGGAAACAGCAGGGTAATGTGATAGTAGATGACGCAGGGTTAATTTAGATGGGATTATCAGGGACGGCCTCTCGGAAGAGGGGACATCCAAGCTGAGACTAAAGATAAGAAGGATCCAGCCATGTTCTCGGGTCACTTGGTAATTTGCATAATCATCATATTAGACTTGTATTTGGATGTTTAATGCATTGTCATGAGCCATAAGTAGTGCTGTAATAATAATATATTGCTATATGTCTGCAATATGTCTGACAAACATGTACTGTTTAAGGGATGTGAATCTAACTTTCTGAAGCAATGAGGCATATCTATATGATGATGTTGAAAGATACAAAACTATTGCCATAGAGGCATTTTATTTCCTTAAATTTCCCAGACCCTCCATTGCTCTGCTTGTGTATCCACTGGAAGTATATTACATTAATTGTATGAGTAATCTGTTTATGTTTCTGGTAACGCTGGATGATGGGTTGTGTTAAAAAATAATTTGAAGTATTTTAGTAGAAATGGGTCATTTGAATTTCTCTAACATTTTAGCTTCTGCCTATTTTGGTTGTTAAGATATGGTGTGGGTTCAAGTCTAGACTAAAATAATGAGACCATTCAGTAAGGTGTTGTTTTGTTTTTTACTTTTGCTTGTTTTATGAATATAAATTTGAAAAATAATCTCATTTACACTCTAGAGAGCTGTTTCTTTGAATTTAAACTTACTTTGCATAAATTGAACATAGCAATAATTAAAATTGATGGAATGGTAGCAAGACGTTTTGCTATTAATAAGACTACCAGTTGGTCAAAAGTGGCAATATATCTTATTTTTTCATAATCTAATCGTAGTTTTGAGTATGCTTTTTCTTCATTTCTAATTGCCCTACTGTTTGTCCTTGATACTTTAGCGTACTAAATTTTTAAGTACCTTGAGGCTTAGGACGGTATCATATTCTGTCTTATTTCATCTTTGCATATCCTAAGTCTTGAATTGACTTTCCCTTCCCTCTCTCTTTTTCTTTGTTAATTGTTTTAAAATGAATACTTAAAGGAATGTTATTGTGTTAGTTTTTCTGTTTCCACAGTTCATATCCTTGTTGGTTATGAGTCTGCTGATACCTCTCTTATTTTGCCTTGCTTATTTACAGGAAATAATACCAGACATAATGCTGTGGAAACAGGCAATCAAATGTTTAACGCTTGCTAGATGAATGATTATGGTGGCTAAGCTTTCATGGTTTCCTTGTGTTTTCATAGCCACCATCACAATTACCTAGAAATTGTAAAATTACTGAGCTGATGGTTTTTAAGTAGTTTGTGATGGTTCCACTTTTCAACAATAAACTAGAATTAATATGAGAGCCAATAGATTCTCTGTTTTCCACCTTTAACTGATTTGTCTAGTTATTATGGAGTCAAGTTATATTCTTAAGATATGCAAGTACTAGACTTTGAACTCCATGGTACAAAAAGAACTTTTGAAGTGAATATCCTGTTTTATTTAACTAGCTCTTTTTTTGGCTACAAAAGCATTCCTACCTTTGTATTATTTAGTTTTTCTTGTGCTGTGTAGATAAGTCCTGCTAAAGAAAAAATAACATTCTGTTTTACAATCTGAAGTTAAGTTAGGTGGTATAAAACTTTCTTTTCAGAAGGTTTCAATGCTGAATTTTAGTACTTTTCTAAATTAACCATATTTAAGGATTGATTTACATATAAATCTTCAGAAATATTTAATATATGAAGCAAGGTTTAACTGGGGAGGGTCTTGAGATGTTTTCTTATACCCAAGATTTAGCTCCTGATCAGTGAAACAATTCTGGGAATGCCAGTTCTAGGAATTAAGAATTCTAGGAATATTTCAGTGCCCTCCAAATTTGCCAAATAAATTAAGATCTATTTTTGTTTAAAATGGGCTTTTTTTCCTTTCCTGTAGTGTGATTGTGGGAAGATGGAGGAGTATGAGAAATTTTGTGAGAGAAGTCTTGCCAGACTCCAAGAAGCATCACTACCCACAGAGAGCTTTCTACCTGTCCAGTCTGAAAGCATCTCACTCATTCGCTTCCATGGAGTGGCTGTGCTTTCTCCACTGGTAAATATTCTTTGATTTTAAATAATTTTTTTTTTAGATAGTGAATCACTAAGGTACTTCACAGTAAAACAAAATGAAGGCTTATAAACATCAAAAAGATCCGTAGCCCTTAGGCATGAATAAAGAAATACAAATGAGCTGGTGTTTTTTACCAATTAGATCGGCAAAGATCTGATAGGACCTTGTACTACTAGGTTGTGGGAAAGAGGCACTGAAAATGCACTTTTGCTAAGAGGATCAGTTGATTTTATTTTTTGATGAGCAATTTGGTAGTGTGTCAGAATTTGTAAGTGTATCTAACCTTTGACTCAGCCGTTCCATTTTGGGAAATACCTTCCAAATATACTCATCCATGCTCCCAAAGCACTATGTGTAAGGTTATAGTAATATTGTTTAAAAAAGCAAAGGATTTGACAAACAACCTAAATGTCCATCACTAGTGGACTAGTTTAACTAACTGTGGTCCATTTTATAGACTTACATACGTGCCATTAAAATAAGTACAGTAGACCTTAATGTGTGGGCATGGAAGGATCTTCACAAGTTACCGTAAATCAGGGAACACAGCGCGCTTTCAGAGGCATGCAGGGTAGTGGTTAAAAGCCTGACTCTGGATTCTCCTGGCCTGGATTCAAATCATTGCTCTGCCACTTACCTGTAGATCCATAGTCTTTATTTGTTAAGTGAGGATTAAAAATAGTGCCTATCTCATAGGGTTATTTTGAGGATTAAATGATTTAATACATTTAAAATGATAAAAGGATTTAATACATTTAAAATGCTTAGAACACCATCTAGATCATGGGAGGTACTCAGTATATGTTAACTACTTGGGTTTTTAAATAAGGAAATTATATTTTCCCTCTGGGGAGAAGTCAGGGAATGTAGGATGAGAGGGCAGACACACTTTTCATTGTATACCCTGTGATGCTGATTGAATATTTTATAAATGTATGTGGCTTTATTTTAAGTCAGAAAACTCATATTATTGAAAGAGAGTTTTAAATGTATTTTTTTGTATGACGGGATTTAAAAGATCAATATTTTCTGCTAACTTTTTGTAATGAAATTTTCAACCATACAGAAAAGTTGAAAGGATAGTGTGTTGACTACCCATGTATCTACCGTTTACATTCAATAATTTTTAACATTTTTCCCACCTTTGCTTTATTGTGCTTAAGAATCTTTGTGTATATATACATATATATATACACACACATACATATACACATATATACTTTTAAATTTTATTGCTGAGTCATTTGAAAATTGCAGATACATAATGCTTCTCCCCTAAATATTTTGGTATAATATTCCAAAAATAAAGATATTCTCCCACATGAAACCCAATACCATATAATACCTTAAGAAAATTAATAATAATTTTAATAGCATCTAATATTCTGTCCATATTCATATTTCTCCATTTATGCTCAAAATACCTTTTATAGCCTTTTTTTCCTTAGCTGGATCCAGTCAGAGTTCACAACAGCACTTGCTTGTTATGTTTTTTTAATCACTTTGATCTAGAATAGTTCCTCTACCTCTTTAAAAAATTGGTTTTTTTTTGATAGTGAAGTTTTAAAGAGATCTCATAAAATGTCTTACATTTTGGATTTGTCTAATTGTTTCCTCATAGTGATAGTTAACTTGCCCTCTAGTCCCTCTAAAGTGGAAATTAGTCTACCAGTTTGGTTAGAGTTGGGTTAAACATTTTTAGCAAGAATTCTTTGGAGATGATGCCATATACTTCATATTAAATTAAATCAGAAATTACATAATGTGTAGTTGTTCCTCTATTAATGACGTTTATTTTGAACACTTGCTTTTACAGTGATGACTTGCTAGATGACTCTTTAAAGGTATACATTTTCTTTTTTATTTTTGATTAGCAAGTAAACTGTGGAATGATTCTTGGTACCATGCAAATAAGAAAAAATTTTGAAACGTTTTATCAGCTACTTGATGACATATTGCTTGATTAGTTTATTATGTATTTGCCAAAATATCTTAAGCCTTGTTTAGGGTCTATGACTTTTCAGTTACTTATTTATAAGCAAAATCTAATGTTTATGGACCTTAGTTCATGTTTTTATGTTGTACTTGATAGTTGAATATTGCAACTTTGAAACAATTTTTTATGAAATGTTTTCCATTTGCTTAAGTCTAAAATAAGTCTTGACTCCTTAACATAGTGACTAAACTTCCCAGGACTTAATAATGAAGATTTAAATCCACTATAAAAAGATATAATGCTTAGAAGCTTTCAGTTTTTTAGGTACATTATATTTTTATTGGAGGTTATAATGACATGGAACCAAATATGTGTTCTGATTTTGTAGGCAAATAAAACATTATCTGTTTCTTTTATCATTAAACCTTGGAACATTTTCTTGAGGTAGCAAAGAGGTAAAATGTATACTAACCAGAGGATTAGAAATTGAAGAATCTGACCCAGTGAAGTAGATATCACCAAATGAAAAGCTCAGCAGTTGCCAAAGGGTTAATTTTCTTTCATTTCAGAGCATTTGATAAATGAACAGTTTTTTCCTTTCTTTTAATTTTTTTTAAATTGAAAGTAATTTACTCACAGTGAAATGTACAGATTTTAAGTGTTCAAGTTCCATGAGTTCCAATACATGGCATCCATTTATAACTCACACCCGCACAGAACGTTTTCATCACCATAGAAAGACCTCACCTATGCCCTCCCAATCATCCCCCCAACCACTGCTCAGGTTTCTCTCACTGGAGATGATTTTACCTGTTGCACACGTTTTTAATCACTCTGGTTCAAAACTTCCTGATTTTATGATATTTTTATATTTATGAGAAGTAATTACATATTTATGTTTTTCAGCTTAATAGTGAGAAAAGGAAGGAAATGCAACAAGAAAAGCAGAAAGCACTTGATGTAGAAGCAAGAAAGCAGGTCAATAGGAAGAAAGCTTTACTGACTCGTGTCCAGGAGATTCTTGAAAATGTTCAGGTGTGTAATTTAAGCTCTTGAAATTATAATTAAGAATTCATGGATTAAGCATCAGTGATAATTCTTCAGAAACAAATTTGTCTTACTAGTTAATTACTAATATACTTTTATGTTTGAGAAGCTTTGTAATTTGTGATATTCCATTTCAGTTACTCCAAAGAAAATTCACTAGCTTGTTAGTGATGCCCAGTACTTGAATCGGAGGGTACTTAGACAATGGACCCATACACTGAATATAGTCGCTTATTGTCTGTGTCTTATGACTCTAAAAACATTGAATTCTCAGTGGCAAAATGATAGAATTGGCTATTGTAGTTTACCTCTGAACTAATCAGACTATTGACTCAATGACTTTATTCTCATTCTCTGCTAAAGTAAATAACTGCCCCCAATTTTTTTAGGTGAAAATGCTGCTCTTAGACACAAAAATACAATTTAGGTTACATAACTAGAACTGCCTAGATGCATCTTAGATACAAATTGAAACTATTTAAATAACACGTCTATACTTTTGCAATTATTTTTATTTAACTTAATTTAAATTTGTATAAGCAATTTGTTTTAAGGTCTGAATCATATTATACTAAAAAGGAAAAAAACGAATCAGATAAAACAGTTTTGGTCATATATAGCACTGTTTTGCTGGTTATATCTTTTAATTTTTTAAAATAATCTTAGGGGTTTGTGGTTTGTGTAATTCATACTAAATAATTTATGTACAATGAACCTCAGGATATTTTCCACTAACTGCTACCTTCATTTCTCTGTAGGTAGTAGATTTTAATTTATAAAGTATAATTGCTGCTCATATTGAGTTTAAAAAATATAATGAGTAGCACAGTAACAGTGTTTTTTTTTAATTTACTAGATATTTCCTATTTTTGTAACAAAAATGGCATATCATTTTTGGTCCATTGAGGGATGTATCAAATAAACCACTAATAAGATTATTGTTGAGTCTGAAAACTTTCTTTGCTTAATAGAACATGTGTAATGTTGAACTGTGGAGTAATGAGCTAATTATGCAGATGGAGAAATTTTATATAATACAAATATATTTCTAAGGTCTGTTTTGCCTCTAAAACCTGTGATTCTATGATAGATTTTTTGGGATTGTTATTTAAATCGTCTAACCAAAGGCTCATTCTAGTGATGTGCAAAAAGCGTAGATGCTGAATATCACAAATGTAAAATGTTTAGCTATTTTGAGGAAATGATTTATTTTACTTAAACCCATGAGCATGTGTCATGAATATGTATCCTTTTTGTTTTATTTTGATCCTGAGCTTGTGACTAAGTCGACCTTGTTGTACTGTTTATTGCATAGTACCTGGAAACCATGGCATGTCTTGGGATTTGTAAGGTAAAACAGCAGTGCCATATCATCTAGGAAAAAAAAAAACACATATAAAACAACCTAAAAATCTTTTCAAATTCAGGATTATGGAGTCTGTATTCATCTGATAATATGATAGTGGTTTTTCCCAGTTTCGTATATGCTTGTATAATCTTTAGAAACCATCCTAGTTCACTTTTTGTTCTTTTGCATTATTTAGATATAAAATGTAATTTTATTTTTTTCTGTTGGATCTCTTGTGTATACAGTTGTTCTCATCTTCATCAAATTTTTAACTTATTTTGCTTGTTCAAAACTCATTACTGGGTTGGTTTTAAATGATCATTAGTTAATGAAATTGAAATTTGGTTTAATGAATTGGGTTTTAAGTTGAAGTTTTTGGTTCTTTTTGTTTGTTTGTTTTTTGCTTTGCCGTGCTGAGCTATTATTTACTACAAATTTGTCTCATCATATAGAAGGATTTTAGTTAAAATTTGAAGTGAGCATATGGGAGGCAGAATCTTAGTACTGAATTATTTTTGCTTAATCAATATCCTGGCAAGTTAGTCCTTGTTTAAAGAAGAATCCTTAATGTAAGAAATTTAATTATTTGCTATTTATCTTATACATTGTTAGCCTTAGATGATAGTTCTCATAGGAGGAGCAATTGGTGATGTTAATAACATAACTAGAAGAAAGTGAAGGAAAATGTTTCTATTCCAAGACTAAATTGCAATGGATATATGAATATATGTGTATATATGTACATATGCATGGATGTACGTTTATATTTGCATCAGATAGATAATTTATTTTTTTCCTTTGAATATTTTAATAGAGAGGCTGGGATGACCAGTAGATGCTTTTTATAGTAATTTGAGCTCCAAGTGACACAGACTATCATAAAAAAGGTCATCTTAGTTTTTGTTTGTGTTTTCAAATATTAGAACTTTGGATCTTTAATTTCACTTTTACTTCAGAAAACAATGAAATCAAAGACTTTTTGTGTACTGATGATGTATTAATTTTTAAATTTCCTTTTTCAGGTTAGGAAAGCACCTAATGCCAGTGATTTTGATCAGTGGGAGACTGAAACCATTTACTCTAATTCAGAAGTTAGAAACTTGAATGTTCCTGCTACATTTCCAAATATCTTGCCAAGCCCTACTGAACACTCTGCTTTAGGAAGGTTTGAAAAGGAAACTGGAATTTTACCATCGAATAATGAGGACCAATTTAAATCTAATGGGATAGACTTAGCTAGGGACTCAGAAGAATTTAATTCTCTGAAGCAATGTGATAATTCAAATACTAGCCATGCAGAAAATGAAGCTTCTGTGAAGACCTCCTCAGCTGCTGCACAAGAGACACTTACTTCTGCTGGCCTCTTTCCAACCAATGAAGAACAGGATCCATCACTTTTGGAAGAAGTTACTCTGGATCCCTACGTAATGAGTCTTCAGAACCTGATGAAAAAGTCAAAGGAATACATAGAAAGAGAGCAATCTAGGCGCAGTCTGAGAAGTAGCACAAAGAGGAGTGTTAATGAGAGTCAATCAGACACAGAGAACGATGCTGTTAAAGTGGCTGACTGTGTAAAGGAGAAGGCCCCGTTGATAGGCAAACTCTGTGGTTCAGTTATTCCTGACAAACCAAGCCTTAATAAATCCAATGTTCTTCTCCAAGGTGCTTCCACTCAAGCAAGCAGTGTGAATACATCAGTTTTAGGTAGCTTTTCTAAAGTGGATATACCTGTACGGTCTGGCTATTCCACTGCTTTAGAGCCTGATTCTGATTTTAAAGGCATTCCCACTTTTGTTACTGAAAATAATGTTATCAAAAGTCTTACTGGTTCATATGCCAAATTACCTAGCCCAGAGCCAAGCCTGAGTCCTAAAATGCATCGAAGGCGTTCAAGGCCTTCATCAGCATGTCATATACTTATAAATAACCCAATAAATGCTTATGAATTAAGTCCTAAAAGTAAAGAACAGACAGTAGACTTAGTTGTTCAAGATACTGATGAAAAAGCACACGTACCTGAAACTGTGCCAAAGTTACCAACTGATTTAGCAGGAGTTTGTTCAAGCAAGGTTTATGTCAGCAAAAATACATCTGAAGCCATACAGGAAATGGTTTTAGGTAAATCAAATCAGGTATGTCAATCTTCAGGAAATCAATTAGAAAATAAAGTTATCCATGGACTTGCTGTGGCGGAAGGCCAGCCAGCATCTGATGGGAGAGGACCACACAGCATGGACAGTGCATGTTCTGCAGTGCAGAGATTGCACGAGCCATATGCCACCAGTCAGTGTATAACGGGTCAAAACTTTGGAACTGTGAGTGGACTCACGTCAGCCAGCGTGCTAGAGAAAAACTCCTGCAGTTTACCAGTGGAGCTGAATAAGTCTTACGATGTGAAAAACCCATCTCCTTTACTGATGCAAAACCAGAATACCAGACAGCAGATGGACACCCCTACAGTGTCCTGTGGAAGTGAACAGTTTTTGGATAACAGTTTTGAGAAAGTTAAACGGAGACTTGATTTAGATATTGACAATTTGCAAAAAGAAAACTGCCCTTATGTCTTAACAGCTGGAATAGCTGAACAGGAAAGGCAACATTTGCTGGAAAAAAGATACCCTAAGGGACCTGTCTACATCAACAAGAATAAAATGATAGAAAGTAGTTCCAAAGGTAAGAAAGTTTCCAAGTGTTTAGTATCTGCCAAGCAGGTGGCATCTCTCTTGTATACTGTTAACTGACAGTTTGCAGAGTAATAATTGTCTTCTATTCATCAGGGTACTTAATTTCATTTGTCAGCGTGCATGATTAGCTACAGTTTATTGCCATTCGATAGGCTTTCTTAAAGTATTTTCTTATTTGAATTATGATTCTCTCAGTCCACTTGGTATTATAGAGAATATTGTTAATAACTGGAGGAAAAAGTTCTTGCATGAAACATCACTTACAATTTTCATCCATTGTATTGCTCTGATGTCTTCCTTTTGGACTGTGGCTTCTAATATTTTCATCAGTTTGTCCTTTCATTTGAAATGAGATCTTCATGTCCTTGGCCCTTCAGTAAACACTGTAACATCAAATTATTAGAGAAAATATCACAAATAAGGCTCTCTGAGTAGTGCTTCAAGAATGGTGTCTTTATTGATGAAAATTTATTTCACATTTCTTTCTGTTGCACCTAGTGTTATATTCATAGCAGCTTGTTCAAACATGTCTTCTTCATTACTCCATACTTTGTTGCCATGGTTTATAATTCCTCATTACTGATATGGAAGACATATAAATCAAGTAAACTAAGTTCTTAGACACAGACATTTCAACTCTAATTTGTTATATATCCTCTTGAAAAAAATTTCACACTAACCCTAAAATTGCACACTTAAAAATAACAAGGTTTATGGGAAAAACAGGGTTGGCTTGGGGCAGACCACTTAACACCTGTGTGACTTTATTAGAACTCTTAACAAAAGCAACAGCTGATACGTGGGGAGCCAGCTTGGATTCTCCTAGCGGACGACATGCCAGGCTCATGGTTGTCTCAGCGAGTACCAAAAATACACAGAACCAAGTGGGTGGCGATCCCTGGCAGTCCTTTCATGGGAGCAAGGCCAGTGCATGTGCCATGAGGCTAATCGTGGAGGCAGCTGGGTTGCTGTCAGAGTGGGCAAGGGAGGCAGTGCTGTGTGCCGAGAGCTGCCCCCAGCTTGGTGTGCCTCCCGAGGGCACACCTCCCAGGGAGGGAGCCCAGGTCAGGCACGCGTTTAAAAAGTTTTTAAGGTAAAACTGCATGGACTCCTGCTGTCGGCTGAGTTGTTGAGTGGAGGAGCTTTGTCTTCTCTTGCTGAAAGTTACAATTCTACTGCTTTTTCAGCCCCCCTTGCCTATAAAAAATTACACATGAACAAATGCAGATTGTTGTAGCTGAATAAAATTGTATTTAGGAACAAATTAATGGAATACCATAGCAGGTAGGACAAATATAATGTGCTTGTCTTCAATGAAAATCATTGACTCTATATTTGGGAAGAATGATTCTTTGAATTTAGTTGAATTATAGTGGATCCCTGAATATATATGTGCTATGTCTGTGTAATACTTGGCATTTCACGTTTCAAAGTGTATCACCACGTTCTGTTCAGTAAGTTGCATAGTCATAATGTTAATAAAATTTTTAGTTAGTAATTAGACTATCTGGAATTTTAATATCTGGTCTTTTTTGGAACCTTAAGCTGAGAAGCTTTACACTATCAAAGCAACATTTATTTAAAAAAAAAATCAAAGCAAGACTACAAGCTACAATATCAGAGGTCCTGGAGAAAGACAAGAATCAAAAGAATAAATAGAGGTGAGATGCATATGACAACCACATGGTTAAGTCCATTGGAGCAAGGAGAGTCTTGATGGAACATGGACACATAGTCTTGGCTCCTCCAGATCGTGGTGGGATCTGCTGAATGGGTGGGTCAGGGTGATGAGATACAGACCTTTGTTTGGTGGCATGAAACGAGAGGAGTGGTGAAAGAATGTGGTTCAAAATGGGGGCCTGTCTGTATCTTGATTGTACTATGTCAGATTTAGGAATACTCTGGTCAGAAGCATAATTTAAATTGATGGTGTAAAGCATCAGATATTAGTACATTTTCTAAATTTGAGGGGACATGTTTCTTTTCAGAAGGCGAGGAGATATTAAAAAGCAAGATGTTAGCTTTTGAAGAAATGCGGAAGAGGCTAGAAGAGCAGCATGCCCAGCAGTTGTCACTACTCATAGCTGAGCAGGAGAGGGAGCAGGAAAGACTGCAGAAGGTGAGGAATTAAAATTTAGGGGTATAGGGCTGGTGAGTGGAATTGAGCTGGGGTTAGTCTATGAATTTGGGTCACGTATAGGATACTTGTAATTGTTTCCCTTGTGTATCTTAATCTAAGGTGGTCATTGATTTTGATACATGGATAGCATTTTTATTTCACATTTAAATATTTAGATCCTTATCTAAAAATAAATGCATACTTTGTCAAAAGGATATTTTACTGAACCATTGATTCAAAACTTCTGATTTTTTTAAGAGATATTTTATAAGTAGATGCTGAAATACGCATTCTGTAAGAGTATCTTGTAAGAGCAAGGACAGTTGTTTTAAGATGATTATACTTAATACATCGTTTTAAAATCAGTTAAATAGATTGTCAATTTTATTTGAGGGAGAAAAACCTGAAATAATAATTTGCTGGTAATTTTAGATACTTTTAGCTAAGCCTAAAATGATACTATTTGGGGATATAATTAAAGAAAAGATCTACCATGTTATAATAATCCATTAATCGACATAGAATACAAATTTGTGGTTGCCAGGGGGATGGGGGCTGGGAACGGACTGGGATTTCAAAATGTAGAATAGATGAACAAGATTGTACTGTGTAGCACAGGGAAATATATACAGGATCTTGTGGTGGCTCACAGTGAAAGAGAATGTGGCAATGAATGTATGTATGTTCATGTATAACTGAAAAATTGTGCTCTACACTGGAATTTGACACAACATTGTAAAATGACTATAACTCAATAAAAAAAGTAAAAAAAAGTAAACCATTAATCTACAGGAAATAGAAGAACAGGAGAAAATGTTAAAAGAGAAGAAGGTGATTACGGCGGAAGCCTCTGAATTGGACATGAACAATGCTGTGGACTTAGAATGGAGAAAGATAAGTGACTCTGGTTTGCTAGAAACAATGCTGTCTCAAGTGGACTCACTCCATACTTCACATTCAAATAGTTCTGGTAAATACTTAAAAATCCTTTTCCATTTGAAAAAATTATCCTATAGTAAGATATTTTATTTCTCATGCTTTAAAATGAAAGCTCCTTTCTATAAGTAATTTCATATCCAACCTACTGCCGTTTGCCAGCTGCTTAGTAACTGGTAAAAAAATGAAATGCTAGTGGAAGATCAAAGACCAGTGAGCAGGTGTTCATGAGAAAAGCCACCTTAGCAAGGGAAATATAAGGAAATTTGACTCAGAGCCCAGTCTTTGTTCATTCATGCAGCAGGTGATAGTCTTCAAGTGAAAACACAGTTTACTATCTCCTGAGTGATCTTGAATTACATCTAATTCCCCAGTCCCAATAAGAGCTTATCTTCACATCTTCAATTATCCTGAGATGCTGTTTGTGTTGAAAAGGTCCATCTGGTGCATAAGCTTAAAGTCCATACATATTTTGTCTGTATGTGGATCAGTTTCAGAGGGGTTGTTATTCTTAATGAATGCCATGTTTATTTGGATGTTCTGTGTATTCTGATTATTTGACATCAAGTATAATACTGTATGTATATTTCTCAAGGTTTCACAAGTTCTGCCCTGCAACATAGCTTTGGTTCTGCAAAGGACGTACCATTCTACCTCTGGGGATCATCACCTAGTGGTTTGGCCACACTCTCAGTAACAAGGCCTTTTGGAAGGGCCAAAACTAAATGGTCTCAGGTGGGCAAACTTAATGATATATGCATGCATGTCTGTCTGTCTGTCTGTCTTTTTTTAAGGAGCTAAATTATCTTAGGTTGTACCAATGAGCCGTAGATATTTTTGCCATACGGCAAAAGCTTAGCTTTTATCAGAGATTAAATTCCACAGAGCAAACACATATAGAAGAATTTAGTTCATTGTAATAGATTAAGAAAAACAATCTTTGAGTATAATGCTCAGATTATTAAAATATTGTGTCTATCTTATTTCTTCTAGGTTTTCAGCCCAGAAGTACAAGCAAAATTTAACAAAATAACTGCAGTAGCAAAAGGATTTCTTACTCGTAGGCTTATGCAGACAGATAAGCTGAAACAACTTCGACAAACTGTAAAAGTAAGATTGTATAAATTGTATTTCATTTCTGTCTCAGTTTCTATCAGTGTTGTGACAAAGTGGACAAATTAGTTCAGAACTTTGGCAGATCAAAAAATTCTTTTGGTCATTATAATATAGGCTGTTTTAGAAATTGATTAATCTCATTCAGATAATTTTTAAAAATAGGTAAATGAAGTAGTTTGTGTATTTTTGTCTCACTTTAAAATCAATGCTATTTGACGTAGGGTGTAATAGTTTTATTTGTGTTCTTAATAATTTTGAATTGATTGAGAAACAGAGCAAAAGGAAACTCCAGTAACCATGAAATCTTTCTAGAAAATTGGTTTTTGAAGGAGCATTTCTTCTTTCAGGATACTATGGAATTCATAAGAAGTTTCCAGTCGGAAGCACCATTAAAGAGAGGAGTTGTTTCAGCACAAGATGCTTCTCTTCAGGAAAGAGTGCTCGCTCAGGTAACTCATGTGTCCTGAAGGCTTTTAGGGAATGGAAATGTTTGATTTCCCTCCCTTCACTGAGCCACTGAAAATAGGTTTCAATTAAAGCTTTAACCTTTTTCTCTAAATAAGAGTGTACATAATATGACTAAACTCTAACCTCACATTTTTAAATGGGAATAATATTTCCTTTTTTTGAACTTAGCTGCGGGCTGCCCTGTATGGTATTCATGACATATTCTTTGTGATGGGCGCAGCTGAGAGGATGTCTATTCTCCATCATGACCGAGAAGCTCGCAAGGAGAAAATGCTCAGGCAAATGGTATGTTACGTGACTTTTAAATTAGTGAGTGAAAAAAACAACTCTGTCTCTTTCATGCTCACAAAATACTTCTGATACCAGGTGTGTGGGGTTTTCCCTCCACGCCAGTTCTCTGATGCCAGCTGGCTGTCCTACCATTCAGTTCAGTTCTGATACTGTCTACCTGAAGTTACTGTCACATCCTACAAGTTAAGGATGCAGTCTTTTAAGACTGCCCCCACTTCAGATGCTGGTCTCAAGTTCCATTTGTTGCCTGTACTTCTGCCCAACTGGCCATAAACTGGGATTCCCATGTCTCCCTCCTTGGGTTTGAAAATTTTTCTAGAATGGCTCACAGAACTCAGGGAAACACTTGCTTGTATTTATGGTTTTATGGTTTTTATATAATAAACAATATAATAACAGATACAGGTGAACAGCCAGATGGAGAAATGCATAGGGCGAGGTCCGGAAGGGTCCTGAGAGCAGGAGCTTCTGTCCCTGTGGAGTTGGTGTGTGCCACCTTCCTGGCATGTGGATGTGTTTACTAACCTGGAAGCTCTCTGAACCCCATATGTTAGGGTATTTATGGAAGCTTCATCATGTAGGCATGATCATTATTAACTGGATCTCCAGTCCCTGTCCTGTCCCTGGAGGATAGGAGGTGAGGCTGAAAGTAAGGTTGTAATCATGCTTGGCCTTTCTGGTGACCAGCCCTCATCCAGAGCCCATCAAAAGTTGTGTTGTTAGAACAAAAGATGCTTCTATCACCCAGGAAATTCCAAGGGATTTCTGAGCTCTGTGAAAGAAACTGAGGTCAAAGGGCAAATATTAGAACAAAAGATGCTCCTGCACTCCTGTAACTCAGGGGATTACAAGAGTTTTAGGGACCTCGTGCCAGGAACCAGGGCCAAAGACCAGGTATTAGCAGGATCCAGAGACAGACAGATCAATTGATAGATCGATCAACCTATCTATCCATCCATAATTATACCCCACAATGAAGTTCCTCTGGGTTTGGAGTAATTGATGCTAAATATCATTCTTTATTGACTTTAGTACCCTTCCCACAATTCTTAAACACAGGTAGTTCCCAAGATTACCAGTAATATTTAAATCTGTGGACAGATAAAAGAAATTGGTAAAAGAATTATATACTATTTTGTGATTAGATTTTAGGTTTAAGCATGAATGTTGCTTGGATGGCTTATGAAAAACTGTTAGTTGTTCCTGATTGAATTTCCCTGGAACTATCATGTACATTTTGCCTCTTTTGGAAATCAGAGTTAGAAAACATGTTCCAAATTAATTTGAAATACAGTTGCTCCTTGAACAACGCAGGGGATTAGGGGTGCCCCACAATAAAAAATCTGAGTGTAAGTTTTGACTCCCCAATAACTTAACTACTGGTAGCCTACTGTTGACCAGAACCCTTACCAATAACATAACAGTTGATGAACACATATTTTGTATATTATATAAAAAAATAAGACTGCTTCAATTATGAAGACTAAGTGAAAGTTCAAAATTCTTGTAAGAGAAGCTGTTTCCATCTGAGATCACCCTGTAGTATAATTTAGTGGTTTTACTGGTACCCCTAGAGCTCCATGTTACTTTTGTGTTTTGAAGGATAAAGTGAGAAGTCCCCGAGTGGCTCTTTCAGCTGCAACGCAGAAGTCTCTCGATAGGAAGAAGTACATGAAGTAAGTTTTTTCGTGTCTTGTTACATTTTAATTTATTATCAAGCCAGTTACTTTTTAATCATCTGTTGTTGTGTATTCAAATTTGAAGTAAAGCGAATAGTTAACTTTCTGCAACTGAGGTGATAGAAATCACTTTATATAAAGAATTTTATTAAAATCAGGTGGTAAAATCTGATGTCCTCTTTAGATAAATGAATTTGTTAAGGTTCAATTTGTATAACTGATAGCTAATTAAATAATCTTAAAATAGTTAATCCTTATATTCAGTGTTAATTTTGTATCTTTTGAATGTATTCATTTTCTTATAGTCTAAAGTCTTCATGAAGGGGGAACTTAATGCAAAGACTATCCTAATAAGTATGCTGTTAAAAGTCTTTCTTGAAACTAGTCTTCAGTATGTTTAGTGTGTTTTTTAGTCACCAACTCTGAATGATGATTTGTTTCTGTCATCCCGTATCACATTTGTAAGCATGTGTTTTCCCCCTTTCTAAATACATTATTTGTGTGTCCTTATTTTTATATTGTGTTAGAGCTGCAGAAATGGGAATGCCAAATAAGAAATTTCTGGTTAAACAAAACCCTTCTGAAACAAGGTGAGAAAAATCACTTAGTCTCAGTGAGAGGTTATTTTTTAATTTTTAAGGAAAAGAAAATTTTATAAATCCAAAGCCTGCTTTTTGTTGGCTTTATTCTGCTTTATATCAGTAAATCTCTCCCTGCTGAGTTGGAGGATCACAGAGTCAGAATCCATAGTAACACCCGATCGTGTAGTTGGTCACATGTCAGGCCGGATGTTCCTGGAGCTTTCTGTAGGACATGCTCTCTCTGGTGGAAATGTGAGCCCCATATGGCCTGAGTTCAGTCTGCAGTCCAAGGCGTCTTTGCTACTTATTTAAAAACCGTAGAAAGCTAGCTTAATGTTTCTGACCTATTTTCTGCTCTTACAAGAGTGATGTTTTGTCTCTCAGATGTTTGAAAAGGAAAATTGGCTTTGTAAAGTATATAAATACATTATCTAAAAACACAGGATTAATACTTACACTAGACATCTCTTTCCTGATAAAAAACTAAGGTTTGGGCTCTTGGTGAGCAAATAAGTACTCTATTAATACGCTTTCATCCATTTGCTCTGCATTGTGCATTGCACAGAGGCCAAATCATTGCATAGGCCTCGCTGTTACTATCTTTCAGCTATTGAAAGAAAATGGGGGGAAAACTGAATTTATCCTATTGAATTAATTTTTTATTTACTTTGTTAATAGAGTCCTTCAGCCAAACCAAGGACAGAATGCACCTGTTCATAGGCTACTGAGTAGACAAGGGTAAGACTGCAACATACGGGTATTTAAAAATAGTCAAATCAAGATTAGCTTTGAAAGGGAAAAATAATTTAGCACTCTTTACATAAAGGGAAACTATTTTCAATTGTGTTTTTTTTTAATGCATTAAAAAGATCTTTTAAAGTTTTGATCAGAGATAACACTTTGGTGTACTGTTGTGTATTATATTTTAATTATCATCTTATGTTGGCATGCTTTTACTTTTCATTTCATACCATTTTGCTCATTAAGAATTGTAAACATCTACATAGTAAGCTCAGCGTCACCAAAGTGATTCTTCAACAAGGCGTAAGCCATGGTTATAGTCTCTTGCTGAAGCAAAAGTTTAGCTTCCTTGCTGCGCACATGCATGGGACTCAAATTCTTTTCAAGCTTATTTGTGCTTTGAACAGTTGATGCAGTATGGTTGCTTTTTTTGGATGTTGAACATTTAGACCTTAATGCAAGTGACTTATTACTTTTTTTATATTCAATTAGAACCCCTAAGACCTCAGTGAAGGGGGTTGTGCAAAATAGACAGAAGTCTTCACAGAGCAGAGTGCCTAACAGAGCGCCTGTTTCAGGTGTGTAGCAAATGAGTTTCTGAAGCCCATTCAATAGAAAGACGTGCACAAGCTGCCCTTAACACAGGCCGTGCAAGTGGGAGGTGTTGTCTTTCCTTGCCACCATATTTTGGGATATGCACCGTCATTCCTCGTAGTGATCATTTGTGCTAGTATTTTTGTGGCAGTCAGGAGATCTTAGTAAAACTGTGGTTCCAATCTTGATTTCTGTAATAATACCATGGAAACTATGTATTTTTTAATCTGAAAAAGTTTGTAGAATTATACATACTTAATTCAGAAAAGTTTTTATAAATGAGTAAAATATAATGATCTGATGCCTAAATCTGTGCATGTCTGTTCAGCTTTGGGGAAGTGTATCACCCAGGGATATTTGTATCTGCACATAAGAGGAAAACTTTCTCCTTCTGACCACAAGATCACATATGAATATGCCAGGTGGGAAGGGGTAAAGTCTTAATCTTTTAAGATTAAGTAAAAAGGCTGAGCTAAATTTCTCTATATGTTCATTACTTGAGAATTATTTAAGGTCTAAACTAAAAAATGTATTTTAAAATTCTATTTATGGTGGCAAGAAGACAAATTATAATGCAGAACTTTTAAGCTAATGTTTTAATATTTTTTAGGTATCTTTTGTTAAGACACTATGATAAAGTCACCAAAAATTATGTGATCTATTAAAAATACTTTTGAAATGCTTTGCTTTAACTATACTGCTTTCTAAACATTTAAAAGAAACCTAATCACCAGGCAGTAAAGATTAAATCTTTTAATCAATTCTAATCTTCCCATTAACATATAAGTAGTCATGTTTTAGAGCTTTTATTACTAAGTGATTTCCTCCAAATTAGAAGGGAACAAGCAACATAAATTTTTGTCATGTTATCACCATTTGTTCACATAAGTTCAAAGAAGGAATAAGATATTGATCACAGCTTTGAGTTGATTGCTGACCTTTTGATGTATATAGTGAATTTAATTTATAATGTTGAATATATAGAGGATAATTTAAAAGGTCATCTTTTGGAGGTCACTGTGAGTGATAGTCAATGGAGTTGTTTTAAAGGGGATTACAAAGTTGAAAATCCTGCTTATTCCAGAGGTAGTCAGAACCAGCTGGTTTGAAAGATAACCATTTGGAAGAACTCAGACCATACACCTATATCTGTTACTTGTGAAGTTATGTGAAATTTTAAGACATTTTCAACTTTTTCCCCATGTTAGTGTCTGTATTGTGGTAAATCCTAGCTAGTTGGCAAATCATTGAGGAATTAGTATTGCCTTGCCTAATACTATCTATTGCCACAGTGACTACTCTCCATATTCTTTTCTCATGCATTTCATCTCCACTATTTGTCACTTGTGAACCTATATGCAAAATAGCAACTACCGTCTCTGTGTAGTAATACTCAACAGTATGAAGGATGACTAGGAAGTCATTGCAGTTAATATATACAATGAAGTTCAGTATGTAGAACTACTATGGTTTAATTGCACTGCATTGTAATTACTAATACAAATGTACTTAACCCTTAAATTAATGTCATAATAAGTATCTAAACAAGTATGAACAGTTTTCTATTTTTTCTAAAAATTTATTTATACATGAAGACATATTTAGACAATTGAGAAAGACTAAGAATTTTATTCTTTTACATAAACTGAAAATTGGGGATATGACTGATTAAAGTTCCAACTATGAATCTCAACACAGAGATCCATAGTTGCTCTTGAAAAGATTCTTCATTCCTGCTTAGATTTTTAATGGCCTGCGTTATGTTTCAAACAAATTTGAAACTATGCTTTGATTTGATCTGCATGGAGAACAAACATTTTATTAAGCATTTTGTAGAAAATTCATTTTTGTTACAGTGATGAATATCATACTCAGACTGAAGTTGAATTTCTAAGGTGTTAGTTTGTTGCAAAGCAGTTAAACTGTTTTATAGTTTTTACAAACTAAATTACAATCTGATCTCCTGTTTTAAAATGTATTTGTTCATTTGATGTCTTGTGCTTGACTTAAGAGTTTATAGTGAAATTCAGAAACTACTAATTAAAGCAGAGTAGGAGGCAGTAGCGCAAATGGTTCAGTAAAACAACAAATCAGGGGGAGTTGGGGTCTCAGAGTTTCTACTTCTAGCTTTGTTATTGATATAACTGACTTACTCTCCTATGTCTCAGTTGTATTATCCTTAAAATAGTAGTAATTTCTACCTCACGATTATTTTACATAAGGATTTCATGTTATAATGTGTTTTGCTTAACTCAGTGCCTGGTACATAGAGAGCACTCATTAAATGGTATTATTTCAGAAAAACTAACATTGAGAAATAATACTAGTTTTGTTCTATTTTTAGGAGTATATGCAGGAAAAATCCAAAGAAAGCGGCCAAATGTTGCGACAATTTAAGAAGACAGCATTCATTAGGATAAAAAATGGGGGAAGGGTTATGATCCGTATTGTTTCCCCTGTTCAAGCCTTTTTATTTAACCCTGGACTCTGTTTACACAGGCAAAGTGACCGTCAAAGGACTGAGAAATTATCTGGATGTTTTGGCCGATCTGGCTAATTCCTTCCCCATATGCCCATTTTCCTCTTACCAGTAGTTTTGAGTGAAGACAAATTAGTGTTTAGTAATTGACTCATTTCTGTCTTTAACCTGTACAAACATAAGTGTTTTATTACTCAGGTGTCTGCTGAGGACCCTTTTGTAAGCTTAAAGGACATTTGGGTTTATTTCTATAAAATACTGAAAAGGTGTGATATAAATAAGATCTGAAATACGAATTTCATTCATCTTTGCACACTGATTGCTGAGTTTGATAAATTAGATACCGTTCTACTGGGGAAATTATTGCAGGAGAATATTTTCCCTTGGTTTTGTAACATTAAAAACTCTGATTAAGCTCTCATATTCTTGGACTTAGAGTATAACCACATAGCATAAAACACTGCCTGCTGATTGTGGTCCATCTAAAATTTACCACAGAAGTTGCTGGGTGACACCATTTTGGTCACAAGTACATACTCCTCTCAACAACTAGTTGTCTTACAGAAATGTTAGGCTTAATGTATGTTACCCCAGTACTGTTAGAAACGTTTCTACTTAATTGGAAAATATTTCTGTGGGGGGTAACGCATTTGGGGAAGACAGCCCAATCTTCTTGAATGTAGCTTAGGAAAGAATGCATTGTTACATCCATTTCTATAAAACAGAGTAACATGTTGCATGCAGTTATATTTTCTATTTAGTCTTCTTATTTTGTTTCTTCATAGTCTGCTTTTTTTTTTTAGCATGCTTGATTTAGGAGAGAACAAAGGGCTATATAATATGATAAATTCAGATTCTCAAGTGGGATAATAATATCGTTTAGTTGAAATTCTGCATTACTTAGAGGCACTGATGTTTAAGGTTTTTCAGCGCTAACATATTTATTTAAAATATAAACCAAAAAAATGTTACCAAGGGAACATGATTTTATGAAAAAGAATATCCCTGTTAATTTATCATGCCATTCCAAAAAGGGCTTTGTGCTTCTTACATAAAATTGGGACTGTGTACAGTTAATCTTTCTAACTTGAATTTTAAAAAGATACTGGTATTTTGAAAATGCAGACTATATATATTCTTAATATCCTTTTAAGAATGCGGAGATAAAGATTGTTTTCTTCAATTTTATGTTCCATTTAAAACTTAACTTTTATATCCAGTATAGACAGAAAATAATCTACTCTGGGTATAAACTTGATTTTCTTTATGGAGATGTATCACTTATTTAATGAGTGAACCAGAAAATTAGAAGACAGTCAAAAATATCTGAGTTACCAATTTATATTTGTGGGCAAATTATCATCTTAATATTATAAATTGTGCTTTATCAGTCTGAAAACTCAGGATACAGCTTACACATTGTGGGTCTTTCCTGTATGAAAGATAGATGCTAAAAGTTTTGTGTAGAACTAATGCAAATTGGCTGAAACAAATAGTGTGTTTTGGAGAAAGTTAAAACTAGTTTTAGATTAAGGATGCAAAATGAGTGTTTTTTAATTTAAAGATAAAAGCTTGTGTGTGTTATACATTTTTTAATGTTCACAGCTTTTTCTCATAAAAGTGCCAGACATTGTTTTGTGCTTTTAATGGATTTTTATTTATATACATTATTTTTGTTATTTTTACTTTGAGTCAAATGTCCATTAATGTAAATTATATTTATTTTTATACTTTAATTTTCTCTAGTTTTGCTTCTAGGCAAAAGGCAAAATAAACTTTTCATCTTAAAGGAAATCTAGTTTGATCTTTTTTGTTTACCAAGGAAAGACTGTGGCCAAAACATTAATAATGCATATGGTCATTTTTTATAATTACAAGTCTCAGGAAAGGTATATCCCACTATTTAATATGTAACCTCTTCCAGTGCTTAGCCCAGCATTTGATTTTGCAGGATTTGGACTTTTCTGAGGGCAAGAGTTCACTGGAGCTGTGGAAATAGCTTATTAAGAGCTGGAAGCCTGCTAGGAGCGAGTGAGGGAGAATGCTACTGTTGAAGCTCGCACCAAAGCTGCTAACTTGCACAACGTTAAGAATCCAACTTTTGGTGCTGCCTGATTATCTAATGTGAACATAGTAAAATGGTCCTCATTTTTACCTACTATTGAGGAGATACTGCATTTGATAATCTGCAAGACAGTGAGAGAAGAGCCCCTCCCTTTTCCTATGGCCACCCTTTACCTCTTGTTCATTTCACACGTTGGGAATACTGAATATGACTGGGAACACTTTATCACTCATACTGAGTAGAAAACAAGGACCCATTCTGATAAAGATGAAGATCTTTTTTTCTGTCACATGTCACTGTCCCATGAACAACCACAGACAATCTTCCTTCCCCCAAATGAAAAGTAATAGTTGTAAAAAGTAAATGAAGTTGGAATGCTACCTCTAACCTCATGGTGGGCATACATACAGGTTATAAAAATAATTTAAAAAATCAAAGACGTTCAGCCATGGAATACAGCAAATCAGATTGGGATGTGGTACAGTGAAGTCACGTCCTTGTTAAGGTTCTAAAGACAGCTCTGAAGACAAATCGTGTCTAACCAAAATTAAACTTCACAATAAAATACTACCTTTTTGTTTATTTATTACTCGACAGATATCCCTTTTTGGTCAGTTTCTCTGTAGCTCTCAATTTTTCATTTTCTTGAGGTGGTTGTCAAAGTTGCCACTAGAACCATGGTTTTGCTTCTCAGCCTATGGTGGGGAAAATCCCTTCTTCACGCTTCCCATAGGTTTTAACCTGTTTTCAGGATTACTTTCATTGATCTGTGTGGTACACGTGATGTAACAGGTTTGGATTCAGTGGGTATGGCTAGACATGCCGAGGAGCACATGATGTTGCTCTGCTCTACTGCCTCCTAAGTTACATGGCCCCTCTTTACCACTCACAGCTTTCACAGTCCGTTTTGTACCCAGAAACCAACAGCAGTGGCACCTGGGAACTTGTTAGAAATACAGGAGCCCACGCCCCGCCCCAGACCTGACTCAGAACCTGCATTTTAACAAGATCCCCAGGTAGTTTGTGCACATTCAAGCCCTGCTTTATGGCATTTCTGCGTAGTCTGTTGCCATGGAGAGAAAAGGCCTGGAAACAGGAAGGTCCCAGAAAGCACAATTTGATTTTTTAGCCTGTCTAGTGATACACAGTTTCAACTGAGGTCAAGGGCATTTGGAGACCCAAGTTATGAGTCTCGAGAATACCGGAAGTGCCGAACTTTTACGGGGCACGGAGGGGGACGCGGTGGCCTGGGGAGGGGCCAGGGCTTGCCTAGCCATACTGCGAATTAGCTGCAGAAGCACGCGCCGGCTGGACTCCAGACACCCTCCTCCCTCCCCCAGGCAGCAGTCCGCGCCTTCCCTCCGCAGGTGTCTGGATTCTTCACCGCCTCCAGGGGGCGCCGGTGGGCCAGGCGGCCCGCTGCCACGCTCAGTCCCGGCGCACGTCAGCGCCGCGGCCGCCGCCCGGGCCGACGCTGCCCGTCACAATCATGGCGGCCGCGGCGAGGCGGGGTCTGGGAGGGCGAAACGGGCCGGCGGGCCTAGCGCTAGCGGTCATGTGACCGCGAAGATGGCCGCCTTCCCCTGGTAAGGAAGGAGCGGCGGGTGGGCCTTGGGGAGGGACCGGCCTTGGCTGTCTCTGGGACTCCGTCTCTGTCTCGGTGTGCGTCTCTGTGCGGGTGTGTGTGGACTTCTGTCTGTAGGGCTTGGTGGGCTCTCCCACCGCCCCCTCGGCTTGTCGTGACTACAGAACCCCCGGCCGCTACCCGGGTTCCGAGGGGCCCCCTGAAGCCAGCTGGGTGGGATCTTGGTCCTCCCCCGGGCTACCCCTCCCCGCGTCTTCCACGCCCCCCTCTCCGCTCATTCCCAAAAGAAAGCTCAAGTTTTCTGGTTTCCGTTTTCCCAGAAGTTGGCACGCGTTCTGGGAGCGCTGTGTGCAGAGCATAGTGGGCTCAGCTCTGGTCTGGATGACTGGAGACCTGGCTGTTTCCTGAACGACTCGGTTCATCCGGAGGAGACTTGCTGTTCTCCTCTGTAAAGTGGCTGCCATTCATCTTGCTCTATGCAGGGCCCTTCACTGAGCACTGAGGATGCACAGCCCTCAGACCTACTCCTTGGCCTCAAAGAG